>NC_072435.2:47526982-47830258 GCF_028878055.3 Symphalangus syndactylus | reverse complement strand
CTGACTTCAAACTATACTACAAGGCTACAGTAACCAAAACAGCATGGTACTGGTACCACAACAGAGACATAGATCAATGGAACAGAACAGAGCCCTCAGAAATAATGCTGCATATCTACAACTATCTGATCTTTGACAAACCTGACAAAAACAAGAAATAGGGAAAGGAATCCCTATTTAATAAATGGTGCTGGGAAAACTGGCTAGCCATATGTAGAAAGCTGCAACTGGATCCCTTCCTTACACCTTATACAAAAATTAATTCAAGATGGATTAAAGACTTAAATGTTAGACCTAAAACCATTAAAATCCTACAAGAAAACCTAGGCAATACCATTCAGGACATAGGCGTGGGCAAGGACTTCATGTCTAAAACACCAAAAGCAATGGCAACAAAAGCCAAAATTGACAAATGGGATCTCATTAAACTAAAGAGCTTCTGCACAGCAAAAGAAACTACCATCAGAGTGAACAGGCAACCTACAGAATGGGAGAAAATTTTTGCAACCTACTCATCTGACAATGGGCTAATATCCAGAATCTACAATGAACCCCAACACATTTACAAGAAAAAAACAAACAACCCCATCAAAAAGTGGGTGAAGGACATGAACAGACACTTCTCAAAGGAAGACATTTATGCAGCCAAAAAACACACATGAAAAAATGCTCATCATCACTGGCCATCAGAGAAATGCAAATCAAAACCACAATGAGATACCATCTCACACCAGTTAGAATGGCCATCATTAAAAAGTCAGGAAACAACAGGTGCTGGAGAGGATTTGGAGAAATAGGAACACTTTTACACTGTTGGTGGGACTGTAAACTAGTTCAACCATTGTGGAAATCAGTGTGGCAATTCCTCAGGGATCTAGAACTAGAAATACCGTTTGATCCAGCCATCCCATTACTGGGTATATACCCAAAGGACTATAAATCATGCTGCTATAAAGACACATGCACACATATGTTTATTGTGGCACTATTCACAATAGCAAAGAGTTGGAACCAACCCAAATGTCCAACAACGATAGACTGGATTAAGAAAATGTGGCACATATACACCATGGAATACTATGCAGCCATAAAAAATGATGAGTTCGTGTCCTTTGTAGGGACATGGATGAAACTGGAAAACATCATTCTCAGTAAACTATCACAAGGACGAAAAACTAAACACTGCATGTTCTCACTCATAGGTGGGAATTGAACAATGAGAACTCATGGACACAGAAAGGGGAACATCACACTCCGGGGACTGTTGTGGAGTGGGGGGAGGGGGGGGGGACAGCATTAGGAGATATACCTAATGCTAAATGACGAGTTAATGGGTGCAGCAAAACAACATGGCACATGGATACATATGTAACAAACCTGCACATTGTGCACATGTACCCTAAAACCTAAAGTATAATTAAAAAAAAAAAAAGAAATAAACAAGTGAAGACAAAAAAAAAAAAAGACCCACCTGCCTTGGCCTCCTAAAGTGGTGGGATTACAGGCATGAGTCACTGCACCCAGCCTTAAGCCCAGGTGATTTTAATCAGTTTAGCTCAGGTGAATTCAATTGTCCAAGTAGCTGAGTTCAGGTAATTCCAATCAGCCAATTAGCATAGGCCAGTTAGACCCAATCAGCAAATTATCAAAATGGTGACTATGGATAATTCAAGGCAGGCCCAAAATGGCGAATGGGATTAGCACATTCATACACTCAGAAGCAAAGCAGGACTCTGAAATGCCAACCTGGACATAAAGTGTTACATAGCTTTATGGTTAGCTCACCTTCCAGACCTTGCCTTTAGAGACGAAGCTTTGAAAATATTTAAACAAACAACATTGTATGACTATGTTCCATTCTAAATTGCGATTGTGCCAAAGATTAGGAAGTAAGTCCACATCTGCATTTTTAGCATGAAGTGGGGTATTAAAATGTCTCTTGGTGAACATCTTGTAGATACATAAATATTTACATAGATGTACTCATATAGTCTAGTATATGTGTGCTCATTTATCTAATGACCTATGCAAATTTATGTCCAGATATGCAAAGTACAGATATGTTGCCGGGTGCAGTGGCTCACGCCTGTAATCCCAGCACTTTGGGGGGCCAAGGCAGGCAGATCACAAGGTCAGGAGTTTGAGACCAGTCTGGCCAATATGGTAAAACCCCGTCTCTACTAAAAATACAAAAATTAGCTGGGCGTGGTTGTGTGCACCTGTAGTCCCAGCTACTTGGGAGATTGAGGCAGAAAAATCGCTTGAACCCGGGATGCGGAGGTTGTAGTGAGCCAAGATCACATCACTGCATTCCAACCTGGGCAACAGAATGAGACTCCACCTCAAAAAAAAAGAACATATATGTAGAGAGTAGAAGTGTATACTATATACTGATAGTAATATACAAAGATAATAGTAATATACAATATTAGTATACTAATATACTATTAATATATACTATATACTATAGTATATATATAGTATATATATTATATATAGTATACATATAGTATATATAATATATATACTATATATAGTATATAGTTATAGATAGTATATATTACATATTATGTATAGTTATATATAGTATATATAATTAATATACTATAATATTAATATACTAATAATATTATAAAATAGTATAATATTAATAATACTATTATAATATAGTATAATAGTAATATACAAATATACTTTCATAGATGTATAAACTTATCTGCCCTATATCTAAATTAGCAGACAAATGGAGGTATGCTCTTTGCACATCTCTCTGAATTTAACATATAAGAAGGAAGGCTTGGTCTTTGTTTCTAACTTCTAGGAGATAAAAATACAACAAGGCCATGGAAAACGTTAAGTGCTAGGTCAAGGTCACCCTTTTTTTTTTTCTGCTGAATGCAGGACTAGAGATAAAGTAGCCTCAGCTTAAAAGCCCTCTGTCAAACTTGAAAGTGCTAAAAAATTCTTTACAGCTTCCACCAATTTAGGGGATTTTTTTTTTTTGCATGGGAAATGAAAATACAATTATCTGTATTGTATTTCTTTTACTGGCTGAAGAAATGAGTTTTTAAGTAAGGCAAGAAAATCTACGAGTTCTTACTTGAAGACAGACTACAATGCTTAAAGCAAATTTCAGAGTTTCTTGGATGTTTTCTCTGTAGACTTAGATACAGGTATAAGACATGTAGATAAGTAAACATAATAAACAGGGTTGTATAAATATGTCTATGTAATGTTCACCTGTGAGTATGTCTTGTAAAAAAGCCCCAAAATAAATAGGACTCAGTGATTAATGGCCTACTAATCTCTCTCATGACAGGTGAATCCAATCAGACAATTAGTTCAAGGCAGGTGATTCAAATCAGCAAATTACCTCAACTCAGGTGAATACAATCAGCCTATTAGCCCAGCCTGTGTAATTCTAATGAACCAAATAGCTCAGTCCAGGTGAATCTAATCAGCCAGTTAGCTCATCCTGGGTGATTCTAAAAAGCCAACTAGCTAAGACAAGGTGATTTCAATAGTCAATTATCCTAGCCCATGTAAATTGAATTGGCCAATTAGCTCAACACGTGTTTCCAATAAGCCAGTTAGCTCAGTCCAGGTGAATGCAAACAGCCAGTTATCTAAACCAATGTGGTTCCAAATAGCCATTTAGCTAAGCCCAGGTGGTTACGGTCAGCCAGTTACCTCATTGACATACTCATATAATTCTGTGTGTGTGTTTTTTAAAATCTATCCATGTATGTCTATATTCAGATGTATTCATCTTGGTACCTATATTCATATAGAATAAAGACATACAGGATAGATGTATTGGGAGGTATTGATACAGAAAGTAATATAAAAAACTTCAATACATATATAGACTTATCTGTCCTGTAAATTATGTCTAGAGTGGTACATAAATATAGACTGTGAAATACATCCTGTTCGATTTAATGTGTATGTGTGTACATATATGTGTATGTGTATATATATATATATGTATGTATATATGTGTGTATATATGTGTCTTGCCTTTAGAGACAAAGCTTTGAAAATATTTATACAAACAACATTTTATGACTATGTTCCATTCTAAATTGCTATTGTGCCAGAGATTGGGGAGTAAGTCCACATCTGCATTTTTAGTATGTAGTGGGGTATTAAATTGTCTCTTGGTGAATATCCTGTATATACATAAATCTTTACATAGATGTACTCATATAATCTAGTATATGTGTGTTCACTTATCTAATAACCTATGCAAATTTATGTCCAGATGTGTAAACTACACATATGTTGTAAATACATACAGATATATATATATAGCAGTGATCCTTATTGCTCAATTCTGGGAGTTAGAAAAGCCCTAAGGTCATTCGAGTCATTCATTGCCAGGTCAAGAATGATCTTTTTATTCTGGTGATAAATTAGCCCCATTTCAAAGGCTATAACTCAAATTTGAGAATGCTTATTTGTTCCTATTAAGGCTTTCATCAACAAAAGGGCTCTTGTTCTTAACTCTGAGTATGTGATGTAAAAATAAACTTCTGTATTTTTTTCTTTGTGGCTGTAATATGGTTTTTATGGTAATAAAAATTACGTCTGTTTTCAGAAGACAGACTGTGATATTGAACTCAAATATCTTGGTATATGGTACCTGGCCAAATTTCAACCAGACAATAGTGAACGTGTGCGGAAGTGCCAAAAGTAAATTTTTTTGATGATGTCAAAGCTTTCTTGTGAGAAAGTTCAGGCTCAATGTTTTCAGGCAACTCTGGCTCTTCATAAATGGATGATTACAACTGCACTAAGCTGGCTCGATGAGACACTACATTACAAACAACTGGGTGCCAGGTGACAAAGACATTTTTACATTTATAAGAATAATGTGATGTGTGTGGCTTGGATTGGATCAATCTTCACTGAGTTAATTGACTGATTGGATTCATCTGGCCTGGAGGGAAAGAAAATTCGAAGTATTTCCAACCTATTTTTTCTTGGGGGCTTTTTTGTACATATAGATAAAAATATAAGATTAGTGAATAGATAAACATACACACACAGAATGGGTCCCCTGGGTATATTCATGCAAAGTCCATGTATCCTACATGTCTGGTTAAAAAGCTTGAGGAAAAAAGTACGTCAGAGGTCATTTCCCTTTGCAACTCCTGCAAACCAGGTGAATTTAAGAAGCCAATTAGCTCAGCCCAGGCAAATTCAGTTGGCCAATCCGCTCAGTGGAGATAGTGTGAATAGCCCATTAGCTAAATGTGAAAAATGAAAGCATCAAGGCAGGCACAAAATGGCTGATATGAACAACACAGTCATAGAGTGAGTAGAAAAGCAGGTCCCTAAAATGTTAAGGTGAACATAAAGTCTTACACGGCAGGAATGGAAGCTTCTTTCTCAGGCTTTGCTCTTTAACATAAAGTTTTGTTGATATTTATACATAACATTATATGACTGTATTTCTGTCTGTGATGGTATGGAGTCATATAGGTGAGAGTAAGTCTAGGTCTTTATCTTCCAGACAGAATGGGGAATTAAAAATGCCTCTTAAGCTGGGTGCAGTGGCTCACTTCTGTAATCCCAGCATTTTGGGAGGCCGAGGCAGGCAGATCACAAGGTCAGGAGTTCAAGGCAAGCCTGGCTAATATGGTGAAACCCTGTCTCTACTAAAAATACAAAAACTAGCTGGGCGTGGTGATGCGGGCCTGTAGTCCCAGCTGCTCAGGTGGCTGAGGCAGAAGAATCACTTGAACCTGGAAGGCAGAGGTTGCAGTGAGCCGAGATCAGACCACTGAACTCCAGCCTGGGTGACAGAGCGAGACTCTGTCTCAAAAAAAAAAAAAAAAAAGGCCTCTCAAAAAGCACCTTCTGAGGCCGGGAGTGGTGGCTCACGCCTGTAATCCCAGCACTTTGGGGGGCTCCTGTAATCCCAACTACTCGGGAGGCTGAGGCAGGAGAATGGCATGAACCCGGTAGGTGGAGCTTGCAATGAGCCGAGATGGTGCCACTGCACTCCAGCCTGGGCAACAGAGCGAGATTCCATCTCAAAAAAAAAAAAAAATCTTCTGTGTACATGAACATTTATGTAGACAAATATATAATTCTGTATGTGTTTATCTCCTTATGTATATCTATATCCAGATTTATCTATCATTCTATATGTATCCATACAGAATAAAGATATAGAAGGCTAAAGCATTGATAGGTATTTCTACTGACAGCAATAAAAAAAAAAATTCCATACATATAAAATCCTGTTTGCCTTTTAAACTACATCCACAAGAATGCACAAATGGAGGTATTCTCTGACATACATTCTGCTGCATTTTATGTATATCAAGAAAGAATTGGCCCTTGTTGCTCACATCTGTGAACAGAAAATGTAATAAGGCCATGGGACTCATTCTCTGTCAAGAATGACCCTTCTCATTATAGTGAACGCAGACAAGAGATACATAAGCCCCAGCTTAAAGACCCTCACCCAAATTTGCAAATTTAAGTTTTCTTTGGATAGATTTTTTTTGTAGATTTAGATACAGATATAAAATACATAGATTAATTAACACATAGAAATCACAGTGTTATGCAAATATGTCTATGTAATTTCCATTTGTGAGTGTGTCTCATAAAGAAGCCTCAAAATAAAAGATGTCATTTTACTACTGATTTCCCTCAAGACAAGTTAATTGAGTCAGCTGATTAGGTCAGCCCAGGTGATTTCAGTCATTGAATTAGCTCAGCCCAGGTTCTCCAATTAGCCAGTTAGCTCAGCCCAGGTGAATAAAATCAGCCAATTAGCTCAGGCCAGGTAATTCCAATCAGCCAGTTAGCTCAGAGAAGTTAGACCCATCAGTCAATTATCAAAATATCAACAGTGAATTTCTCAAGGAAGAATTACAATGGTTGATGGGAGTAGTGCATGCATAGATTGAAAATAAAAGCAGGGCCATGAGATGCTAATCTGAACATAAACTATTACATTCGTGTACTGTCATCTTCCCAAATCTTTCTTATGTAGGAGAAACTTTGTTTACATTTAAACAAACAACATTATATGTCTATGTTTCATTCTGGAATACTATTGTGTCAGAGTAGAGAAGTAATTCTACATCTTTATCTATAATATATACTAGGGTATTGAAAATGTCTTTTGGCCAACATAATGTGTATACGTTAATATTTACACAGATGTAGTCATATAATCCTGTATGTGTGTGTATGTTTATCTATGTATGTCTATATTCAGATGCATCCATCTTTGTATCTATATTTATAAAACATAATGATGTATAGCCAGGTGCGGTGGTTCACACCTGTAATTTTAGCACTTCAGGAGGTTGAGGTGGGTGGATTGCTTGAACTCAAGAGTTTTAAAGAGCCGGGTGTGGTGGAATGTGCCTGTGGTCCCAGCTAATTGGGAGGCTGAGGTGGGAGGATTGCTTGAGCCCAGGGGACAGAGGCTGCAGTGAACCTACATGGCGCCACTGCTCTCCAGCCTTGGTGACAGAGTGAGACCCTGTCTCAATAAAAAATAAGAATAATGGTGTATTAAGTGAAAATATTGATAGATATTGGTAATGATTGTGACATAAAAAGATGCTTTTATAGATGTATAGACTTAACTTCCCCATAAACTATACAAAAAATAGTACAAAAATGGAACAATGCTCTTACATACATCTTTCTGCTTTTAACAAGAAAGCATCATTTCTTGCTGCTCACTTCTGAAAAATAAAAATATGCTAATGTTATGAAAGACATTCATTACCAGGTCAACGGTGACCAGTCTCTTTCTGGTAAACATAGGACCAGAAATAAAATAGCCTCAGCTTAAAGGCCCTCACCCAAATGTGAAAGTGCTGAATAATTGTCTTTAAAACTTTCATAAATTTAAAGAATCTTTTTCAAACATGTGACACAAGAATCAATCCTTGTATTTTTGTTTTCTTTGCTGAAGTAGTGACTTTTTGGGTAAGAGAATAAAAGCCAAGGGCTGTAACTTGAGCATTTACTTCAACACTGGAAAAAAAATGTTAGTTTTATTGGACACATTTCTCTGTAGATTTTGATCTAAATATGACATATATAGATAAACATATACAAACACACATGGTTATGTAAATATGTCTATATAATATCGATCTGTGAGTACTTTTTTGTAAAACAGCCCCAAAATAAAAGTAAATCCGATGTCATTTTTCTACACATTCTCTTTAGAAACGGTGAATCCAATCAGTCAATGAGCTCAACTCAGGTGAATCCAGTCAGCCAATTAGCTCAGTCCAGGTGACTTTAATAAACTAGTTAGCTCGACTCAGGCAGATCCAATTATGCAACTGTCTAAATAGGGACTGCAGATTCAAGTCAGGCCTAACATAGTGAATGTAAATAGCATGTTGATACAGTGAGAAACAAAGCAATAGCCTGAAATGCTAGCCTGGAAATATAGCATTACCTAGCTGTACTGTCAGCTTGCTTTCTCGACTTATTCCCTGAACCTGAAGCTTTCTTTACATTTATACAAACAACATTGCTTGGCTCTGTTTCATTTTGAGATGTTATTGTGCCATAGAGTACCGAAGTTGGTATACATTTGTGTTCTTAGTATATACTAGAGCATTTAAAATGTCTTTTCAGAACATGCTTTGTATACATAAATGTTCACATAAACATACATAATTCTGCATGGGCTTTTGTTTACCTTTTGACTTATGTATATCTATATGCAAATATATTTAGCTTTGTATGTATATTCATACAGAAAAAATGTGGAAAGTGGAAATATTGATAAGTACTGATTCTAATAGTGGTATAAAAAAGACTTTTATACACGTATAATCTTAACTGTGTTATAAACTATATCCAGAATCACACATATGGGAGGATGTTTTTAAATACAACCTGCTGCATTTAACATATATGAAGAAAGCATTGTTTCTAGTTTCTTTCTTCTAGGAAATAAAAATGCACTAAGGCCAGGGGAGTCATTCATTGTCATGCAAAGCTGGACCCTGGCCATATTTCAACCAGATGAGAGTGAACATGTGCTGAAGTGTTAGTGGTGGCTCTTATTCTCCAGGCTGAATCTTTGTGAGAAAGGCTAGGGTCCCTGGTGTCAGGCACCTCTGGCTTGTCCTAGTTGTGTGGTTAGGATTCCACTGAGCAGGTTTGATTAGGCCCTGAATTAAAAACACTCGGGTGCCAGATAACAAGAACATTTACACATTTATAAGAATAATGTGATACGATATGTAGCTTGGACTGGGTAAATCACGACTGAGCAATTAGCCTATCAGGTTGACTTGATTCACCTGGTCTGGAAAGAATGAAAATACAAATGACCTCTGACCTAGCTTCATTTTGTTTTGTACATGTATTTATAGATATAATATACGTGGATAGTGAAACATATACACCCAGAATGGTTCACATAGGTGTATCTAGGTAAAGTCCATTTGTGCTTATGCCTGGTAAAAAAAGCCTCAGAAGGAAAGTAGATCAATGTTCATTTTCCTTTACTGCTCATCCAGACCAGGTGAATTCAATAAGCCAATTAGCTAAGCTTGGGTGATTTTAATCAGCCAAATTAGCTCAGCCCAAGTAAATATAATCAGCCAATTAGCTAATTTGGGAAAGCAGAAGCATCAAGAAAGGCCCTCAATGGTGGATATAAATAACAGGCATGTAGTGAAAAGAAAAAAGCAGGGCCTTCAAATTCCAAGTTTTCCATGAAACCTTACATAACAGTACTGGCACTTACTTCCCAGGCTGTGTCCCTCAATGCAATTGTATAGCTGGGTTCCAGCCTGAGATGCTATACAACCATATATTTGAATGTAAGTCTATGCCTCAACATCAGTTTGGGCTGGAGGAGGATGTCTCTTGAACATATTTTGTATACACAAATATATTTACATAGACAAACTCATATAATTGTATGCTTGCCTGTATCTACTTACAGATATCTATATCCAGATCTAATTATCATGCTCTTTATATTCAGAGTAGAGACATAAGAGGTAAATGTATTGATAGATATTTGTACTGTTACATAAAAAGAAACTTCCATACGTGCAAAATTGTATTTGCCATTTAAACTATATCCTCAAGAGTACACTAATAGAAGCATGTTCTGACATACATAGTTTTCATGTATTGCATATCAAGAAAAATTATTTTTTATAGCTCAAACCTGTGAGCAGAAAATAAACTAAAGCCATGGTATCATTCATTGCTAAGTCAAGGAATACCTTTTGTTTTTTTCTGGTGAACTTGAGAACAGAAATAAAATAGGCTCAGCTAAAAGAACCTGACTTGTTGTAGGAGCACCTTCCCACATACCTCTCCTTAGAAGCCTTTCTACCACTGTGATTCTGGCCTGAGGGGGGCATAGAAAGTGTGGGGTTGGGAAACAAAGCTAACTTGAACTGGCATTGATCACAATGTATCTTCCAGGCTTCCCCGGCAGCAGCAGGCCTCCCATAGACTCCAGTGTTCCCAAATCATTCCATCAGACAGATTCTGCCAGCCTCCCTTTTGCCTAGGAGGGGAGACAGATGACTGGTGCTTCCTGCTCTGCCACCTCCCCAGATTTCTCTCCGAATGTGTTGTCACACGCAATTCTTTTCCTCTCATTGGAAGTAATCTTCTAGCAACTCATGGTCCTGCAGCTTTCTCAGGCTCATTTCCCTCCCGATAAGAAAAAGAAGAGAAAAAAATATGGACAAATTGCTGTCTGTAGGCAGCAAATGCAAATCAAGGCCCTCCCCTTCAAGAAAGAAGTAGAATGAGGAAAAAGGCTTATTGATCCTTTTGTGATTGATCAAGAATCATACATCTAGATTTATCTATATTCTAGAACTAGAAAAAATCTTTAGTGCACAAAGTTAAATACTGCAATGCTTTCTACAATATTCGAAACCACCAGAGATTAGGAGCACTTCACTCAATGGGGCTTGTGCCCCTAAAAACAAACAGCCAACCAAAAAAAAAAAACAGGTTCCTGAGATTGATCTGTCTCAACAATTTTTTTCTCAATCCCGGTACTATCACTATGCATCTGGACTGAAACACAAACTGAAAAATATCAACACATAAATGACATGACCAGAGGCCAGGCGCAGTGGCTCACGCCTGTAATCCCAACACTTTGGGAAGCCAAGGCAGGTTGATCATGAAGTCAGGAGATCGAGACAATCCTGGTCAACATGGTGATACCCCGTCTCTACTAAAAATACAAAAATTAGCTGGGCGTGGTGGCATGTGCCTGTAATACCAGCTACTTGGGAGGCTGAGGCAGGAGACTCACTTGAACCCAGGGGGCAGAGGTTGCAGTGAGCCAAGATGATGCCACTGCACTCCAGCCTGGTGACAGAGCAAGACTCTGTCTCAAGAAAAAAAAAAATGACCAGGATGGAGATGGTGACTCATGCCTGTAATCCCACCACATTGGGAGGCCAAGATGAGTGGATCATTTGAGGTCAGGAGTTCAAGACCAGCTTGGCCAACATGGAGAAACCTTGTCTCTACTAAAAATGCAAAAATCATCCAGGGGGCAGGGGGCGCACCTGAAGTCCCAGCTACTTGGGAGGCTGAGGTGAGAGAATTGCTTAGACCAGGGAGGCAGAGGTTGCAGTGAGCTGAGATCCCACCACTGCACTCCAGCTTGGGTGATACAGTGAGACAAAATAACAATAATGTTAAAAAAGCAGACCCTGGGCAACATAGTGAGACCACATCACTGCTAAAAAGATAGATAGATAGATAGATGATAGATAGATAGATAGATAGAACAAGCCAGGCATGGTGGCTCATGCCTGTAATTCCAGCACTTCGGGAGGCCAAGGTGGGCATACTGCTTGAGCACAGAAAACATGGTGGAACCTGTCATGTGTGTCCATGTGAAGAGAGTCCACCAACAGACTTTGTGTGAGCAACAAGGCTGTTTATTTCACTTGGGTGCAAGTGGGCTGAATCCAAAAAGAGAGTCAGCAAAGGCAGATAGGGGTAGGGCAGTTTTATAGAATTTGGGTAGGTAGTGGAAAACTACAGTCAAAGGGGGTTTTTCTCTTGTGGGCAGGAGCGGGTGTTACAAGGTGCTTGATGGGGGAGCTTCTGAGACTCATTGTCCAGGAGAAGGAAGGTCACAAGGTTAATTGATCATCAGGGTGGGGCAGGAACAAATCACAATGGTGAAATGTCATCAGTTAAGGCAGGAACCAGCCATTTTCACTTCTTTTGTGGTTCTTCTGGAACAAGAATTAAAAGAAATTAAAGAATGTGTAAGCAGAAACTCAGTTGTATGCAAGAAAACCCAACTCCCCCGAGAAAGAGAAAGAGCTGGAGTCCTTTAAAAACTGCCTGTTTTTCCATCGCTAGTGAGCTTTATCTTTCCTCTCTTCCCAGGCATTGTGAAGACCCTGATTCCCTAGCTGTGCAGCTGCAAGGTCACTAGACAGATAAACTCAAGTCAAAAAACATGTTTTTCCTTGAAAAGTAAGAAATGATGCAATGCATGTCTCAACCAAATAACTGTCTTTGTTTCTCACTTCTGTAGTGTGATTCCTCCTTCACAGATCTCCCCCAACCCACAAAATGCCTAAAGGGTAACTTCACTTTTTGTTAGGGGCTCAGTCCTTTGGATGTTAATCCGACTGGGCCGGTGAATGGAAATAATTAATAAATATCCTCCTGAACCTCATCGGTCTCTCTGATTCCTTAAAATCTGGCTACACTTCAGTTGCCTCAGGCCATCTAGATGTATACATGCAAGCTTGGGCTCAGAGGTCTGACATTCCTGTTTTCTTATATTAATAAGAAAAACAAGACAAAATAGTGGTGAAGTGTTGGGGTGGCAAAAATTTTTGGGGGTGGTATGGAGAGATAATGGGCGATGTTTCTCAGGGCTGCTTTGAGCAGGATTAGGGGCAGCGTGGGAACCTAGAGTGGGAGAGATTAAACTGAAGAAAGATTTTGTGGTAAGGGGTGATATTGTGGGGTTGTTACAAGGAGCACTTATCATATAGAATGATTGGTGATTGCCTGGATGTGGTTTTGTATGAATTGAGAAACTAAATGGAAGACACGAGGTCAGAATAAGAGAAGGAGAAATACAGGTATTAAAGGACTAAGAATTGGGAGGAGCCAGGACATCCAATTAGAGAATGCCCAAGGGGGTTCAGCATAATTATTTGCTTGGTTGGCGAGTTTTGGGGCTCTATCCTTGAGTTTTTTATGTTGTCATACACCAGGCCAGATTGATTTAGGTAAAAACAACATTCTTCATTTGGAAATATGCAGCTTCCTCCTTTTTCAGCAGTGAGTAATCCAAGGCCTACTCCTGTCTTCTTATATTAATCAGAAAAATAACAGAAAATTGTGGTGAAGTGTTGATGTCATGAGAGGAACAGAAAGTTGTTTGGTCCTATTTGCAAAATGATTTTTTGGGGTGAGGAAAACTAATGTACATGTGCCTGTCCAATTAATAGGCAGATACATGTAGGTGGAGGAGCCACAGAGGAAGAAGAGACCTTTGTAAGGCAAAATTGGAGCACCAAAAGAGGTATCTTGCACTCAGACTTTTAGGGATCTAGTGAGGGCAGCAGCCATTAAAGGTTGTAATGGGGACTGATAAGGCAACTGGGTAGTGGGGGAGGTTCAATTTTTATGGTGTATGAGAAAGTGCATAGTGTCTACAAGAAACCTTTCATTGCTATTCATAAGGTTGGGTATAAGCAAACAAGAAAGGGGGCTGGGAGGAGAGTCGGAAGAAAAAGGGGAAGGTAGTCAAGGATGGAGTGAAATGCAGGGCAAATGTCTTAAAGGAAATGAAGGGTTCTAAGAGGTGGGCTAGTGGCTTGTAACCCACATAGGAAAGGTTTTGAAAGGACAATAGAATGAAATCAGCCTGTCAGGATGGAAGGAAGAATTTTCCTTGGTCCAAGAACCATTTGCCTTGTGTGGGAAGAGATTGATAGGTGGAAATTTCCATGGGAGAGTAGGTGGGAGTGACTGATGAGAAAGAGAAAAACTGGCCTTGAGGGACAGAAGGTGGAATGCTAGTTGCTTTTTTTTTTTTTTTTTTTTTTGAGATGGAGTCTCGCTCTGTCACCCAGGCTGGAGTGCAGTGGCGTGATCTCAGCTCACTGCAGGCTCCACCCCCCAGGGTTCACATCATTCTCCTGCCTCAGCCTCCCAAGTAGCTGGGATTACAGGCACCTGCCACCTTGCCCAGCTAATTTTTTGTATTTTTAGTAGAGACGGGGTTTCACTGTGTTAGCCAGGATGGTCTCAATCTCCTGACCTCGTGATCCGCCCACCTCGGCCTCCCAAAGTGCCAGGATTACAGGTGTGAGCACTGCGCCTGGCCCAATGCTAGTTGCTTCTTTAGCTACCTTATCAGCATAAGCATTGCCCTGAGTGATGGGATCTGATGCCTTTTGATGGCCCTTGCAGTGAATTTCTCCAGTTTCTTTGGAAGTAGAGCAGCTTTAAAAAAAGTTTTTATTAAGGAGGTATTAATGATTGAAGATCTTTGTGTAGCGAGGAAACCTCTTTCTGCTCATGTAATAGCATGGTGATGAAGGATGTGGAAGGCATACTTGGAATCAGTATCGATATTGACATGTATTCCCTTCGTAAGAATGAGGGCTCAAGTTAAGGCAATGAGTTTAGCTTGTTGAGAGGTAGTGGAAGGGGGCAGGGCCATAGCCTCAATGATAGATGGAAGGCACTATAGCATAGCCTGCCTTTGCTGGTGATTGGTGATTGGGCCTGGAAGAACTACTATCAATAAACCAAGTGCAGTCTGGGTGGGGAAGAGGAAGGTGGGAAATATGGGGAAATGGGGAGAATGCCATGTGGATTAGAGAGATATAGTCATGGGGTTCAGGTGTAGTATCAGGAATAAGATGAGGGGCCAGACTGAAGTCTGGGCCAGGAACAATGGTAATTGTGGGAGATTTAACAAATAGTGAGTACAGTTAAAGGAGCCAGAGGGCAGAAAGTATATGCATCAAGTGCGAGGAGGAAAATAGATTTTGAAAGTTATGGGAACTGTAGAGAGTAAGTGGAGCATAGCTTGTGATTTTGAGGTCCTCTAAAAGTATTAAAGAGACAGCAGCTGCTGCACAGAAACATGAGGGCTAGCCTAAAACAGTAAGGCCAAGTTGTTTGGACAGAAAAGCTGCAGGGTGCAGTCCTGGATCTCATGTAAGAATTTCAACTGCACAGCCCTGTATTTTGGCTGTGTGTAATGAAAAGGGTTGGGATGAGTTAGGGAGATCTAGTGTGGGAGCAGCGTCTAGGGCTGTTTTTAAGGAATGGAAAGCGGAGTGGGGAAAGGATCCAGGATCTATGAGGTCAGCTAGGTTTCCTTTTGTGAGTTTACATGGTTTAGTCAGGATGGCAAAAGCAGGTATCCAAAGGCAAAAATATCTAACCATACCTAGGAAGGAAAGGAGTTGTTGCTTTGTGGAAGGGGTTGGGGTTTGGGAAATTAGCCAGAGACAATCAGCAAGGAGAGCATGTGTGTTTTTATGAGGAATTATGCCAAGATAGGTAACAGAAGATAAATCTGGGCTTTGGAGGGGGATATCCTTTTGAGAATAGATGTTGGAGGAGCAGGAGGGTCTCCTGTTGGGAAGAATCATAGGAGGGGCTATAAAGTAGAAGGTCGGCAAAATATTGAATAAGGTGAGAAGCAGATGGATGGAAAGAAAGTAATGAGAAAGGGCTTGACTAAAGTAATGAGGGCTGCCCCTGAAGCCTTGTGGCAGTACAGCCTAGGTAAGTTGCTGAGGCTGATGGGTGTCAGGGTCAGTCCAAGCGAAAGCAAAGAGAGGCTAGGATGGAGGGTGTAAAGGAATAGTAAAGAAAGCATGTTTGAGATCCAGAACAGAATAATGGGTTGTGGAGAAAGGTATTGAGGATGGGAGAGTATATGGGTTTGGCATCACAGGGTGGGTAGGCAAGACAATTTGGTTGATAAGGCAATGATCCCGGACCAGCCTGTAAGACTTGTCCAGTTTTTGGACAGGTAGAATAGGAGAGTTGTAAGGAGAGTTTGTAGGCTTTAAGAGGCCATGTTGTAACAGGTGGGTGATAACAGGCTTTAACATTTTTAAAGCCTGCTGTGGGATGGGATATTGGTGTTGAGTGGGGTAAGGGTGATTAGATTTTAATAGGATGGTAAGGTGTGCATGATCAGTCACCAAGGTAGGAGTAGAGGTATCCCATACTTGTGGATTAAGGTAGGGAGACACAAGGGGAGAATGTGAAGGAGGTTTTTAACTGGAGAAAAGGGTGACAATGAGGTGTGACTGTAGCCCAGCAATAGTCAGGGAAGCAGATAATTGAGTTAAAATGTCTTGACCTAATAAGGGAGCTGGGCAGATAGGGATAACTAAAAGGGAGTGCATAAAAGAATGTTGTCCCAGTTGGCACCAGAGTTGGGGAGTTTTAAGAGGTTTAGAAGCCTGACCATCAATACCCACAACAGTTATGAATGCAAGGGAAACAGGCCCTTGAAAAGAAGCTAATGTGGAGTGGGTAGTTTCTGTATTGATTAAGAAAGGGATAGACTTACCCTCCACTGTAAGAGTTACCCAAAGTGTCTGTGATGGTCTAGGAGGCTTCCAAGGCAATTGGGCAGCATCAGTCTTCAGCTGCTAAGCTGAGAAGATCTGGGAAGGAGCCAGTCAGAGAGTCTTGGGCCAGAGTTCCAGAGGCTCTTGGAGTGGCTGCTGGGTGAGTTGGACAGTCAAATTTATAGTGGGGTCCCACAGAGATGGGACAGGGCTTAGGAGGAATCCTGGACTGCATGCATTCCTTAGCCCAGTGGCCAGATTTCTGGCACTTGAAGCAAGATCCTGGGGAAGGAGATCCTGGGGAAGGAGGTCCTGGAGGAATGCCTGGCTGCTGTGGTTTAGGCATTTTGAAGGTCTTGTGTGCTGGAGATGTGGCTGTGGTTTTTCTCTCACAGCAGAGGCAAGTAATTGCAACTCAGAAATATGTTGCCATTTGGCTGCCTCTTCTTTATTATTGTACACCTCAAAGGTGAGGTTAATTAAGTACTGTTGTGGGGTTTGAGGGCTGGAATCTAATTTTTGGAGATTTTTCTAATATTGGGAGTGGATTAGGTAATAAAATGCACATTGAGAATAAGATGGCCTTCTGACCCTTCTGGGTCTAGGGGGGTAAATTGTCTAAGGGTTGTTGCCAAATGGGCCATGAACTTGGCTGGGTTTTTATATTTGATGAAAAAGAGCCTAAACACTAACTGATTTGAGAGAGGTCAGATAAAGAAAAAGGAGCATTAATCTTGACTATGCCTTTAGCTCCAGCCACCTCTTTAAGAGGAAATTGTTGAGCAGCTGGGGGTGGGCTAGTCATGGAATTATACCATAAGTCAGACTGGATGTGAGGAGGGGAGGTGACAGAAGGATTATAGGGTGGAGGAGTGGAGGCTGAAGAAGAATTGGGACCTGGCTCAGCCTGGTGAGGAGCAGCCTGGGGTGGAGAGGAGAGGGCAGATGGGTCCATAGAAAAGGAAGATTCAAAGGACTCAGAGCTTGGGATGGAGAACGAAGGAACAGACAGGAGAGAAAGAAGAAAGATTTGGGATGAGTCGCATGGGGAGCAGAGACTAGGGAGGGACCAATGTGTAAAAGAATGCCTGATTTCAGACCATTTGCCCATTTTATGACAAAAATTATCTAGGTCTTGTAGGATAGACAAATTGAAAGTGCCATTCTCTGGCCACTTGGAACTATTGTCAAGTTTGTGTTGGGGCCAACCAGTATTAAAAAAGAAAATAAGACATTTAGGTTTTAGGTCAAGTGTTAGTCAAAGGAGTTTTAGGTTTTTAAGAACACAGGCTAAGGGAGAAGAAGGGGGAATGGAGGGTGGAATGCTGCCCATTGTGAAAGAGGCAAGCCCAGAGAAAAGAGAGGGTAGAGACACGGAGAGAGGGGGCATGGTACTTGCCACCCAGGGGAGGTGGTATTTGCCACCAAAGGGAGGTGGTACTTGCCACCAAGGTGAAGGATCAAGGCAGGCATCCCTGCAGTGATCAGACATCCCTGAAATGTGGGTGAATAATCAGGCAGGCGTCCCTGCAGTGACTTAGACACCAAGGGAAGACTGTCTTCCTGAGTCTGTGACCAATGCCAGAGTTTTGAGTTCACGGATAAAATGCATCTCTTCTGTCTCTACCAGGAAGGGAAAGGAGGGATAGTGAGAGAGGCTGGAGAAGAGAAAAAAAAAGAGGCCACTTACCAGACTTAAAACTGGTGAGATGTTCCTTGGGCTGGTCTGAGGACCCAAGGTCATCAGTGGATCTCCTCATTGAGTGAGGGTGAGGACAGGGGACTGGTTTTGCAAAGGAGTCCTCCTGTCCCAGGTCTTCAGCACCAAATGACACACACATCTGTGTGAAGAGAGTCCACCAACAGGCCTTGTGTGAGGAACAAGGCTGTTTATTTCACTTGGGTGCAAGTGGGCTGAGTCTGAAAACAAGGTCAGCAAAGGGAAATAGGGGTGGGGCAGTTTTATAGGATTGGGGTAGGTAGTGGAAAATTACAGTCAAAAGGAATTTTTCTCTTGCAGGCAGTGGGGGGATTACAAGGTGCTTGGTAAGGAAGCTTCTGAGACTCATTGTCCAGGAGAAGGAATGTCACAAGGTTAATTGATCCGTCAGGGTGGGGCAGGAACAAATCACAATGGTGGATTGTCATCAGTTAAGGCAGGAACTGGTCATTTTCACTTCTTTCATGGTTCTTCAGTTGCCTCAGGCCATCTGGATGTATATGTGCAGGCTTGGGCTCAGAGGCCTGACAGAACCCTGTTTCTACAAAAATAAAATGTACAAATCACAAAATAAGATTAGCTAGTGGCGGGTGGTGTGTGCCTGTAGTCTCAGCTACTGGGGAGTGTGGGGGCTGAAATGAGAGGATTGCTTGAACCTGAGAGGTTGAGGCTGCTGTGAATTAAGATCACACCACTGTATTGCAGCCTGGGTGAAAAAGTGAGACCCTGTCTAAAAATAAAAGTAAATAATAATAATAAAAACAAACAGTAACAAATGACAAAGAAAGAACGAACAATATTAAAATTTTTTTAATGGAGTGAACCAAGGTAAAAGGTAAATAAGATCCTAATTAACTGTACCCCCCATCTCCCTCTGGCAGGGTTTTCTTCTGTCACCCAGGCTGTAGGGCAGTGGTGCGATCATGGCTCACTGCAGCCTCGACCTCCCAGGCTCAAGCGATCCCTGTAGTTTCAGCCACTTGGGAGGCTGAGACAGGAGCAAGCTGTAAGCCCAGGGAGGTCAAGGCTGCAGGAAGCTGTGGTTGCTCAACTGCCCTCTAGCCTGCATGACAGTGAGAAGACTTCATTCAGGAAAAAGAAAGAAAAAGAAGAAAGAACGAAATTAAAACAACAACTTTAGTTGCAGGAAGGAGCGTTAAGAGACAGAGAACAAAGGAAAACAACAACAACTAAAGTACTGCAAAAAGAAAATGGAAGTGGAACTAGAAAAAAAAAATCACAGGAAGATCCCTGGGGCCCCAGCTCCTCAGAAGAGGGAAATGGGAGGCCCACTTGGGCAAGCCCAAGCGCAAGGGAGGGGGTTTGAGGCCTCAGCGAGCCGTGATCACAGCTCTCTGCAAGACCTAGGAGACACTGCTGCGTGTAAATATGTAATATTTGATATTAAATATTAAGGTCGACCTTCAATATTTGGAGCTGGTGGCCAAGTGTAACACCTGCGGCTCGCAGCCCACGTGTGGTCAAACCAGTGGCCCAACTGAGAAGCCAGCCAGTGGCTGTGGGCAGTGGTGCACTGGGCCCACCCTACAGCCAAGTGTTGTAATGCCCAACCTTGCTTTTACTAACCCTGTTTTTTTTTTTTTTTCTGAGATGGAGTCTCGCTCTGTCACCCAGGCTGGAGTGCAGTGGCGCGATCTCAGCTCACTGCAAGCTCTGCCTCCCAGGTTCACGCCATTCTCCTGCCACAGCCTTTCTGAGTAGCTGGGACTACAGGCGCCCGCCACCACACCCAGCTAATTTATTTTTGTATTTTTAGTAGAGACGGGGTTTCACCGTGGTCTCGATCTCCTGACCTCATGATCCGCCCACCTCGGCCTCTCAAAGTGCTGGGAGTACAAGCGTAAGCCACCGCGCCCAGCCTACTAACCCTGTTTTTAGACTCTCCCTTTTGCTCCCTTAATCACCTAGCCTTGTTTCCACATGAATAAACTCTCCCTCAGCTGAGAAAAGCCGGACGAACTCCATCTGGCCCCCTTGATTTACAAGACATTAAGGACTCCTTACCCACCCCTTTCCTCAAGGAGTTAACTTGTGTAAGCAGTTCCTCAACATTTCAAAAGAGTCCGACTAACTGATAAGGTACTGAAACAAACAATGTATGAAGTTCCCAGGATTTTGGTCAAAAGATAACACCATAAAGCCTTGAATTTGTGTCAGGCGTAGCACCCATATCTAACATTTTATGAAGGATTTAGAGCCCCCGCACCTGGTACAGTTGCTTTTCTGTAACCATTTGTCTTTTAAATTCTCTGTTTCTCTGTAACCATTTGTCCTTTTAATTTTTTTGCATGTTTTTACTTCTGTAGAATTGTTACATTTGAGCTCCCCCCCCCCAAACCGAGGTATAAAAGACAATCAAACCCCTTTCTCATGGCCAAGAGAACTTTAATCATTAGCCGTCTCTTGGCCGCCGGCTAAATAAAGGACTCTTAATTCGTCTCAAAGTGTGGCATTTTTCTCTAACTCGCTCAGGTATAACAGTGTGGCGCTCGTGACCTGAGACTGTCTTGTCCAGCTGGAACCTTAGATGCAGGCAGAGGGGGACCAGCTGGTGGCATTAGCTCACCCACCTTCCCACCACTGACTGCAGTCAGCTGGTCCACCCGGAGTGGGTTGGGGAGGAGAAGGGCAAAGGGATAGAAGAGGATAAACCCCCCCACCCCCGCCATGGAGAAGGAAGGACTGGGACCCAGATGGCCACCCCCAGGCCCATGCTGCCACCCCCTGAGACAGAAGCCACTGTGCCACGACCTTACAATGTCCACATCTGGGTCATTCCCACCATGTTCCCAGACCAGTCCCAGGGGACGAGCCCTCAGCAGGGCGATGGGAGAGGGTGATAAACAGAGAGGTGGGAGGCCTAGCAGGGGAGGCCCCCACACCTCCACCACCCGCAGAGTGGCATGTACCCCTTGGTTAAGGAAGGCCAGTGGGCAGGGACACGAGCCTCCCGAATGCACGGTGTGCACAGAGTCAAGAGTCAGAAAGACACTGGGCAGGGTGGCTCATGCCTGTAGTACCATCACTTTGAGAGGCTGAGTTGGGCAGATCACCTGAGGTCAGGAGTTGGAGACCAGTCTAAGCAACATGGAGAAACCCCGTCTCTACTAAAAATACAAAAATTAGCCTGGCATAGTGGGGCACACATGTAGTCCCAGCTACTCAAGAGGCTGAGGCAGGAGAATCGCTTGAACCTGGGAGGTGGAGGTTGTAGTGAGCCGAGATTGCGCCACTGCACTTCAGTCTGGGTGACAAGAGTGAAACTCCATCTCAAAAAAATAAAAATAAAAAGTCAGCAAGAGGCCTTGAGCATTTTCTCCTGAAAGCAGTGATGTGGACAGCAGCTGAGTGTTAGGTGCTGCTGTGTTTTTAGGTGGCCATTTATGGAGGATAGATTTCAAAGGTTTCTGGAGAGGTGGAAGCGACATCATTCAGGGCACCTGAGCATGGGATGGGGCTTTGGACAGCGACTTAAGAGCCAGAATTTGCCAAGGCCCCTGTTCTAGGGTAGAGATGATGGAACCCCATGTAGAGGGAGCCATTGGTGTGCACGAACTCCAGCCATAGGCCCCACCGAGCAGACCACATTGGAAGAAACAGAATCCCTCTTGCTACATGTCACGTCCTTCCACTGAAGTTGGGAGAAGGTCCATTTTTCAAACATGAGGTGGCTCCCAGCAATGGATCACAAGAGGCCCAGCTTCCCTGAGTCAGCAGGATAAGTTTGCCCTCTCCATTTTAGCCCTATAAGAACGGTCGTCTGTTCTCCGCCTGTGCTTTTCTCAGCCCTTTCCTTTCTCTGGAGCCCAGCTCTGTTGCTCAGCTTCTGGGAATGCTCATTCTATGGTGGAGAGTGAGATGGGTCCTGAATCTAAAATCTCCAGTTAAAGCCAATGGGCATTTTTAACTCAATGTGTCATCCTTGGGTTGCTTGACACAATAAATCTGGGACTTGAGGAAATGTCAGGGGAATCTATTCTGTGGCCTCAAGGGAGCGTTTGAGAGAAGCTCCCAAAAACATGAAGGCCAAAGGGATTCCCTCCACCCAAAAAGCCATAGTCATTTGAATCCCCTCCACCCAAGAAGGGATATTCATTTCTAGCCTGCAGCCTATGGGAGAATCAGGTTTTCATTTCTCCCTCCTGAAATGAGCTCTTGCTCTGTTCAATGAAAATAGGAGAATTGCTTCCTTAGGATGCAGCTGCAGATAACAATGACACCACCATAAAACAAACCTCCCACCTATGTGTTCAGGACACACTCACATGAGGAGGGTGTCAGGCTCTATTCTATTCACACTGTGTGGTTTTCTCACCTGCAGTGTGTGGGCTTCAGGGGCCTGTGGACAGAGGAGGAGGAGGAGAGAGAGTGGTGTCTGGTGGGCTGAGACACTGGCATGGTGACCAGAGCCTAGGAAACTCATTCTGGCCAGGAAGTCTCCCCTCCATGCCTTCTCTTTGTCCCACTCACTCTTCACATCTTCACAGTGCACTGGGGACCTTGTGGGTGGAGGTTCCTGTGACTTCCAACTTTAGCAGAGGAAGGCTGGCTTCCCAAGAGTCTCCCTGGAGTTGGTGCCTTGGGCAGTTTAGGCTCACAACGGTGGTGATCTATGGTGGGGGCCTTGGGCCCTGCAGTCGCATCTCTGTGACCTTGTTGGGGGTGGGCAGTTTTGTTGGGTTCCACGAATCCTTCCAGAGAGTCATCCAAACCTAGCAAGTATGGTCTCAACGCCCCCAGCAGAGACACTTTTGTTTACACAAAATCCTGAGCAGGAATGTTAGCAGGCTTAGGCCTTATACCTGAAAATCTGAAACAAATTCTGGGATGTCGTTCTGTGGGCGGCAAGCCACCAAGGCGCCGAGGCAAGAGACCAAGGACATGAGCTGTTCCAGTATAATAAAATATAAAACAAGAATAGTCATACCAGATATAGATCTTAGATATGATTATATATGAATATCATTAATCATTAGTTGGTAGTAATTACTCTTTATCCCAATATTATAATAATCCTTGCTCTATAATCATAACCTAGGAAAAACCAGGCCATACACAGATAGGAGCTGAGGGGACATAGTGAGGTGTGACCAGAAGACAAGAGTGCGAGGCTTCTGTTATGCCTGGACAGGGCCACCAGAGGGCTCCTTGGTCTAGCGGTGACCCCAGCATTTGGGAAGATGCCCGTTGCCAGGCGGACCGTGGTCTAGCAGTAGCAAAAGGTGGCAAGGAACAACACCCGCTACTTAGCAGACCAGGAAAGGGAGTCTCCTTTTCCCCGGGGGAGTTTAGAGAAGACTTTGCTCCTCCACCTCTTGTGGAGGGCCTGACACCAGTCAGGCTTTCCCGCAGTTATCCGGAGGCCTAATCGTCTCCCTGTGATGCTGTGCTTCAGTGGTCACGCTCTTAGTCCACCCTCATGTTCCATCCTGTACACCTGGCTCTGCCTTCTAGATAGCAGTAGTAAATTAGTGAAAGTACTAAAAGTCTCTGAGATGTAGAAATAATAGCATAAGCTGTCTTTCTCTTTGTCTCCTGTCTCTCTCTGCCTCAGCTGTCCAGTGGCCACGTGATCCACATGACCTTACCTATCATTGGAGAAGACTCACATTCTTTACCCTGCCCCTTTTGCTTTGTATACGATAAATAACAGCGCAGCCAGACATTCGGGGCCACTACCGGTCTCTGTGTCTTGGTGGTAGTGGTCCCCCCGGCCCAGCTGCCTTTTCTTTTATCTCTTTATCTTTTGTCTTTATTTCTACACTCTCTCGTCACTGCACACAGGGAGAAAAACCCACTGACCCTGTGGGGCTGGACCCTACCTCCTTCAAAGAGCCAGTCGCTCCACAAAGGGCTGTGAGTAGTTGTGGAAATGGAGAGAAGTTTTTGGAGATACATATTGAAGAAAGAATGGACATGGGTAGATAGAGATTGATTAGACTCTCCCCACATCCTAGGTGAACAGTGGTACTATTTATTGAGCCAGTAAGTCTGGGTCACAGCTGAGTTGAGTGAGGAAGGAGCAAATCCACTTTTAGGGTTGGATCATTATTAATATGTAATGTCTATGAGGCATCCAAGTCAAGAAATCAACTCACTGGTCCTCTACAGGATTCAGGATAGACATCCAATGTTGGATTAAGAATTCAGGCTTTGGAAATGGATTAGATCTGCCTGAGCTTATTTTAAAGACACACACACACACACACACACACACACACAGAGAGAGAGAGAGAGGGAGCTTATTTTGAAGAGAGACAGAGAGAAAGAGAAAGAGAGAGGGAAGGAAGGAAATAACTCAGAAAATAACTACACATATTTTATAACGCTGTTGATCCCATAAAAGGTGGGTGGATCACCTGAGGTCAGGAGTTCGAGACTAGCTTGGCCAACATGGCAAAATCCCTTCTCTACTAAGAAACAAAAATTAGGTGAGTGTGGTGGTGTATGCCTGTAATCCCAGCTACTTGGGAGGCTGAGGCAGGAGAATTGCTTGAACCCAGGAAAAGGAGGTTGCAGTGAGCTGATATTGCACCACTGAACTGCAGCCTGGGAGACAGAATAAGACTCTGTCTCAAAAACATAAAAATAAAAATAAAAATAAACAAACACAATTTCCCCATTGTCTTGGGGTCTTCATTCTGAAGGCTCCGTACACACATCCCAAAAATATATCTGCCTTTCCTTCTGCCTTTGATGAGTTGATTTTTCAGTGAACCTTCAGAGGACCACAGGGAAGCCTCTCCCTTTGCCCCCATATTACGTTTTTATAGTAAGTGTAGGACGGTTTCCCTTGGCCAAGGTCACTAGGTATCCTGATACTTTTTTTTATGGAATTCTGTATATCTCTAGTGTTGTAATCACCCACCCTTACCTGGTGCCTAGACAGAGTCAATTTATCAAGATGGGGGGGTTCCATTGAAGAAAGTAATTCATGCACAGTGGGCTGTGCAGGAGACTGGAATTTTATTATTACTCAAATCTGTCCCCCTGAGCATTTGGGGATCACAGATTTTAAGAATAATTTGGTGGGTGGGGGAAAGCCAGTGAGTCGAGAATGCTGATTGGTCAGGTCAGAAGTGAAATCACAGGGAGTCCAAGATGTCTTCTTGTGCTGAGTCAGCTCCTGGGTGGAGGTCACAAGGTCATATGGGCCAGTTTATCAATCTGGGTAGTGGCAGCTGATCCATCGAGTGCAGGGTCTGCAAAATATCTAAAGCACTGATCTTAGGAGCAGTTTAGAGAATCTTGTAGCCTCCAGCTGCATGACTCCTAAACCATAATTTTTAATCTTGTGACTAATTTGTTAGTCCTACGAAGGCAGTCTAGTCCCCAGGCAAGAAGGAGGTTTGTTTTGGGAAAGGGTTGTTATCATCTGTGTTTTAAACTATAATCTATAAACTAAGTTCTTTCCAAAGTTGGCTCAGCCTATTCCCAGGAATGAGCAAGGGCAGCTTGAAGGTTAGAAGCAAAATGGAGTTGGTTAGGTCAGATATTTTTCACTGTCTCAGTTATAATTTTGCAGTGGTGGTTTCAGGGAGAAGAATGACTTAGTACTAAAATCTTTCCTTCCCCCTTTCTGGTCAAAGGGACACCCTTGGTGATGACAAGACAAACCTTATCTTGTGCTTTTTATCTTTGTTCTTATTTTTTAAATATTTTCTATTTTACAACAGATGCTCATTTAAACAACCAGATGCTGGATATGAAGAGGTAAGTTTCAAGAAATATCTCCTAACTCCCTTCCCATAAAAATAGATTTTCCACATGTAGAACAGCTATGCAGCAGTTGCCCCGATCTGCCCCACCAAAAACAAAAAGTTAAAATAGGCCAGGAGTTTGAGACCACCCTGAGCAACACGGGGAGGGTGAGTCCAGCTCCTAAAAAAAAAAAGACTTGGCAAGATGGTGGCCCACATGTCACACTGGACCCCAACTTGCTGGGGAGGCTGGGGAGGCTGAGGCAGGAGGTTTCAGGTTGTAGTGAGCTAGTATCATGCCCACTGCACTGCAGCCAGGGTGACAGAGCAAGATCCTGTCTCAAAAAATAAACTTTGGTGTGTATAATCTGAGACAAAAAAACATACAAACAAAAGATAACAAAAAGGAGAAAGAAAGAAGGAAAGAAAGAAAGAAGAAAGAAAGAAGAAAGAAAGAAGAAAGGAAAGAAAGAAAGAAGAAAGAAAGAAAGAAGAAAAAGAAAGAAGAAGAAAGAAAGAAAGAAAGAAAGAAAGAAAGAAAGAAAGAAAGAGAAAGAAAGAAAGAAAGAAAGAGAAAGAAAGAAAGAAAGAAAGAAAGAAAGAAAGAAAGAAAGAAAGAAAGAAAGAAAGAAAGAAAGAAAGAAAGAAAAGAAAGAAAGAAAGAAAGAAAGAAGAAAGCAAGCCCTCAGAGGGGATTGTGACAGATACGTGGGTAAAACACCCAGGTGCTGTGACTCTCATGCTTGAGCCCTACCCACAGAGGGCATTGTAGAATAACACTGGGCCCAGCACTTAGGTCATATGACTCTTATTTTCAGCCAGGGCCCTGCACACAGAGCCATTGTGAGATATCACTGAGCCCAGCACCTCCGTGATGTGACTGTATGGCCTGGGCCCTGCCCACACTAGATATTGTGACATACCTCTGAAATCATTACCTAGGTGATGTGACTCTTCTCTTTTGCCAGCATTCTGTCCCCTCAAAATGGCCTGTGACATACCACAGGTCTTAGCACTTAGGTGATATGATTCTCTTCTTCTGCCTGGGCCCTGGACATAGGAGAGATTGAATCATTTTGCTGAGCCCAGATTGCAGGTGATGTGACCCTCTATCTTAGGCTCTGCCCACAGGAGGTGTTGTGATATATCTCTGTGGCCATAATTTAGGTACTGTGACTCTTCTATTCTCTCTAGGCCACGCCAGTTGAGGGGGATTGTGACATATCTTTGGACCAGCACAAGGGTAATTGAAAACTCCTGCCTAGGCCATTCCCATAGAAGGCTTTGTGACATATCACTGGTCACAGCACACAAGTCATTTAACTCTCCTTCCTGGGCCCTGCCCATAGGGGATATTGTAACATATCTTTAGCCCAGCACTTAAAATATGTGACCCTCCTAGCTGGTTTCTTTTCCACAGGTGAGAATTTTACATAAAACTGCACCCAGCACACAGGTGAAATTGTGACTCTTGTATGCTCATCAGCCAACAGTTATGAGTGTCATCATCGCACATGGACAGAGAACTCTGGTGAGGTCCTGAATCTTGTACACGGACACAGTCCACAGTTGGAATTTTGACTGTAACATGTAGATCCAGCCACAGGTGTGATGTTGATCTATTTATGGAGTTAACTCACAGGCACAGTGATAACTCTCATAACTCGACCCAGCCAATAAAAGAGATGTTGACTCTTACAGCTAGGCTTAAGGAAACTAATAGGGTCCTGGGTCTCCTACCTGTATGAAAGTCACAGAAGATTATGACACTCATGCATATTGTGTAAAGCCCTCTGGTAGTACAGATTCATTACAGGGCCCAGCACACAGGTGAGATTGTGACTTTGTTATGCAGACACCACTGACAGTACCATCACCCTCACATATAAACAGAGCCCACTGGTAAGGTCCTAAATTTCACATCCTGACACAGTTCACAGTTGGGATTGTGACTGTGATATTTCAATCTGATCACAGGTGAGATGGTGACTCATTTCTGGATCCAGCTTAGAAAACAGTGATGGCTCTTTCACATATTTGGCCTCAGCCAAATGGAGAGATGTTGACTCTGTTAACTAGGCTTAGGGCAGAACATAAGGTTCTGGGTCTCCTGCTTGCATAAAGGTAGCAGAGATTATGACACTATGAATATTGTACAAAGTCCCCCATTGGTCCTGAGAGGGTCATAACAGGGTCTGGCACACAGGTGAGACTGTGACTGTGGTATGCACACAGGCAGAGTAAGGATTGTCAACCTCCTACATGGACACAGCCCACTGTTGAGATTCTCAATCTCACAACCAGAAGCAGTCAAAAACAGGAATTGTGACCCTCATAGGTGGATGTGGTCCACAGCTGAGATGATGACCTCAGACCAGGAGGCAGCACACCTGGAGGCTGTGACTCCGCTACCGAGATGCAATCTGCAGGTGTGATTTTGGCTCTCATGCACAAATCTGGTCCACCTTTGAGATTGTGACTCACTTACTGAGACCCAATTCACAGGAGGAGTTCACTCTGATACATAGAGCTGGAACATGTGTGGGATTGTAAATCTTATCACTTAACCTTTCTGCAGGTGTGATGGTGATATACAGCTTTGCTGAGCACCTGAGTAATTTACCTCTATTGCCTGAGCCTGGCATACAATTAACATATACCTGGGCCAAGCACCTAGGTAGTGTGACTTTTTTGGGGGCTCTGCCATCAGGGATAATTGTTACTTATCACTAAGTTCAGAACCTAGTGATGTGACATTTCTTTACTGTCTTGGCCCTACCCACAAAACAATATTATATCACTGGGCCCAGCACCTAGGTAATGTGCCTCTACTCTTTTTCCTGGGCCCTGTTCATAGTTGGCCTTGGGACATATACAAGAGCCCTGCTCAAAAGCATGATGATGACTCTCATACATAAACACAGCCAATAGAAGTAATTTTTTACTCACATAGTGAGGAGTAGGGCAACAAATAACGCCTTGTGTCTTTTACTTGCACAAAGGTCACAGAGCATTTTTAGCTCACCCATATGTCATATAGTCCTAAGGTAGTACAGAGAGTGCTGATACAAGGCCCACCTGAAAGTGAGATTGTGACTCTCCTATGCACACCTAGCTGACCATTAGAATCATCACATTCAAACATGGAGAGAGCCCACTGGTGACCTAAATTTTACATGCAGATGCAGTCTGCAGTTAGAGTTGTAACTGTCATGTATGCATTTGGCCACAGGTAGGATCGTGACTCATTATTGGACCCAGCTCACAGGCATGATGATGAATCTTACATCTGGAATCAGCAAAAAGAAGAGATATTCATTCACGTAGCTAGACTTAGGGCAAATGGTAAGGTCCTTGTTCCCCTACTTCTATGAGGGTCACAGAGGATTACAAACATGCTTATAATATAATGGCCTTGGGTGGTACAGGGAGTGTCATAGCTGGACCCAGCACACAGGTGAGATTCTGGCACTCTTAAACACACCCAGCCAACAGTTAGGATTGTCACCCTCAAACAGGAACAGAGCCTACTGGTGAGGTCTAGAATCTAAAGTGGAAACACTGTCCACAATTGAAATTATGAATGTCATATGTGGATCTGGCCACAAGTTAGGTGTTGACACATTTTTGAACCCAGCTCACAGTCACAGGGATGACTCTCATACCTGGACTCAGCCCATAGGAGATATGTTGACTCTCAGGCTTAGGGCAATGGGTAAGATCATGAGCTTATATCAGCACTAAGGTCTTATAGGAAATTTCAATTCTTATGCATACTGCATAAAGCTCTTGAGTGCTATGGATTGTGTCATAACAGGGCTCAGCACAAGTGGGATTGAGACCCTTGTATGCACATGCAGCCAAGAGTAAGAACTGTCACCCTCTCACGTGGACACAGCCCACTACTGAAGTTCTGAATCTCACATTCAGGGGTATTCAAAAGTTGGAATTGTGATTCTTATAGGTGGATTTGATTCACAGGTAGGATGGTGACAGGTAGGATATAGTTAGGATTGTATCCTCAGGCCAAAATTTATCACACCTATGAGGCAGTGACTGCCCCCACTGAAACACTGTCCAGAGTTGGGGTTGGCTTTCTCAGGCGCTGATCCAGTCCATGGTTAAAAATGTGATTCACGCTCTCTCTCTCTCTCTCTTTCTTTTCTTCCCTCTGTTGCCCATGCTGGAGTGTACTCGGCTCGCTGCATACTCCCTGCCTCCGGCTCACGGGATTCTCCTGCCTCGGCCTGCGGGCTGCCTGGGATTGCGGGGGGAGCGCCACCACCCCTCCCTGGTTTTTGTCCTTATGCTGGAGGCGCGGTTTTGCCATGTTGGCCAGGCTGGTTTTCAGCTCCTGGCCTCGAGAGGTCTGCCCGCCTCGGCCTTCCGAGGTGCTCGGACTGCAGACGGAGTCTCACTCACGTGGTGCTGGGTGTTGCCCGGGCTGGAGTGCGGTGGCGTGGTCTTGGCTCGCTGCAGCCTTCGCCTCCCAGCCGCCTGCCTTGGCCTCCCAGGGTGCTGGGATTGCAGCCTCTGCCCGGCCGCCGCACTGTCAGGGAGGTGGGGAGCATCTCTGCCTGGCCGCCACCCCGTCTAGGAAGTGAGGAATGCCTCTGCCTGGCTGCCCATTGTCTGGGATGTGAGGAGCACCTCTGCCCGGCGGCGCATCGTCTGGGATGTGAGGAGCGCCTCAGCTGGGCCACCACCTCGTCTAGGAAGTGAGGAGCACCTCTGTCCAGCCACCCATCGTCTGGGAAGTGAGGAGCGCCTCTGCCCGGCCGCCCCATCTGGGAAGAAGTGAAGAGCGTCTCTGCCCGGCCTCCCATCCTCTGGAATGTGAGGAGCGCCTCGACCCTGCCGCCCCATCTGGGAAGTGAGGAGCGCCTCTGCCCGGCCGCCCCGTCTGTGAAGTGAGGAGTGTCTCTGCCCGGCCGCCTTGTCTGGGAAGAAGTGAGGAGGGTCTCTGCCCAGCCACCCCATCTGGGAAGTGAGGAGCACCTCTGCCCAGCTGCCCATTGTCTGGGAAGTGAGGAGCGCCTCTGCTCGGCTGCCCATCGTCTAGGATGTGAGGAGCGCCTCTGCCCAGCCGCCCCGTCTGGGAAGTGAGGAGCGCCTCTGCCCGGACGCCCGGTCTGGGAAGTGAGCAGCACCTCTGCCCGGCCACCCCGTCTGGGAAGTGAGGAGCGACTCTGCCCGGCCGCCCCATCTGGGAAGTGAGGAGCGCCTCTGCCCGGCCGCCCCGTCTGGGAAGAAGTGAGGAGCGCCTCTGCCCAGCCGCCCCATCTGGGAAGAAGAGAGGAACGTCTCTGCCCAGCTGCCCCATCTGGGAAGTAAGGAGCACCTCTGCCTGCCGCCCATCCTCTGGGATGTGTGGAGCGCCTCTGCCCAGCCGCCACCCCGTCTAGAAAGTGAGGAGCACCTCTGCCCGGCCACCCAGTCTGGGTAGTGAGGAGCGCCCCTGCCCGGCCACCCAGTCTGGGAAGTCAGGAGCGCCCCTGCCCGGCCGCCCCATCTGGGAAGTCAGGAACGCCTCTGCCCGGCCGCCCCGTCTGGGAAGAAGTGAGGAGCGCCTCTGCCCGGCCGCCCCATCTGGGAAGAAGAGAGGAGCGTCTCTGCCCAGCCGCCCCATCTGGGAAGTGAGGAGCATCTCTGCCCGGCCGCCCATCATCTGGGAAGTGAGGAGCGCCTCTGCCTACCGCCCATCCTCTGGGATGTGTGGAGCGCCTCTGCCCGGCCGCCACCCCATCTGGAAAGTGAGGAGCACCTCTGCCCAGCCACCCAGTCTGGGTAGTGAGGAGTGCCCCTGCCCGGCCGCCCCATCTGGGAAGTCAGGAATGCCTCTGCCCGGCCGCCCCATCTGGCAAGTGAGGAGTGCCTCTGCCAGCCCACCATGTCTGGGAATAAGTGAGGAGCGTCTCTGTCCGGCCGCCCCATCTAGGAACTGAAGAGCGCCTCTGCCCGGCTGCCACCCTGTCTGGGAAGAAGTGAGGAGCGTCTCTGCCCAGCCACCCCGTCTGGGAAGAAGTGAGGAAAGCCTCTGCCCGGCCACCCATCGTCTGGGATGTGAGGAGCGCCTCTGCCCCGCTGCCCTGTCTGGGAAGTGAGGAGTGCCTTTGCCCGGCCGCCCTGTCTGGCAAGTGAGGAGCGCCTCTTCCCGCCCACCCTGTCTGGGAAGAAGTGAGGAGCGTCTCTGTCCAGCCGCCCCATCTGGGAAGTGAGGAGCACCTCTGCCCGGCCACCCCATCTGGGAAGAAGTGAGGTGCACCTCTGCCTGGCCGCCCCATCTGGGAAGAAGTGAGGTGCACCTCTGCCTGGCCGCCCCATCTGGGAAGAAGTGAGGGGCACCTCTGCCCAGCCAACCTGTCTGGGAAGAAGTGAGGAGCGTCTCTGCCCGGCCGCCCCATCTGGGAAGAAGTGAGGAGCGTCTCTCTCCGGTCACCCCATCTGGGAAGTGAGGAGCGCCTCTGCCCGCCCCCCTCCCCCGTCTGGGAAGAAGTGAGGCGCGTCTCTCTCCAGCCGCCCTGTCTGGGAAGTGAGGAGCACCTCTGCCTGTCCCCCGCGTCTGGGAAGAAGTGAGGAGCGCCTCTGCCCGGCTGCCCTATCTGGGAATAAGTGAGGAGCGCCTCTGCCAGGTCACCCGGTCTGGGAAGTGAGGAGCGCCTCTGCCCAGCCACCTATCCTCTGGGATGTGAGGAGCGCCTCTGCCCGGCCGCCCCGTCTGGGAAGTGAGGAGCGTCTCTGCCAGGCCGCCCATGGTCTGGGATGTGAGAAGCGCCTCTGCCCGGCCACACTCATATAGAAAACAAGACATTAGGAGTGATTTTGACTCTCTTAGCTAGATTTTGACCAGTGGGCAAAGTCCGAAGTCTCCTACATTTAGAAGAGTAACAGAAGTTGATAAAATGTATGCACATTCTATAAATACTTTGAGTAATACAGACAATATAATAAGGGCCAAGCACACAGTGAGATTGTGACTCTCATAGGCATACCAAGCCAACAATTAGTATCATCACTTCCAAACATGACAGTAGCACGCTCATGAGGTCCTGAACCTCACATGCAGGTGCAGTCCACAGTTAAAATTCTGGTTGTCGTATGTGGATCTGAGAACAGCTTGAATAGTGACGGATTTCCAGACTCAGCTCAAAGGCACGGACTTGCATACCCAGACCTAGCCATAGGAGATATGTTGACCCTCATAGGTAGCCTTAAAACAATGGGAAAGGTCCTGGGTTTTCTACGTGTATGAAGGTCACAGAAGATTACAAAACTCACGCATTTTGTATGATCCCCTTGGGTGGTACAGAGAGTGTCATAACAGATCCCAGCACAAAGTTAAAATTGTGATTCTCATAGGCATACCCAGCCAACAGTGAGGAGTGTCACTCTCACACATCAACAGAGACCACTGACTAGGTCCTGTATATGGCATGAGGATGCAGTCCACGGTTGAAATTGTGTTGTTCACACTCGGCCATCACTGGGTGCTGGGTTCATGATATATGCTTTTTGTAAAAATTTATAAAGCTGTTATTTTATAATATATGTGCTTTTTATGTGTGTAGAATTAAAAACATAATTTTTGATTTTTCAATTTATCTCTTATATTTCTTCCACAATCAATTTTTGTCACATACTTTTCTGGAAAATTGATAATTTCATCTAAATTTTCAAGTTTAATGTCACCACATTTAAAAGAATATTATGTTTGAATCTTGAATGTATATCTAAATATCCTCTTTTGTCTTTTGTAAAATTTTTACTCCTCTTGAAATAGTTTATCTACTTTTTTATTACATTCAAAGAACAGCACTGATTTTACTCACATTATTATCCCTGAGTAACAAATGAGTCAGAGAAATCGAGAAACCTGCCCAAGGTTACACAGGTACTCTGAGCCTGCTCTTCTAACCATTGAACACACAGCGTCATCCAGGAAACACACATGCAATACTATTTCTAAAAGTCCATAAAATCACATATACACATGCAAATATGTGTAAAGATAAAATGAACTTATATAGTGTTTACCTGCAGAAAAGTCACTGGTTGAGGGTGTAGAAGGTCACATGGAAGAAGCCTTCTCTGTTTTTACTGTTGTTTTGTTGTTTTTGTAGAGATAAGGCCTTGCTATATTGTCTAGGCTGATCTCAATCTCCTCGGCTCAAGCAATTCACCTGCTTCAGACTCCCAATGTGCTCTCTGTCATATTTTTAAAAGTACTTATTGGGTCAAGTGTGCTGGCTCATGCCTGTAATCGCAACATTTTGGGAGGCCAAGGGGAAAACATTGTTTGAGTTCAGGCATTTAAGACAAGCCTGGACAACATAGTGAGACCTCATCTCAACTAAAAATAGAAAAAAAAATAGCTGGGCACGGTGGCTCACGCCTGTAATCTCATCACTTTGGGAGACTTTTTCTTCAAAGATTAAAAACAAATCTTGGTGTCTGGCAGCCAGGCACAGCCAGGTAAGGTGAGGGCAAGAGGCAGAAACTTGCAATCCATGGTCTGTGTTGGCTTTTTCAACATTTTTTTCCTCCCCAACTACACAGAAAATTTCTTCAGTGTTTGATCTTATACATCTTTGAATCCAAACATCTCATTCTTTGCTTTATACATATTAAAAATGTATTCACAGTTCATAAAACATAATCAAAAAATATCCCAAACAAAAACATTCTCTTCATAGAACCTAATAATGCACCTTAATTCCTTACAATTTGTGTTGAGAATTACTAGTATTAAGATGTTTTCTAACATGTATCAAGTACTTTTAGATGTTTAGCACTTGTGATATATTATAAAAATCTTCTCAATATTAACCTGGGACTCCAAAGAATATGTATGGCCCAAACAGTTGTTTTCTTTCCAACACCAAGAAATGGCACACAAGGTTGTCTTCAAGTTGAGGACAGGTCATAAAGAAAAATTTTTAAAAAGAGAAAAAAAAAGTCTGCAAACTTGTTTCTACACATTGGTCTTAGAGGCATTTCTCCATCAATTATGTTAATTCTGAATGTACCATATTACCTGAAGTTGTACAAATAATTGCTTCAAATCGTAGAATCCCCAGGAAACAGAAAGAAGCAAAAGCAAACTCTCCCAAAGAAACTCACATCTATTCCAGACCTTGATGAACCTTGCAAACAATTTTCCATTATGTACAATGACTAGCAAGAAAGCAAATATGACAAAGTTCATAAGATCGTGTGAAAGACACCAGAAAAAAAAAACGTAACAGAAACAAATCTGCAAAGACATCCAATATTAGAATTATCAGGCACAAAAAATCAAAAACAACTATGCTTACCATATCTAAAAAAGACAAATGAAAGTATCTGCAGGAAAGAAGAAACTATATAGTCTAAAAATAAGTTGTAAAATGAATAACACAATAACTAAAATAAAAACTAACCACATTTGAACTTATGTGTACAAGACAGAACCAGTAAACTAGATGCTAGATCAGTAGAAATTAACACATATGCAACAAATATCAGTCTCAGAAAAATGGTAAGTATTCTAAGCATTCAAAATTTAAAACTGAAAAGCATAAGGTTGATATTATTTAACCTTTCTAAAAATTAGAATAGGTAAAAACACTGCACAACTCAATTCCTGAGTTAACATCAAAGATTGACAGAGACCAAACAAGGACAACGATAGACAATCTCATTCATAAGGACAATTTTTCTTTTCGAGACCATGTCTCGCTCTGTTGCCCAGGCTGGAGTGCAGTGGCCCAATCTTGACTCACTGAAACCTCTGCCTCCCAGGTTTAAGCAATTCTCCTGCCTCAGCCTCCTGAGTAGCTGGGATTACAGGCATATGCCAGCATGCCTGGCTAATTTTTGTATTTTTAGTAGAGACAAGATTTTACCATGTTGGTCAGGCTGGTCTTGAACTCCTAACCTCATGATACACCCACCTTGGTCTTCCAAAGTGCTGGGATCAGTGGCATGAACCACCGCACCCAGTGAAGACAAAAATTTTTTAAACCAATTGCAAACAAAGTGACTCTTTCTCTGTATAAAGTGAATAAAACCATCAATAAGTTTATCTCAAGAGTACAGGATAAGTTGAACACTGTATAATCTACATGTCTACATAAAATAGGCACAGAATAAGAGCTTGGTAAGTAGAAATAAAAGAGTATTTTATTTTATTTTCTAAATATACAAGATATTTCAAATGAAGTACAGCAAATATACATAGCTACTGAAAGCTTGTCTTTTAATGTCATAAACATAATAATTATGTGGGTGTTCAACATTTTTATTAAACATTGCATCCATGGTTTCAGCCAACAGGTTAAAATGAGAAATCAGTTATACAATTATACTGGAAAAGCAGAACTAGTCAATAAACCAATAGCTAAACTATTTGTTCTACCTAGGTAGATTGGATCCTTGCAAAGCAACTAACACAAAAATTGTTTGTTTATGTGTATCGAGGATTTAAAACTCCTCGAAGAGGCCCAGTGGGGTGGCTCATGCCTGTTATCCCACAACTTTGGGAGGCTGAGGTGGCAGATCATGAGGTGGGGAGTTCGACAACAGCCTGGTCAATATGGTGAAGTCCTGTCTCTACTAATAACACAAAAATTAGCCGGGCGTGGTGCCTTGGGAGGCTGAAGCAGAAGAATCGCTTGAACCTGGGAGGCAGAGGTTGAAGTGAGTTGAGATGGCACCACTGCATTCCAGCCTGGGTGACAGAGTGAGACTGTCTCAAAAACAAAAACAAAACAAAACCAAACAAAAAACAAAACTTCTAGGAGAACATGAAGAATAATATTGTTATTGTAACTGTGAAAAAAAAAACTTCTTAGACGTTGCACAATATAAAAATTATGCATAGGCTGGGAGCAGTGGCTTGTACCTTTAATCCCAGCATTCTTTGAGGCCCAGGCAGGCAGATCACTTCAAGTCAGGAGTTCCAGACCAGCCTCACCAACGTGATAAAACCCCGTCTCAATTAAAAACGTAAAAATCAGCACGGTGTTCTGTGCATGTCTGTTGTCCCAGCTATTCGGGAGGCTGAGACATGAAGAGCACTTGAACCCAGGAGGCAAAGATTTCAGTGAGCTGAGATTGTGCCATTGCACTCCACCTGGGTGATAGAGTGAGACTTTATCTAAAAATAAAAATGCATTAAAATATTTATAAATTAGACTATATCAATTTTAAGAATTTTTGATTATCAAAAACATAAAAACATGTTTTTATAAAGATGGTGAAAAGGCAAACCATAACTGGGGGAAAATAGCTTAAAAATACATAGTACAAAAATTAGTATTTAGAAAATATATATTATAGAATATGTATGAATAAACAAGGAAATGGAAAGCATAAATAGGACAGATGGCAAGACTTAAATCACAAACTTATGAAAAATGCTAACTTCATTAGTAACTATGGAAATGCTCAATAAAACTTTAAATAATATGTCTTTCTAATTAACCATTTTGTCAAAAAATTATGTCTAGCAATTCCAAGAGTTGGTAAAACATATGCAACATCTGGAATTTACAAATATCCACTGGCAATAGACTTGATTTATAAATTGATGTATATTTACACTATGCAAGAGTGAAAATGGAGAACAACAGCTATGCAAAGCAACATGAAAATAAAACAATTATAAATAAAAAGCAAGTCACAGATGAAAACTCATGCTAGCATGTACATACAGGCAAATAGCAGGTAACGCTGAAACATATGTTGTTAATAGATAAAATTGCATAAAGTAAATAATAACACAAAATTCAGATAGTGGTCACTTTAGGGTAGGAGGTTAATAGAACACTTTAGAGATATTGACTTGACAGGAGTGTGTGAGGATTTTATGTAGCAAGACTGAAAGTTTTATAAGAGTAAAGAGCAATATTTTTTTCCTCCATTTTATCTCCTAAGGCTAGCAAAAAGTATGGCACAACGTGTGGGCTCAACACACATTTATCAGTTAAATAAATAAATACATCCTCTTTGTAAATGGTCAAGCTATGCAAACCAAGACTTTATTTGTTATTATTGTTTGGTTGATGGAATCAAATAGAAGGTAATAAACTGTAAAATTCAGAAAGCACTATTAAAAGTTTGATGTTACCTCATCATTCTTAGGTAAAATAGAGTAAAATTTTTAGTTTCTACGTTTGTGACCATTATAAAATTAAATTGCCACGTAAGGATGAAAAAATGAAATCTTACTTTAGGCGAGCATAATTTGAGAGGAAAAGGCGAAAAAGAAAAGAAAAACTGAAAACTCGATTTGGTCAGATATGCCAGTTCTACTCTCTCTCTCTCTTTATATATATATTTTTTGGAAATATTTCCCTCCTCTCCTGACGCAGAGGGAGGCTGGCTGGGGCATCCTGGGTCCCTCTGTCCTCCCTGCGATGGCAGTGACTGATCTCTGCTCAGGGGTGACAAGTGCGGCCATGCGCTGGGCTTGAGCCTGCCCGGCCCAGCCCCTCCTCAACTTCCCTGGACTCTTCACGGTGTCTACAGACCCCTGCACAATCCTGAGCGTCCCTCTGATGGAAGGGGAGGTGGCAGCAGAAAGCCAGTGGGAGGAACTGGCCCCGCAGGTCTAGGAGGGCTCGGCCAGTTGTGGGAAATGCTCTGGTTGACCTCGGATTTCTGCGCACTAAGCTGAGCCGCGACTCCAGCTTTGAGCAGAGGCATCCCCGGGCTGGGCGACCTTGGGCGTGGGTGCTCCAGCTGCTGTGGCAGCTCCTGCTGTGCTCAGCTGGGTCACGACTGGAACTGGCGCCCTCCAGAAGTGAAGGAGGCGCCCCGCAGAGGAGGCGGTAGCCATGGTCCCTGTAAACCAGGACTTGCTGACAAATCTCAGACGCCAGGAACAGAAGAATGGAGAGCTTGAGCCAAATGGAGGAACTGTTGGAGCGGCTGAGGGTGAAGCTGCCCAAACTCCTCAAAGTGGAGCAGCAAAGCAAACACCAGAGAAGGACAAGAAAAATGAAAGTCAAAGAAAATTAGCAGAAACCAAAGGCAGATGCTAACGCAGTGCAAAACAGTTCACACCATGATAGAGAGTTGATGAGTCTCGGAAACTAATCTTAGTGACAGAGTGAAAGGACAGCAGTGAACATGGTAAGGTGCTGACGATTCTGGTCCACTGGATCCCACTATCCCTAGGACGGTAAATACCGTCACAGTCACCACACAGCGAGTTACAACTGCACCATTTCCTATTTATTCCTAAATGAATAAAGGTGATTCTCATCACAAGCACAAATAAAAAGTTATTTATCTTTCTTTTAAAATAAAGTGCTATGCTTTAGCTTTTTTTTTTTTGAGTTCTTATAATTTTGAAAATGAAGTTGACATTTGTGTGGCTGATGTTTTCGATAGTCTTGCTTTAGTTGAATTGTTCAAAGTCAGTATATTTTAAACTAAGAAGAGTAAACTGTATGTATTTGTTCTACACATTAAAGGCTCAAAGTAACAAATAATGTATCTGTTTATGATTTGAAAAGCTCAAAGTTTGATTATTTATCCATACATACACAGAATAGTGTATCGTGCTAGAACATTTGTTTTTTAAAAGTGGCAGCCATAGGTCCTGTGGGCGGCAAACCATCCAGGTGCTGAGGCAAGAGGCCGAGGGCACGAGCCTTTCCAGTATAATAAAATATATAAAACAACAAGAGTTATACTAGATCTAGATCATAGACATGGTTATATATGAATATCATTAATCATTAGTTTGTAGCAATTACTCTTTATTCCAATATTATAATAATCCTTACTCTATAATCATAACCTAGGTAAAACCAGGCCATACAGAGATAGGAGCTGAGGGGACACAGTGAGAAGTGACCAGAAGACAAGAGTACGAGCCATCTGTTATGCCCAGATGGGGCCACCAGAGGGCTCCTTCCTCTAGCAGTAACGCCAGCGTCTGGGAAGGTGCCCGTTGCCAAATGGACTGTGGTCTAGCGGTAGTGTTAGTGTCAAGGAAAATCACCCACTACTTAGCGGACTGGGAAAGGGAGTCTCCCTTTCCCCTGGGGGAGTTTAGAGAAGACTCTACTCCTCCACCTCTTGTGGAGGCCCACTAATGCCAGGCCCACCCGCAGTTATCCAGAGGCCTAACCATCTCCCTGTGATGCTGTGCTTCAGTGGTCATGCTCGTAGTCCACCTTCATGTTCCATCCTGTACACCTGGCTCTGCCTTCTAGATTGCAGTAGTAAATTAGTGAAAGTAATAAAAGTCAGGCCGGGCACGGTGGCTCACGCTTGTAATCCCAGCACTTTGGGAGGCTGAGGCGGGTGGATCACGAGGTCAGGAGATCGAGACCATGGTGAAACCCTGTCTCTACTAAAAATACAAAAAATTAGCCGGGTGTGGTGGCGGGCACCTGTAGTCCCAGCTACTCAGAGAGGCTGAGGTAGGAGAATGGCATGAACCCAGGAGGTGGAGCTTGCAGTGAGCCAAGATAGTGCCACTGCAATCCAGCCGGGTGACAGAGTGAGACTCTGTCTCAAAAAAAAAAAAAAAAAAGTACTAAAACTCTCTGATATGCAGAAATAATGGCATAAGCTGTCTCTCTCCCTCTCTGTCTCTGCCTTGGCTGCCAGGCAGGGAAGGGCCCCCGTCCAGTGGATTTGTGACGTACGTGACCTTATCTATCATTGGAGATGACTCACACTCTTTACCCTGCCCCTTTTACTTTGTATCCAATAAATAACAGTGCAGCCAGACATTCGGGGCCACTATCGGTCTCTGTGACTTGGTGGTAGTGGTCCCCTGGGCCCAGCTGTCTTTTGTTTTATCTCTGTCTTGTGTCTTTATTTCTACACTCTCTCATCTCCACACACAGGGAGAGACCCACCAGCCCTGTGGGGCTGGACCCTACAGTTCCTGCCTGTCTGGATATATTTTGGACTTTTGTATGTTAAATACAACTTAAAAAAAAACTTTATTATGTTTCGGAAAATCTAAGATTGATATACACAAACAAACTTTACAAATTACTGTAGGGTTCAGCAAACTACGTTTATAATGTGATATTAATACCTCTACATTTTGATGTGTAAATCTTTCTTAAGAAAAGATTGTTTTTCAAAAAAAAGTCTACAAATTCAGGCTTCAGTTATAAAATGACAAAATAGTAAAGAAATGAGTAGTTTGCCATATTATATGAATACTTGTATTCAATTAAAATACCAAATATTTTAATGAAAAATATTTAGAAAACAGATTTAAATAATTTCTTGATATTTTACTACAGTAATAAATATACACAAATATTTTATAAATCACATCTATTAGTGCTAGTTTTTACTTAATATTAGTATATGTCAAAGGTCAAAGATCTCTTAAAAATAGATATGTTTATCAATAATTTGGTGTTTCTAAATATCCAGAAGTCTTGTTTTAATCTGGGAATAGTTTACTAATTTTATTTTATAAAAGGTGTGTTCAAAGTTTTCTAGTTTAAATTAATATTGGTCGATGATGGGTAAACAAATCTTTTCTTGCTAATCCCATAGGTTTATTAAATTGTTGAAGATATTTTTAATTTAAAAATTCTGTCTTTCAATGTTGTTTACAGGGATTTAGGTCTAGTTTAATCGGCTCAACCTGTTAATCAATGTCAGGTGCCAGATTCCAATTTATTTTCAGTGTGTTTGTATGACTTTTCTTTCTTCTTTTTTTCAGACAGAGTCTCGCACTGTCATCTGGGCTGGAATGCAATGGTGCAATCTTGGTTTACTGCAACCTCCACCTCCTGGGTTCATACAATTCTCCTGCCTCAGCCTCCTGAGTAGCTGGTATTACAGGTGCACACCACCACACCTGGCTAATTTTTTGTATTTTTAGTAGAGATGGGGTTTCACTATGTTGGCCAGACTGGTCTGGAAGTCCTGACCTTGTGATCTACCCCCATCAGCCTCCCAAAGTGCTGGGATTACAGGTGTGAGCCAACGCACCCAGCCAACTTTGGTCTTTGAATAAAATGTCTATTAACAAAGACAAATTTCTGCAGATTTATCAAGTTGCTTGTAGTAACCTGAAAGGTAATATATACAAAATTCTCATGTTATTGTCTGAGAAAACAGATTCAACTGCTACCTAAAAAATCAACTGGAAGACACTTTTATAAACTTGCACGACTTAAGAAAAAAACTGCAATGCAGTAGTAATAAGTGTAGATACATCAAATGAAAAATGGTAATCGAGAATGTCACTTTCAATGTTTGAGTATTTGCACTTTTGGTTTAAAAGTGTAGTAAAATAGAGCTTTTGGTAAGCTTTCTGTAGATTAACATTATCATAAATTAAGAAAAAAATCCCTTAAAATGTAAATAAATGAAAAAATACACCAAACAACAACAACAACAACAACAACAAAACTAAGATCTAGCAGTGCATACATATTGATCCTTATTTTGGGAGAATATGAAACAGACCATTGCATGAATTTTATACAGATGTTTTGCCACAGTGGCATACTAAAAAAAAGATTTATCTTTAATTTGAATTAATATGTCCACATCTTAAAAATACTGCTTTGTGCTGAGAATACTAAATGTAAAAGTCTTTATACATAGGAGGATCCTGATTCTCAACTAAACATATATGGCAACCCATTCCTCTGTTTCTTCCAAACTGAAGCCTGATTAAGGCTTAAATATGGAGTGAGAGAGACTCATTAACAGGACACGTGAAACAAAAAAAATGAGATAGGATGGTCATTTCTAAGGCTCAGCGATTGCCTGGGGGACCTCAATATAATGATATCAACTATGAATCTTACTGGGTAAAAATAAACATAAAAAGCTGAGAACACCATGACTTTAATTTGGTGGAATAGACTCTCTGGAATTATACACAGTTGTGCTGAAAGTATTGAGCTGGAATGACATGTATCTAAGGGTTATTAAAGGGAATATTTACAAACACATTAGTATTCGTTCCATATCTTGTTGCAGCAGCAGTGCTCTTGTCCGTAATGTCAGTTTCCCCAAGCTACAGATGCCATAGACAAACTAAGACTTAGTGTCTAATATGTTGTTTGCAGTTAGTTTCTAAATTTAACAAACTTGCAATAATTTTATGAATTTCATTGAACTCTGTTTCATGTATAAATCTCACTAAAAGACACTATTCAGTAGCTACTTCCCTCAGTCTTTTCTGGGATTTTCTGTTCCTTGTTTCTAAACCAACCTTATTTGAATCCTAGTCACTTCTGAAGCCCCATATGTAATAATAGAAAGAGAGCAGAAATGAAGCCAAGTTGCCCCAAACAGTTCATGCCTAATATATTTGGTTCCCCAAATGAACCAAAAACCACACAAGCTAAACAACAGTGGATTTAAAATTCAACCTAAATTCAACAGTAGTAGTCATAATCATATGCAAAAATTAGCAAAGTCACAATGTAGAAACCCTTAATGTGTTATTCCACAACAAATCATCAAATTCTTATTTTGGCATTTTTAGAAAAAAATAAATATATTACATATGACAAAATATACCCACTCACTTATAATAAAATATTTTGAAATATGTATGGTTTTATTCTTATTCTTAAATATATACTATATTATTTAGACAAGACTTTCAGTAAAAAATCCTTGTAGCTACCATGTATGAATTAAAACAGCTGTGGGAAAATAGGATTTTTAGTTAATAATGAAGATTGAAGCTCCAATGATGTAAAATATTGTTTCCTGGGCACACAGCTAATTACCCAAATCAAGCTTAAATGTGTTTGATTTAAAAATTTTCATTTTCCCACTGTTGACAATGTTGACATAACAGCTAAATCTTAATCTCAGAGTTGGTAGTTTGGAATAAATCAAGACAAGTACTATTGAGGAAGGATGGGTAGTCAAGAAAGTGATTATCCCTTTGGAATGCAGCAAACATGGCCATTGTACAGTGGCTGCATATTGCCAACACAATAAGCCCCAGCATTTGCATTGCATTCCAGCTTATTCAAGCAAAGCTCTCTCCAATAAACTTCCCTGTAAAGAGCATACACATTTTGATTTTATCTTTAGTCAAACTGAGATTTTACTCATTATAATAGTAAAAAGCACACCTGTGAGTGGAGACTTAAGATGCTACTGAGATGTGAAATATGAACAAGCATGTACACCTACTGCGTCTATGCATCAAGAAGGCCACCCAGAACATGCTTACTAGTAACACCACTTTCCACCTCTTTATAATAAGACTCCCATAAATAAAGTCCCTAGTTCCAGTCTTTGCTTTCTTGTTCTGTGAGCAACACACCCTGAATCCCTTCTCCCTCAAGGTGTACTGGGTATTCTGCACCTAACCTTTCAAATAGACTTACTCCTTCACAATAAATTACTCTATGCTGCATCTTCTTTGTTGTTTGTCTCTTGTTTAATTTTTTTTGAAACTAAGACAACAACTGAGGTTTCAGAAAAGTCATTCACACTATCATGCTTTGTTTTGTAATCAACATTTTTTCTGTCATATGTCAATATTTACATTTTCAACACAGTCAACACTGCTAAATTGAAAATTTAAATGACCACAAAATAATTTATCATAAAAGCATGTATATCTCTCATGTTTCACATTCACCACACTTTCTATCTATTCAACTTTTTAAAAATTTTGATATTCAAATACATATATCAAATTAAATATTTTATTTAATAATTTGAATTCAATTCCAAAATGATTTATACGGAAATATATTGTTATATTTACTTTTGACCTAATTTGGCTTTCCAAGCTAAGGTAAAACTAAAGCATGTTTTCAAAGTGTTAAGGAACTTAACCTTACTAGCACTGAGAGAAGTTAGCTAGCTTGCCTTAGGTAGACAGCAAGGGAAGGGTTTATGGAGAGCCCCCAACCCACGGGTTAGTGCCTTATCCCCACATAACAGAAAAAGCAGCTTGGAAAAAAAATAAGCTCCAGGCACTATTAAGAGAACTAGCACAGGGGATTGTGCCTGGACTCATGCCCTCAGATGCACAAGTAGGAGAACCTAAAGCCCATTTAGATAAAAATTTGCACACACGTCTGGCTTACTTAGATAAGGGAACAAGGCCTGACATAGAAATGTCTTCGCTCTTTGCATAGTCAGTGGGCTCCCAGGAAAAAGTTTTTTCTATTTTTGTGGGCATGAACACAGTGGGCTTTGATGGGTTCCAGTGGACACTTTCTTTTCTTTTTTAACTGTGAGTCTGGTATTTATAAATTATTACTTTAGCCCTTGATTGGTCATCGGTCAAAGCCTTTGGCCAAGCATTTGCATCAGCTTCTAATTGGTTCTGGGCCAACCTGAGCAGCCTTTATGAATCATTACTCCAGCCCCGGACTGGTCCAAGGCCAAGGCCGCAGTCAAAGCTGAGTCACACATTCTCTAAGACAGCTCAAAAACTAAGCACAATTTTTTCCCATTCCAGTTTATAAAAACCCTGGAGCCCAGCCTTATAGTGGACAACCCATTCAGGTCTCACTCTCTGCTGGAGTAGGGCTTTCTTCCTTTTGCATATTAAACTTTTGCTCCAAATCTCACCTTTGTGTCCACACTCCTTAATCTTCTTGAACATAGCACAAAGAATTCCGGGTATTATCTCAAACAACAGACGTTGTTACATCTTGGTGCATGGGTAAAACTACAACATATTTTGGTGTGTTGGCCAGGGAGAAAGGAATTGATCAGAAGAGTGATTAGGAGTGAGGCTCCTTGTCCTCAGTTACTTTCTGAGGCTTCTTGTCCTAAGTTTTTGTCTCTCAGAGACAATCATGAAACACTGGCTCTGTTCTAATCCAGTTTCCTTTCACAAAGGGCCTACCCATTGTGTGGAAGAGAAAGGAGGTCCTAGGGCAACTGAAAGTTCCTGGCTGAGTCTATACCTCAGTGTTACCTAAAAGGCCCTGGACTAACTCCAGACCCCGAAAGCCAATGAGGGTGTTGGCACAAGAACTTCCAGTCCTTTTTTTCATTCCATTTTTTTCTTCTTCTTTTATTTTTTTTGTACCTATCATTTCTCTTATCCATTCTTTGTATGCAATGTTGTGAATATTTTTACAGCCTATGGATATAATCATGCTGAGTAAAGTCAGTCAGTGTCTTAGTATTCAGATATGTAACTCAGAGTTGTTGTTTTATAATTCCCTAGCAACGGGGCGAATTCAAAATCTCTCTAAATTTTTACATAGTAAGAGCCTTTCTTTCTCACAGTAATAAACGTTCATGGCACTGTATGAGAGAATATTTCACCCTGAGTAAATACCCTCCTTTGCATTTGGTTTGTTTTTTCTCTCCAAGTGAAAGCTCAGCACTGTCCAATGAATCTAAACAGTTCCTTTATGAGGCAAGTTCATTTTTTTGTCCTGGGGCATATGCGATAGGAACAGCCTATCAAAACCCAAATCTCTTTCTAACTTTTGCCTAAAAATATAAAGTTGGAGTTTTTGCCAGCATTTCTAATTTTACAGCACCCCTAGTGGAATGGGATTGTTCTCCATAGGAAGCCTTGTCAATGCTCTCTCCAAAACTTACAGTTCCCTAATTATTTTCCCTTTTACATCCCTTTATCACTGATAAGGCCTCATGCCATATTTTTGTAAACAGAAAAACTCTCAACTTTCAACAGCCGGAAGAAGCCATGCTGACAAAACAAATCTTCAATTTTTACACATTTTTGAGGCACCTGTTCTTCATCAAACTACATTGGAATTTGAACAAAAACGGAATTTTATGTTTGAAAGTAAACTCATCCCATTCTCTGGGATTCTGATGTTTTCCTGGGGCCATAGCAAGGGAAGCCAAAAATGGTATTAGGGCACTCCCTTTATAAAAGTATCTTGTCTAAATCACACTACTGCATAATCTCTCCCCGGCCACTGGAGTACCTTGAGAGCCTTTTGGGCTGAATGGATCTAGAAAACGAGCAGGATGGAAAGCTAGGTGAGAAGATGAGCATAATGTGTACTACTGACGAACTCCTCTGGACCCATGGGTGAAGGTCATGCTTGCATCCATGGGTAACATCTATGATGGTTGCTGGGACCCACAGGAAAAAAAAAGAAGGTCCAGAAATGCTATGCCCTTTTTTTCTTTCCGCCACACTGAAAAGAGAAAGGGGACTGAGGAACGCCTTGTCTCCCCTTTTTCTAGATAGGTAACAAACCATCTACAGTTTGCATTCCCCTCTAGTGCATTCTGAAACACTGGAACTTCTTTAACCCTGAAACTCTAAAGAAAAAATAGCTTATATTCTATTGCACAAACCCATGGCCATATTAGAGACAGGAGGCTTGGCTTTCTAAGGGAAGTACTGCTTTCAACACTATCCAACAAATAGATCTTTCTTTGCCCTGTGAGACAACCCAGATCTTTGTAAGCATTGTAAAAGTAAATCTGCCCTCTTGGCAGCCATGTCAGACAAACCTAGAAAATATAATTACCAAAAGTTGAGATACAAACCCTTGGAGAACCCTCAAATGCAACTTCCGAGTGCCTCACCAGCCTCCCATGCTTTGGGCACCCCATACCCATATATCATCAGCTCCTCTGGTTATTCCACTGAAGAAACCCACAAAATTGCTGTTGCCCCTACAGAAAATGCCCAGTAGACATGATGTTACTAAGATTCAAGTTCCCTTCTCATTGGTGGACCTTAAGAAAACAAAGTGAACCCCAGGCAAGTTCTTTAATGACCCTGATACATACATAGAGTCTTTCCAAAATTTAACCCAATGTTTAATGTTACATGGAGGATGCTATGCTGCTTTTAAGCCAAACTCTAACTATTAAGAAACAGGCAGTCTTACAGGCAGCAAAAAAAAACTCAAAAAACAAAGAGTAGGTTTCCTACAGCCAGTCAGGAAAGAAACCCAGTCGAAAGGGAAAAAAAGGGACAGAATCCCCATTCCCAATAAGAATAAAAGCAATGCCCCTTAAATATTCTAATTGGAGCCCTTGTGAAATGGAAAAGTGTAGGGACCAGCCCCACAGGGCTGGTGGGTCTCTCCCTGTGTGCAGAGATGAGAGAGTGTAGAAATAAAGACACAAGACAAAGAGATAAAACAGAAGACAGCTGGGCCCGTGGGACCACTACCACCAATGTGCGGAGACCAGTAGGGGCCCCGAATATCTGGCTGTGCTGTTATTTATTGGATACAAAGCAAAAGGGGCAGGGTAAAGAGTGTGAGTCATCTCCAATGATAGATAAGGTCATGTGGGTCATGTGTCCACTGAACAGGGGGCCCTTTCCTGCCTGGCAGCCAAGGCAGAGAGAGAGAGGAGACAAAGAGAAAGACAGCTTACACCATTATTTCTGCATATCAGAGACTTTTCATACTGTCACTAATTTACTACTGTTATCTAGAAGGCAGAGCCAGGTGTACAGGATGAAACTTGAAGGCGGACTAGGAGTGTGACCACTGAAGCACAGCATCACAGGGAGATGGTTAGGCCTCCAGATAACTGCGGGCAAGCCTGACTGATGTCAGGACCTCCTCAAGAGGTGGAGGAGCAGAGTCTTCTCTTTTTTTTTTTTTTTGAGACGGAGTCTCGCTCTGTCGCCCAGTCTGGAGTGCAGTGGTGCAATCTCGGCTCCCTGCAAGCTCCGCCTCCCGGGTTGACGCCATTCTCCTGCCTCAGCCTCTCCGAGTAGCTGGGACTACAGGCGCCCACCACCACGCCCAGCTAATTTTTTGTATTTTTATTAGAGACAGGGTTTCACTGTGGTCTCGATCTCCTGACCTCGTGATCCGCCCACCTCGGCCTCCCAAAGTGCTGGGATTACAAGCGTGAGCCACCGTGCTCGGCTGAGCAGAGTCTTCTCTAAACTCCCCCGGGGAAAGGGAGACTCCCTTTCCTGGTCTGCTAAGTAGCCGGTGTTTTTCCTTGACACTTTTCACTACCACTAGACCACGGTCTGCCTGGCAACAGGCATCTTCTCAGACGCTGGCGTCACCACTAGACCAAGGAGCCCTTCTGGTGGCCCTGTCTGGGCATAACAGGAGGCTTGCACTCTTGTCTTCTGATCACTTCTCACTGTGTTCCCTCAGCTCCTATCTCTGTATGGCCTCGTTTTTCCTAAGTTATGATTATAGAGTGAGGATTATTATAATATTGGAATAAAGACTAATTGCTACAAACTAATGATTAATGATATTCATATATAATCATGTCTATGCTCAAGATCTATTATAACTCTTGTTGTTTTATATATTTTATTATACTGGAACAGCTCATGCCCTTGGTCTCTTGCCTTGGCACCTGGATGGCTTGCCGCCCACATCTCCCCCCTTTTTATTAACTAGGATCACCATTGCCATCATTGCTTGTTGTTGACTTCGGACTTGGTTTCAGACTCCTTGGAGGCATTTGCAGACTTAAAGGAGACAACATAAGCATACCAATATTAATAATGCCAGTAACAACAATGATCCTCTGAAGGGTTTGAGCCATTTGAAGGGATTAAAATCAGATAACTGTTTTGTTATGCCTTCAAAAATGTCTGAGCCAGGAACAGTGGATAAATGGGCTTGTGAAGCCTCAAAAATTTGCTCTTTAAGTTGTGAAATATCCAAGGTTAAGTTATCATCCCAGGCTTTTAAATGTCTTGAGACCTTTTCCCAGCTATGTTGATCTTTATTATAAGCATAAGGCATTATGCAATAATCAATTACACTGTAATTGTGTACGGTGTTCCAAGTTCATAACTCTATCTCCCAGCCAGATTACACTTTGGCAGAGATCATTAATTTGATTAGCTAATATTTGATCAATTTGAGCCTGAGAATTCCAAAGTCTGGAGGAGTTTTTTTTGCCATGTTTCAACATATTGAGCAGTTTGAACAGAATTGTTGATGGCAACTCCAGCAGTTGCTGCTGTTGCAGTAACTGCAATTAGTCCTGCAATGACTGTAATAAGAGTAAAAATAAATATTTTTGTTTTTTTGAGATACCTTTAAGAACTTCATTGACTATGTGAACAGAGGGGGAAGACTCCCATGGATGATGTAAAGAAACTGGTTTCCATACTCCCTCCCTAGCACTTACCAAAAGAATAATTGTAGTAGGATTAAAAGTAGCATCAATGCAAGTGAACAGCTTACAGTTATCACATTCTATAGTTTGTATATTAGGAATAATAATTATATTTCCAACCAACAGCATCTAAGGGGGTTTGACACAGCTCATGATGGGTATCACCCATTCAGATATGAAGATGATGCTGAATGTGGGTGTTTTGGTATTAGTGTGAAGGAGTTGATAGGTAGTGTTTCATATTCTAATTGCTGTCAAGGCTGCAGCTAATTTCCATAATTCAGGATGTTCTAGGGTAAAAAAGGGATGAATCGGGGTGGAGCCAAGATGGCCGAATAGGAACAGCTCCGGTCTCCAGCTCCCAGCCCCAGCGACACAGAAGACGGGTGATTTCTGCATTTCTGCTTGAGGTACCGGTTTCATCTCACTAGGGAGTGCCTAACAGTGGGTTCAGGACAGTCCGTGAAGCGCACTGTGTGCGAGCCGAAGCAGGGCGAGGCATTGCCTCACTCGGGAAGCGCAAGGGGTCAGGGAGTTCCCTTTCCTAGTCAAAGAAAGGGGAAACAGACGGCACCTGGAATATCGGGTCAGTCCCGTCCTAATACTGCGCTTTTCCAACGGGCCTGGAAAACGGCACACTAGGAGTTTGTGTCCCGCACCTGGCTCGGAGGGTCCTATGCCCACAGAGTCTCGCTGATTGCTAGCACAGCAGTCTGAGATCAAGCTGCAAGGCGGCAACGAGGCTGGGGGAGGGGCGCCCGCCATTGCCCAGGCTTGCTTATGTAAACAAAGAAGCCAGGAAGCTCGAACTGGGTGGACCCCACCACAGCTCAAGGAGGCCTGCCTGCCTCTGTAGGCTCCACCTCTGCGGGCAGGGCACAGACAAACAAAAATTCAGCAGGAACCTCCACAGACTTAAATGTCCCTGTCTGACTGACGGCTTTGAAGAGAGTAGTGGTTCTCCCAGCACGCAGCTGGAGATCTGAGAACGGACAGACTGCCTCCTAAAGTGGGTCCCTCATCCCTGAGCAGCCTAACTGGGAGGCACCCCCCAAGTAGGGACAGACTGACACCTCATTCAACTGGGTACTCCTCTGAGACAAAACTTTCAGAGGAACTATCAGACAGCTGAATTTGTGGTCTCATGAAAATCCGCTGTTCTGCAGCCACCGGTGCTGACACCCAGCCAAACAGGGTCTGGAGTGGACCTCTAGTAAACTCCAACAGACCTGCAGCTGAGGGTCTTGTCTGGTAGAAGGAAAATTAACAAACAGAAAGGACATCCACACCAAAAACCCATCGGTACATCCCCATCATCGAAGACAAAAAGTAGACAAAACCACAAAGATGGGGAAAAAACAGACCAAAAAAACTGGAAACTCTAAAAAACAGAGCACCTCTCCTCCTCCAAAGGAATGCAGTTCCTCACCAGCAACGGAACAAAGCTGGATGGAGGATGACTTTGATGAGTTGAGAGAAGAAGGCTTCAGACGATCAAACTACTCTGAACTACGAGAGGAAATTCAAAACAATAGCAAAGAAGTTAAAAACTTTGAAAAAAAATTAGAAGAATGGATAACTAGAATAACCAATGGAGAGAAGGGCTTAAAGGAGATGATGGAGCTGAAAGCCAAGTTTCGAGAACTACGCGAAGAATGCAGAAGCCTCAGTAGCAGATGCGATCAACTGGAAGAAAGGGTATCGCTGATAGAAGATGAAATGAATAAAATGAAGAGAGAAGGGAAGTTTAGAGAAAAAAGAATACAAAGAAATGAACAAAGCCTCCAAGAAATTTGGGACTATGTGAAAAGACCAAACCTACGTCTGATTGGTGTACCTGAAAATGATGGGGAGAATGGAACCAAGTTGGAAAACACTCTGCAAGATATTATCCAGGAGAACTTCCCCAATCTAGCAAGGCAGGCCAGCATTCAGATTCAGGAAATACAGAGAACGCCACAAAGATACTCCTCGAGAAGGGCAACTCCAAGACACATAATTGTCAGATTCACCAAAGTTGAAATGAAGGAAAAATTGTTAAGGGCAGCCAGAGAGAAAGGTCGGGTTACCCACAAAGGGAAGCCCATCAGACTAACAGCTGATCTCTCAGCAGAAACTCTACAAGCCAGAAGAGAGTGGGGGCCGATATTCAACATTCTTAAAGAAAAGAATTTTCAACCCAGAATTTCCTATCCCGCCAAACTAAGCTTCATAAGTGAAGGAGAAATAAAATACTTTACAGACAAGCAAACGCTGAGTGATTTTGTCACCACCAGGCCTGCCCTAAAAGAGCTCCTGAAGGAAGCACTAAACATGGAAAGGAACAACCGGTACCAGCCCCTGCAAAAACATGCCAAATTGTAAAGACCATCGAGGCTAGGAAGAAACTATAGCAACTAACGAGCAAAATAACCAACTAACATCATGATGACAGGATCAGATTCACACATAACAATATTCACGTTAAATGTAAATGGGCTAAATGCTCCAATCAAAAGACACAGACTGGCAAACTGGATAAGGAGTCAGGACCCATCAGTGTGCTGTATTCAGGAAACCCATCTCACGTGCAGAGACACACATAGACTCAAAATAAAGGGATGGAGGAAGATCTATCAAGCAACTGGAAAACAAAAAAAGGCAGGGGTTGCAATCCTAGTCTCTGATAAAATAGACTTTAAACCAACAAAGATCAAAAGAGACAAAGAAGGCCATTACATAATGGTAAAGGGATCAATTCAACAAGAAGAGCTAACTATCCTAAATATATATGCACCCAACACAGGAGCACCCAGATTCATAAAGCAAGTCCTCAGTGACCTACAAAGGGACTTAAACTCCCACACAATAATAATGGGAGATTTTAACACCCCACTGTCAGCATTAGACAGATCAACGAGACAGAAAGTTAACAAGGATATCCAGGAATTGAACTCAGCTCTACATAAAGTGGACCTAATAGACATCTACAGAACTCTCCACCCCAAATCAACAGAATATACATTTTTTTCAGCACCACACCACACCTATTCCAAAATTGACCACATAGTTGGAAGTAAAGCTCTTCTCAGCAAATGTAAAAGAACAGAGATTATAACAAACTGTCTCTCAGACCACAGTGCAATCAAACTAGAACTCAGGATTAAGAAACTCAGTCAAAACCGCTCAACTACATGGAAACTGAACAACCTGCTCCTGAATGACTATTGGGTACATAATGAAATGAAGGCAGAAATAAAGATGTTCTTTGAAACCAACGAGAACAAAGACACAACATACCAGAATCTCTGGGACACGTTCAAAGCAGTGTGTAGAGGGAAATTTATAGCACTAAATGCCCACAAGAGAAAGCAGGAAAGATCCAAAATTGACACCCTAACATCACAATTAAAAGAACTAGAAAAGCAAGAGCAAACACATTCAAAAGCTAGCAGAAGGCTAGAAATAACTAAAATCAGAGCAGAACTGAAGGAAATAGAGACACAAAAAACCCTTCAAAAAATTAATGAATCCAGGAGCTGGTTTTTTGAAAAGATCAACAAAATTGATGGACCGCTAGCAAGACTAATAAAGAAGAAAAGAGAGAAGAATCAAATAGATGCAATAAAAAACGAAAAAGGGGATATCACCACCGATCCCACAGAAATACAATCTACCATCAGAGAATACTACAAACACCTCTATGCAAATAAACTAGAAAATCTGGAAGAAATGGATAAATTCCTCGACAAATACACCCTCCCAAGACTAAACCAGGAAGAAGTTGAATCTCTGAATAGACCAATAACAGGTTCTGAAATTGTGGCAATAATCAATAGCTTACCAACCAAAAAGAGTCCAGGACCTGATGGATTCACAGCTGAATTCTACCAGAAGTACAAGGAGGAACTGGTACCATTCCTTCTGAAACTATTCCAATCGATAGAAAAAGAGGGAATCCTCCCTAACACATTTTACGAAGCCAGCATCGTCCTGATACCAAAACCTGGCAGAGACATAACCAAAAAAGAGAATTTCAGACCAATATCCTTGATGAACATTGATGCAAAAATCCTCAATAAAATACTGGCAAACCGAATCCAGCAGCACATCAAAAAGCTTATCCACCATGATCAAGTGGGCTTCATCCCTGGGATGCAAGGCTGGTTCAACATACGCAAATCAATAAATGTAATCCAGCATATAAACAGAACCAAAGACAAAAACCACATGATTATCTCAATAGATGCAGAAAAGGCCTTTGACAAAATTCAACAACCCTTCATGCTAAAAACTCTCAATAAATTAGGTATTGATGGGACGTATCTCAAAATAATAAGAGCTATCTACAACAAACCCACAGCCAATATCATACTGAATGGGCAAAAACTGGAAGCATTCCCTCTGAAAACTGGCACAAGGCAGGGATGCCCACTCTCACCGCTCCTATTCAACATAGTGCTGGAAGTTCTGGCCAGAGCAATCAGGCAGGAGAAGGAAATAAAAAAATTGTCCCTGTTTGCAGATGACATGATTGTATATCTAGAAAACCCCATTGTCTCAGCCCAAAATCTCCTTAAGCTGATTAGCAACTTCAGCAAAGTCTCAGGATACAAAATTAATGTACAAAAATCACAAGCATTCTTGTACACCAATAACAGACAAACAGAGAGCCAAATCATGAGTGAACTCCCATTCACAATTGCTTCAAAGAGAATAAAATACCTAGGAATCCAACTTACAAGGGATGTGAAGGACCTCTTCAAGGAGAACTACAAACCACTGCTCAATGAAATAAAAGAGGATACAAACAAATGGAAGAACATTCCATGCTCATGGGTTGGAAGAATCAATATCGTGAAAATGGCCATACTGCCCAAGGTAATTTATAGATTCAATGCCATCCCCATCAAGCTACCAATGACTTTCTTCACAGAATTGGAAAAAACTACTTTAAAGTTCATATGGAACCAAAAAAGAGCCCGCATCGCCAAGTCAATCCTAAGCCAAAAGAACAAAGCTGGAGGCATCATGCTACCTGACTTTAAACTATACTACAAGGCTACAGTAACCAAAACAGCATGGTACTGGTACCACAACAGAGACATAGATCAATGGAACAGAACAGAGCCCTCAGAAATGATGCCACGTAGCTACAACTATCTGATCTTTGACAAACCTGACAAAAACAAGAAATGGGGAAAGGATTCCCTATTTAATAAATGGTGCTGGGAAAACTGGCTAGCCATATGTAGAAAGCTGCAACTGGATCCCTTCCTTACACCTTATACAAAAATTAATTCAAGATGGATTAAAGACTTATATGTTAGACCTAAAACCATTAAAATCCTACAAGAAAACCTAGGCAATGCCATTCAGGACATAGGCGTGGGCAAGGACTTCATGTCTAAAACACCAAAAGCAATGGCAACAAAAGCCAAAATCGACAAATGGGATCTCATTAAACTAAAGAGCTTCTGCACAGCAAAAGAAACTATCATCAGAGTGAACAGGCAACCTACACAATGGGAGAAAATTTTTGCAACCTACTCATCTGACAAAGGGCTAATATCCAGAATCTACAATGAACTCAAACAAATTTACAAGAAAAAAACAAACAACCCCATCAAAAAGTGGGCAGAGGACATGAACAGACACTTCTCAAAAGAAGACATTTATGCAGCCAAAAAACACATGAAGAAATGCTCCTCATCACTGGCCATCAGAGAAATGCAAATCAAAACCACAGTGAGATACCATCTCACACCAGTTAGAATGGCCATCATTAAAAAATCAGGAAACAACAGGTGCTGGAGAGGATGTGGAGAAATAGGAACACTTTTACACTGTTGGTGGGACTGTAAACTAGTTCAACCATTGTGGAAGTCAGTGTGGCGATTCCTCAGGGATCTAGAACTAGAAATACCATTTGACCCAGCCATCCCATTACTGGGTATATACCCAAAGGACTACAAATCATGCTGCTATAAAGACACATGCACACGTATGTTTATTGCGGCACTATTCACAATAGCAAAGAGTTGGAACCAAGCCAAATGTCCAACAACGATAGACTGGATTAAGAAAATGTGGCACATATACACCATGGAATACTATGCAGCCATAAGAAATGATGAGTTCGTGTCCTTTGTAGGGACATGGATGAAACTGGAAAACATCATTCTCAGTAAACTATCGCAGGGACAAAAAACCAAACACCGCATGTTCTCACTCATAGGTGGGAATTGAACAATGAGAACTCATGGACACAGGAAGGGGAACATCACGCTCCGGGGACTGTTGTGGGGTGGGGGGAGGGGGGAGGGACAGCATTAGGAGATACACCTAATGCTAAATGACGAGTTAATGGGTGCAGGAAATCAACATGGCACATGGATACATATGTAACAAACCTGCACATTGTGCACATGTACCCTAAAACCCTAAAGTATAATTAAAAAAAAAAAAAAAAAAAAGGGATGAATCATTTTTGGTCTAGGAAGAGCAATGCCTGCATCCACCCATTTGAATGGGTAAGGAGACACCCATTGTCTCAGCCTGTATGACTGCCATCCATGCTCTATATAATATAATAAATAAACTCTGAGCATGAGGTATTTTTGCCAGAGCAATCTCGCCAATAATGCCCTTTTGGAGCCCAATCAATAACAATGCCCGTGGCTAGACTTTGGAGCACAATGGCCTTGGGAGCATTACAATTATCCCATAAAACTGAAGTCACTATAAAAGGCTCCTTTGTAGGTTTCTTTGGGCAGTCTGGCAGTCCTTTTGTTTTATTACTTTTGGTAGTGAGAGGAACTCTCCATTCCTCATGTGGAGTAAGTTTGACAGTGAGAAGTTGAAAAGAATTAGTACTGAACACATTATGTACTTGATAAGAATCATTTGTAAAGGACGGTATGGTCCATGTTCAATTCTGGTGAGAATAAGCTAAACAGCCAGGCGACATCCCAATGCATAGTGGTGGATATTTATAGCCAATTGACAGATTAAAGTGCATACCTTCTTCTTCCCATTGAGCTGGAAACCGATCATCGTTAGGGACTGGAATGATTGCACTATTATTAGTGTAAACTTCTACTGGGGAGTCCATCCAGGAGACAGATCAAATTAGAGAGGGAAAAGGAGCATATGCCCAGTAAGTATAATTATGAATTGCCCCAACCGGTGGTATACTTACCACTGCACTGACTACCATAAAGGCAGCCAGAATTATATTACCAGTTGTTTTGGGGATTCCTTTTTCTTTTAAGAAATTTTCTATTTGATGAGATGGAACCTTTATTTGACCGCAAGCTGGTGGAGTTGAACGAGAGGTGCTGTAGGTCACACGGCGAGATTTTGTCTCAATGTGGAGGTCATGAAGTTTATGTGTGAGGTGGCGAAAGTTGCTCTTTGGCTTCCGAGGGGTCTTTGGGTTTTGTTTCTGGGAGCGTTTTATCTTTGGAGTTATGGTGGAATTTTAATTGTCAGGAGGGGACCCACACGGGCTGTAGTCCTTTTCCTGGGGAAACACAAGCACAACACCTACCCCAAGTTCTGACCGTGCCTAATTCCCATGTGTTAGTTTTTGCATCCTTCCACTGTACCCACATTCCTTTTTGTGGATCAAATTATTTCCAGTGAAATGTTGTTCTGGAGGTGTAAAAGGTTGATTGCTTGTTAAATTTAACAAATGTAGTGTAAAGAGAGCCAGATTTAATTGGGCATGAGGAGTAGCAGCATCTCCCTTTGATTTAGTATCCTGTTTTTGAAGTTGATCTTTGAGTGTTTTATTGGCTCGTTCAACCAAAGCCTGTCTTTGAGAATTATAGGGGATGCAAGTTGTGTGAGTAATTGCCCATGTCTGAGTAAACTTTTTAAAAGCAGCACTAGTGTAGCCGGGGCTGTTATTAGTTTTTAGTTTCTTGAGACAGCCCATAACTGAGAAACATGAAAGCATATGTCATTTAACATGAGTTGTACTTTCTCCTGTTTGACAAGTGGCCCAAATAAAATGAGAAAAGGTATCAATAGTTACATGTATAAAAGAAAGCTTGCCAAAAGGAGGATAATGAGTCACATGCATTTGCCAGAGAGCATTCTGTGAAAGGCCTCTAGGGTTAACTCCTGAAGACAGTAGCTGTAAAATTAACACTTGACAAGTAGGGCAGTGATGTACAATGGTTTTAGCTTGTTTTCATGTAAGAGGGAACTTTTTTAGGAGTCCCGCAGCATTGACATGAGTTAAAGCATGAAAATTTTCTGCATCTGTAAAAACGGGAGTAACTAATGTAACAGCTCTGTCATTTGCTGCCAAGAGGGGTCTGGGGAGGGGTGTGTGGGCCCGAATGTGAGTAATGTAGAAAGCAGAAGACCTTGCTCTGAGCACAGACTGAAACTTTTGAAAAGGAAAGAATAGGCAAAAATTTGATTAAGGCAGTTTCAGTGTTGTGAGCAAAATGTACTACATACGCTGAGTCAGAGACAATGTTAACTGGTTCAGGGAAATCTTCAAGGACAGCCATAACAGCAAGCAGTTCGGCTCATTGTGCTGAAATAGCTCCTGTGCCAAGAACATGTTCTCTGGGTCCTGTATAAGCTGCTCGGCCATTAGAGGAAGCATCAGTGAAAACAGTGACAGCTTCAGGTAATGGGGTGTTTCTAGTAATGTTAGGTAAAATCCAAGATGTGAGTTTAAGGAACTGAAATAATTTTACATTAGGATAGTGATTATCAGTTATACCCAGGAAACATGCCAAATGCACTTGCCAAGCAATGCAAGAAGCAAAAGCCTGTTGAACTTGTAATCGGGTAAGGGGAACAAATGATTTTTTGGGGCTCTGTTCCCGAAAGACAAAGGAGATGAGAACGAGCCTGACCAATTAAGGTAGAAATTTGATCTAGGTAAATAGTTAGTGTCCATAAAGTGTTGTGTGGAAGAAAACACCATTCAATTAAATTATGTCCCTGAATAATGAGTCCTGTTGGTGAATGTTCAGTGGGAAAAATTAGTATTTCAAAAGGTAAATGTGAATTCACTCTGGTAACCTGAGACTGTTGAATGCATTTTTCATAAGCCGTAATTCAGAATCTGCCTCAGGAGTCAAGGACCTTTTACTGCATAAGTCAGGATTGCCCCGTAATGTTGCAAAAAGATTAGACACAGCATAAGTAGTAACGCCTAGGGAGGGAGGGACGAATCCAATTAATATCTCCAAGTAATTTTTGGAAATCATTTAGAGTTTTTAAGGTGTCTCATCTGAGTTGAACTTTTTAAGGCTTAATGACCTTGTACTCTAGCTGCATTCCTAAATAGTGATAAGGGGAAGAAGTCTGAATTTTTTCTGGGGTGATAACCAAGCCAGCTGCTGTGACTGTTTGTTGTAAAGCAGAAAAACAAGATATTAATACAGAGCATGAAGGTGCCATGAGATCAGCTGCCTGCTGAGCAAGATCAACAATGGGCTGTGGGTGATTTTTGTGCTGCTGGGGTGGCAGGTACTGGAGGTTGTAAAATTACAGGAAATTGCCAGGCTTTGGAATCCCCGTATTCCCTTGCCTGAGCTATAGCCCTTATAAGAGGAGTGTCATTTTTAGGGAGTTATGTAATTTGTTGCTTATGAGCGGAAAGAGTAGACGAGATTACCTGCTGAGCAGGTCTTTCATGGGCCTGAAATTCAGGCTGCCACAGCAACTGCGGACCAGGCTTCAAGGGAGCCTGTGACTCTAGCCAAGCCTGAGTAGGAGGAAAGGAACCAGGCTTCAAGGGAGCCTGTGACTCTAGCTGAGTCCAATTTGTTAGAAAGGGACCAGGCTTCAAGGGAGCCTGTGACTCTAACTGAGTCTGATTAGTTAGTACTGGCTTGTTCCATGGTGTCCCCAGAATACTCTCAGTGCTCTAGCTTACCACCAAGCTTATTGGCTGCAGTCCTCAGGAGTCTCTCATTGAACTCCTCCGCTGAATCTCACACCCAGGGTGCAACTTCACACAGCGAGGGAGAACCCCATATCGGAGCACCAGATGTAGGGACCAGCCCGAGTGTCAGTGGGTCTCTCCCCATGTGCAGAGATGAGAGAGTGTAGAAATAAAGACATAAGACAAAGAGATAAAAGAAAAGACAGCTGGGCCCGGGGGACCACTACCACCAATGCATGGATGCCAGTAGAAGCCCCAAATGTCTGGCTGTGCTATTTATTGGATACAAAGCAAAAGGGGCAGGGTAAAGAGTGTGAGTCATCTCCAATGATAGATAAAGGTCACGTGGGTCACGTGTCCACTGGACAGGGGGCCCTTCCCTGTCTGGCAGCCGAGGCAGAGAGAGAGAGGAGACAAAGAGAAAGACAGCTTATGCCATTATTTCTGCATATCAGAGACTTTTAGTACTTTCACTAATTTACTACTGCTATCTAGAAGGCAGAGCCAGGTGTACAGGATGGAACATGAAGGCGGACTAGGAGTGTGACCACTGAAGCACTGCATCAGAGGGAGACGGTTAGGCCTCTGGATACCTACGGGCAAGCCTGACTGATGTCAAGCCCTCCACAAGAGGTGGAGGGGCAGAGTCCTCTCTAAACTCCCCTGGGGAAAGGGAGACTCCCTTTCCCGGTCTGCTAAGTAGCTGGTGTTTTTCCTTGACACTTTTCACTACCACTAGACCATGAACCGCCTGGCAACTGGCATCTTCCCAGACGCTAGTGTCACTGCTAGACCAAGGAGCCCCTCTGGTGGCCCTGTCTGGGCATAACAGAAGGCTCACACTCTTGTCTTCTGGTCGTTTCTCACTTTGTCCCCTCAGCTCCTATCTCTGTATGGCCTGGTTTTTCCTAGGTTATGATTATAGAGTGAGGATTATTATAATATTGGAATAAAGAGTAATTGCTACAAACTAATGATTAATGATATTCACATATAATCATGTCTATGCTCAAGATCTAGTATAACTCTTGTTGTTTTATATATTTTATTATACTGGAACAGCTTTTGCCCTTGGTCTCTTACCTCAGCACCTGGATGGCTTGCCGCGCACAGGAAAGAAAAGTGGAAAAGAAAACACTTTCTGATGTGCATATTAGGAAGTTTGCAAAGAACCACAATCAAGCATGTTAATTACTTTAACCTTTCCCTGTTAAATCAGAAACCAGATAAAAACCCCACGGCCTTTTTGAAAAGGCTGAGAAAAACTTTAGTAAAACAAACCTCCCTGTATTCTGATACAACAAAAAGGTTTATTACTTAGGCAGACACTAATATCAGAAGGAAGTTGCTAAAACAGACCCTGTTCAAACATCTTTCTAGGCTTTGTCATACCCACGTTGAAACTTTGCAGTATTTAAATGACACTGTTCTCTATGCCCCAACTGAGGAGGTCTCAGGAAGGCACTAAGGCTTTCTTCAATTTATTAGCTGAAAGGGAATATAGGGCCTCAAAATTTAAAGCTCAGCTCTGTCAAACTGCAGTAAAGTAGATAGGTCTAGTCAGAAGGTACAAGAACACCAGATAAAGAAAGAATTAAACTCATTTTCTTCTTTTCCTTTCCCAAAACTCTTAAACCATTGGGGGGACCTTGGACATTACTGGTTTTTGCAAACTCTGGGTACCTGGGAATGGTGAAATAGCTAATCTTTTATACCACCTTATTAAAAAAAACTCAAGCACCTAAAAACTCACACGCTAACTTGGGAACCTAAAACTAAAAAGCCTTTAGCCAACTAAAGTGAGCCTTACGTAAAGCACCAGCCCTCAGTCTTCCCAAAAGGAAGGCATTTAATCTCTATGTATCAAAAAGGAAGTGAATGACCTTGGGAGTTTTAACCAAGACGCAAGGTCAAAGCTCAACAACCAGTGGGTTACCTAAGCAAGAAATTGACTTGATGGCTAGAGGATGGCCAGCCTGCCTCTGAGCAGTTTTGGTGGTGGCTTGCTGGTACCAAAGGCCACGAGGTTAACAATGGGAGTAACTGTCTGCATTCCCACATAGGACTGCTGTTCTCTAATGGAAGTCTCTGGCTAATAATCACTTCCTCAAATATCAAACTTTGCTGCTAAAAGTATCTGCAGTCCAGTTACAAACATGCCCTTGCCTGAACCCAGCCACTTTCTCCCAGAGGAAACTAAAGAGCCTAAACAGGATTGTAAACAGGTAGTGGTGTTAACTGGTAAAAGAAATAAGAAGAATCATTGTTTATATTCTCTGTAAAGTTTTAATTAACTAAAGAAACGTTTTTAAACTGCACTCAGCTTAATGAAAAGTGAATATCCAAGCTATAAGTATATTCAAAAAGCCTTTCTATTTTTATCTGTATAAAACTTGTTTCCCTGGAAGAGGACTTTTTTCTCACTTAACTAAATTACTTTTATCCACTCTTTCTTGTCACTGTTGATGCAAGCATAGAAGGCCCTAAAATAACCTCTGGTGGCCTGGGACTCCTCAAGAAAACAAAAAAGCCACCACAAATTGCATTTTAAAAGAAATCTCTGCTTTTTTTTCATGAAACTCCTAGAATTAAAAGTAATAAGTCCCTCTCAAAATCTGTCTTTTTCTTCTAGCTATGCTTGTTTATTAGGTTCTTGAAACTATATTCCTACCCCTGTTCTTTTTTTTTTATCTGGGACAGAGTCTCACTCTGTCACCTAGGCTGGAGTGCAATGGTGCAGTCGTGACTCACTGCAACCTCCACCTCCTGGGTTCAAGCAATTCTGCTTCAGCCTCCTGAGCAGCTGGGATTACAGGCACCTGCCACCACACCCAGCTAATTTTTTTTTATTTTTAGTAGAGGCGGAGTTTCACCATGTTGGCCAGGCTGGTCTCAAACTCCTGGCCTCAGGTGATCCACCCACCTCGGACTCCCAAAATACTGGGATTACAGGCATGAGCCACCATGCCTGGCCCCTAGCCCTGTTCATAAAGGGCCTCAAACAGAGACCAATAATCCAATTAGAAAATTGGCAAACAAAAAATCTTAGTTACTGAATCTTCTTCTGTTTGTCTAGATGGCTACACATGTGTTTTGTGTGATGTCTATAAAAAAACCTATAATTAATTGCTGTACAAATAAGCACTTAGATAAAATATTAAGGCAAAATTAAAGGCTGTCGTGCCTCTTGGTTCATGCAACTACAATATTTAAGAAATAAAAACATTCTTGTAGAATACAAATGTCTTAAAAATGTAAATAGGTGGTCTAAATTATGCAGGTCAAATACTAGGTTTGCTAAATGTTTTAATATTGTAAACTGCTTCTTTGGCCTTTAAGTACTGTCAACCTGCCAGCTTCACAATTAGTAAGGCCTGGCGACATATAAAAGTAACCATGCCCCTAACTATACTGCAAGAAGTCAGAATTTATCTGCTCCTAGCACATAATTAAAACAACTTTTTGCATGCAATGTGTGTAAAACAGTAAAATTTTATAATAAAAAATTATAAGAAGGCATAAAAATCTACATTTTTCCTAGGAGTAAAATATTGTCATAAATTAAATGAAGTGAATGTTTTAAGCAGATATTTAAAATACCAAAAAATTAATTTTGCAAAAGAAAACTCTGTGTAAACATATTAAATAAATTCAAAGGAATATCATATGGTGTTCCTTTAAATTAAGCATTTAATGAAAGCACAACAAGGCTTTCTTAAGATGATAATCTGGGCCAGGCGCGGTGGCTCACGCTTGTAATCCCAGCACTGTGGGAGGCCGAGGCTGGTGGATCATGAGGTCAGGAGATCGAGACCACGGTGAAATCCCGTCTCTACTAAAAATACAAAAAAAATTAGCCGGGCGTGGTGGTGGGCACCTGTAGTCCCAGCTACTCGGAGAGGCTGAGGCAGGAGAATGGCGTGAACCCAGGAGGCGGAGCTTGCAGTGAGCTGAGATTGCGTCACTGCACTCCAGCCTGGGCAACAGAGCAAGACACCGTCTCAAAAAAAAAAAAAAAAGATGATAATCTGCACTATATCAAAATTTCTAAAAGATTATAAAAGATTTGTAAAAATCAGAGATTCATTCCAAGATGGCCAAATAGGAAGAGCTCTGGTCTGCAGCTCCTCATGTGATTGAAGAAGAAGATGTGTGATTTCTGCATTTCCAACTGAGGTACCTGGCTCATCTCATTGGGACTGGATGGACAGTGGGTGCAGCCCATGGAGGGTAAGCCAAAGCAGGATAGGATGGCACCTTACCCAGAAAGCACAAGGGGTTGTGGAATTTCCCTTTCCTAGCCTGGGGAAGCTGGAACAGACTGTACTTGGAAAAACGGGACACTCCCACCCAAATGTTGCACCTTTCCCAAGGTCTTAGCAACTGGTAGACAAGAAGATTCTCTCCCGTACCTGGCTCAGCAGGCCCTGCACCAATGGAGCCTTGCTCACTGCTAGCACAGCAGTCTAAGATCAAATGTCAACGTGGCAGCCTAGCTGGGGGAGGGGCGTCTGCATTGCTGAGGCTTGGGTAGCTAACTAAAGTGGCTGGGAAGCTCGAACTGGGCAGAGCCCACTGCAGGTCAGCAAGGCCTACTGCCCCTATAGAATCCACATTTGTGGGCAGGGCATAGCTGAAGAAAAGGTGGCAGACAGCTCCTGCAGATTTAAACATCCCTCTCTGACAGCTCTGAAGAGAGCAGTGGTTCTCCCAGCATCTCATTTGAGCTCTGAGAATGGACAGACTGCCTCCTCAAGTCATTCCCTGACCCCCATGTAGCCTAACTAGGAGACACCTCCCAGTAGAGGCTGACAGACACCTCATATAGGCAGGTGCCCCTCAGTGACAAACCTTCCAGAGGAAAGATCAGGCAGCAATATTTGCTGTTCTGCAATGATTGCCATTCTGCAGCCTCTGCTGGTGATACCCAGGCACTCAGGGTCTGGAGTGTACCTCCAGCAAATTCAGACAAACCTGCAGCTGAGAGACCCATTAGAAAGAAAACCAGCAAACAGAAAGGAATAGAAGCACCATCAACAAAAAGGACATATACACCAAAACTCCTTCTGTAGGTCACCAACATCAAAGAGCAAAGGTAGATAAAACTACAAAGATGGGGAGAAACCAGAGCCGAAAAGCTGAAAATTCTAAAAACCAGGGCACCTCTTCTCCTCCAAAAGATCACAGCTCCTCACCAGCAATGGAACAAAGCTGGATGGAGAATGACTTTCACAAGTAGACAGAAGTAGGCTTCAGGAGATCGGTAGTAACAAACTTCTCTGAGCTAAAGGAGCATGTTCAAAACCAACACAAAGAAGCTAAAGACCATGAAAAAAGGTTAGATGAATGGCTAATTAGAATAAACAGTGAAGAGAAGACCTTAAATGACCAGATGAAGCTGAAAACCATGGTATGAGAACTTCTTGATACATGCACAAGCTTCAATATCCAATTCAATCAAGCAGAAGAAAGGGTACCAGTGATTCAAGATCAAATCAATGAAATAAAGTGAGAAGACAAGGTTAGAGAAAAAAGAGTAAAACGAAATGAACAAAGCCTCCAAGAAATGTGGGACTATGTGAAAAGACCAAATCTACATTTGATACGTGTACCTGAAAGTGATGAGGAGAATGGAACCAAGTAAGAAAACATTCTTCAGGATATTAGCCAGGTGAACTTCCCCAACCTAGCAAGGCAGGCCAACATTCAAATTCAGGAAATACAGAGAATGCCACAAAGATACTCCTCGAGAAGAGCAACTCCAAGACACACAATTGTCAGATTCACCAAGGTAAACATGAAAGAAAAAATGTTAAGGGTAGCCAGAGAGAAAGGTCAGGTTACCCACAAAGGGAAGCCCATCAGACTAACAGTGGATCTCTCAGCAGAAATCCTACAAGACAGAAGAGAGTGGGGGCCCATATTCAACATTCTGAAAGAAAAGAATTTCAACCCAGAATTTCATGTCCAGCCAAACTAAGCTTCATAACAGAAGGAAAAATAAGATCCTTTACAGACATGCAAATGCTGAGAGATTTTGTCACCAGGCCTGCCTTACAAGAGCTCCTGAAGGAAGCACTAAACAGGAAAGAAACAACTGGTACCAGCCACTGCAAAAACATGCCAAATTGCAAAGACCATTGATGCTAGGAAGAAACCATCAATAAACGGGCAATTTTGTTGATATTTTCAAAAAAACAGCTCCTGGATTAATTGATTTTTTGAAGGGTGTTTTGTGTCTCTATCTCTTTCAGTTCTGCTCTGATCTTAGTTATTTCTTGCCTTCTGCTAGTTTTTGAATGTGTTTGCTCTTGCTTCTCTAGTTCTTTTAATTGTGATTGTAGGATGTCAATTTTAGATCTTTCCTACTTTCTGTTGTGGGCATTTAGTGTTATAATTTTCCCTCTACACACTGCTTAAAATGTGTCCCAGAGATTGGGGTATGTTGTGTCTTTGTTTTCATTGCTTTCAAAGAACATCTTTATTTCTGCCTTCATTTCATTATTTACCCAGTAGTCATTCAGGAGCAGCTTGTTCAGTTTCCATATAGTTGAGCAGTTTTGAGTGAGTTTCTTAATCCTGAGTTCTAATTTGATTGCAGTGTGGTCTGAGAGACAGTTTGTTGTAATTTCTGTTCTTTTCCATTTGCTGAGGAGTGCTTTACTTCCAACTATGTGGTCAATTTTGGAATAAGTGTGATGTGGTGCTGAGAAGAATGTATATTCTCTTGATTTGGAGTGGAGACTTCTGTAGATGTCTATTAGGTCCACTTGTTGCAGAGCTGAGTTCAATTCCTGGATATCCTTGTTAACTTTCTGTCTCATTGATCTATCTAATGTTGACACTGTGGTGTTAAAGTCTCCCATTATTATTGTGTGGGAGTCTAAGTCTCTAAGTCTCTAAGGACTTGCCTTATGAATCTGGGTGCTCCTTTATTAGATGCATATATATTTAGGATAGTTAGCTTTTCTTGTTGCATTGATCCCTTTACCATTATATAATGGCCTTCTTTATCTCTTTTGATCTTTGTTGGTTTAAAGTCTGTTTTGTCCAAGACTAGGATTGCAACCCCTGCTTTTTTTGTTTTCCATTTGTTGGGTAGATTTTCCTCCACCCCTTTATTTGGAGCCTATGTGTGTCTCTGCAGGTGAGATGAGTCTCCTGAATAGAGCACACTGATGGGTCTTGACTCTTTATCCAATTTGCCAGTCTGTGTCTTTTAATTGGAGCACTTAGCCCATTTACATTTAAGGTTAATATTGCTTTGTGTGAATTTGATCCTGTCATTATGATGTTAGCTATTATTGTGCTTGTTAGTTGATGCAGTTTCTTCGTAGCATCAATGGTCTTTACAATTTGGCATGTTTTTGCAGTGGCTCATACCAGTTGTTCCTTTCCTGTTTAGTGCTTCCTTCAGGAGCTCTTGTAAGGCAGGCCTGGTGGTGACAAAATCTCTCACCATTTGATTGTCTGGAAAGGATTTTATTTCTCCTTCACTTATGAAGCTTAGTTTGGCTGGATATGAGATTCTGGGTTGAAAACCCTTTTAAGAATGTTGAATATTGGCCCCACTCTCTTCTGGCTTGTAGAGTTTCTGCCATTAGACCCACTGTTAGTCTGATGGGCTTCCCTTTGTGGGTAACACAACCTTTCTCTCTGGCTGCCCTTAACATTTTTCCCACCATTTCAACTCTGGTGAATCTGATAATTATGTGTCTTGGAGTTCCTCTTCTCAAGGAGTGTCTTTGTGTCGTTCTCTGTATTTCTTGAATTTGAATGTTGGCCTGCCTTGCTAGGTTGGGAAAGTTCTCCTGGATAATATCCTGAAGAGTGTTTTCCAACTTGGTTCCACTCTCCTCATCACTTTCAGATACACTAATCAGACGTAGATTTGGTCTTTTCACATAGTCCTAGATTTCTTGGAGGCTTTGTTCATTTCTTTTTACTCTTTTTTCTCTAAACTTTTCTTCTCACTTCATTTCATTAATTTGATCTTCAATCACTGATACCCTTTCTTCCACTTGATCGAATCAGCTGCTGAAGCTTGTGCATGTGTCATGTAGTTCTTCTGCCATGGTTTTTAGCTTCATCGGGTAATTTAAGGTCTTCTCTATGCTGTTTATTCTAGTTAGCCATTCGTCTAATCTTTTTTCAACGTTTTCAGCTTCTTTAAGATGGGTTCAAACATCCTCCTTCAGCTCGGAGAAGTTTGTTATTATCAGTCGTCTGAAGCCTTCTTCTCTCAACTCGTCAAGGTCATTCTCTGTCCAGCTTTGTTCCATTGCTGGTGAGGAGCTGCATTCCTTTGGAGGAGAAGAGGTGCTCTGATTTTTAGAATTTTCAGCTTTTCTGCTCTGGTTTCTCCCCATCTTTGGGGTTTTTTCTACCTTTGGTCTTTGATGATGGTGATGTACAGATGGGGTTTTGGTGTGGATGTCCCTTCTCTTTGTTAATTTTCCTTCTAGCAGTCAGGAACCTCAGCTGCAGGTCTGTTGCAGTTTGCTGGAGGTCCACTCCAGACTCTGTTTGCCTGGGTATCACCAGTGGAGCCTGCAGAAGAGCAAATATTGCAGAATAGCAAATATGGCTGCCTGATCCTTCCTCTGGAAGCTTCATCCTACAGGGGCACCAAGCTGTATGAGGTGTCAGTTGGCCCTATTGGGAGGTGTCTCCCAGTTAGGCTACATAGGGGTCGGGGACCCACTGGAGGAGGCAATCTGTCCATGCTCAGATCTCAAACTCTGTGCTGGGAAAATGATTACTCTCTTCATAGCTGTCAGACAGGGACGTTTCAGTCTGCAGATGCTGTCTGCTGCCTTTTGTTCAGCTATGCCCTGCCCCCAGAAGTAGAGTCTAGAGAGGCAGGCAGGCATCCTTGAGCAGCAGTGGGCTCTGCCCAGTTCGAGGTTCCCTGTCACTATGGTTACCTACTGAAGCCACAGCAAGGGCAGACACCCCTCCCCCAGCCTCACTGCCATCTTGCAGTTCAATCTCAGAGTGCTGTGCTAGCAGTGAGCGAGGCTCCTTGGGCAGGGGACCCTCTGAGCCAGGCACAGGATATAATCTCCTGGTGTGCCATTTGCTAAGACCATTGGAAAAACACAGTATAAGGGTGGGAGTGTCCCGATTTTCCAGGTACAGTCTGTCACACCTTCCCTTGGCTAGGAAAGGGATTACCCGACCCCTTGTGCTTCCCAGGTGTCATGATGTCCCACCCTGCTTCTACTCACACTCCATAGGCTGCACCCACTGTCTGAGAAGCCCCAGTGAGATGAACCCGGTACCTCAGTTGAAAATGCATAAATTGCCAATCATCTGTGTCACTCCCACTGGCAGCTGTAGACTGGAGCTGTCCCTATTTGGACATTTGGAACCTCTATCAACTAGTTATAAGTATTCTTAACTTACAATATAGTTGTTTACATCAGTGAAACAAAAATCCATTTTCTATTTTTGTTTTCTTTTGAGACATAGTCTCACTCTCTCTGTGGCTGGCATGCAGTGGCACAATCTCAGCTCGCTGCAACCTCTGCCTCCCAGGTTCAAGTGATTCTCCTGCCTCAGCTTCTGGAGTAGCTGGGATTGCAGGCATGCACCACCGTGGCCAGCTAATTTTTGTATTTTTAGTAGAGTTTCACCATGTTGGTCAGGATGATCTTGAGCTCTTTACCTCATGATCTGGCCACCTCAGCATACCAAAGTGCTGCAATTACAGGCATGAGACACGGTGCCCAGCTGAGAAATCCATTTTCTTATGCAATGAAACACAATAGAAATATGCTAATTCTTTTACCAAGGCTTTAATTGGAAGGGTGTGTTTTCCTTTAAGAAATCAAGTTTAAGTTGCAAAGCCAGTAACAGCCTCTTGGGAAAGCTGGTCTCATACCTTGTCTACAGTCCTCATACAAAATTCCTGGCCTGTGGTGAGTAAAAAAATATCACTTTCTAACAGACTCAGAAACACTATGCTCTTGGAAGCTCAAAAATACATGAGTTTAACCAAATCACAGGTATTTAAGAGTACAAATCCATGGCTTGGCCCAGCTTTAAAAAGTCCTATCTAAGATTTCTTTTGGAACAGAGTTCCATCAAAGCCTATCAAAAAGGCCTATGGAGAGATAGTTATTCTTGCTGCACTATGTTCAAATAGTTAGGCTAAGTATAATACTAAAGTGTTTTTTGCAAACAATTTAGTCTATTATGAGTTGTTTTTAACAAAAAAACCTAAAAAAAGAAATTATGCTTCAAAACTTATACATTTCTCATGAACTTCTAGTCTCATTCATTGTTTTAAAGTTTTTGACATTTTAAACCAACCCTGCTTATTCCTGTAAGCCAACCAGCAATCTCTGCCTGCAGCTCAGCAAAAAAAGAAAAGGATGGGTAATGTAAAACTCTAAATCAATATTCTAGTTATAAGCAATTATTCTGCAAATTGGACTGGGTGATGGAAATAAATAAGGTGCCAATAACCCAGAGGTTTCTTTTTTCAGAAAGTAAGATCAAGGGAACTAACCAAAGCCAAGCCTCATGCACCCAAATCTTAGCAAATACAACTATAGCTACCAGCTATCAGGGTGTGTCAGCAGCCTCAACATTTTTAGGCATTTCCTACCCTCTTTATTTCATTTCAATTCTAGTCTTCTACTAAATCAGATTGTTTCTTTTTCCCCAAAAACTATCAAGCTCCAAGTAGTAATGCAAATGGAATGATGCATAAACACATTTCTTCTGAGACACTTAAACCACCCCTGGAAGAAATCCTAGCTGCTCTTTTCTACACAGCACCCCTCTCCAGCGAGGAATAGCCAAAAATATCAATGCCTATTCTCCCTAACAGCATTTAGGGTCTCCACTTCTGAGAGGAGGCTGAGAGGGATTAGCTAGCTAGCCTAAGGTAGACAGTAATGGAAGGGTCCTCGGAGAGCCCCCAAACCATGAGTCAGTTCCTCCTAACCACATACCTACCAAGCCAGGCATAATGACACACACCTGTAATCCCAGTAACTCAGGAGGCTGGGGCATGAGAATTGCTTGAACTTCAGAGGCAGAGATTGCAGTGAACTGAGATCACACCATTGCACTCCACCCTGGGTGACAGAGTGAGACTCAGTCTCAAGGAAAAAAAAAAAAAAAAAAGAGAACTTATCTTTCATCAATATTTTAATAGTTTTATATCTGAGCACTTAAGTATCAAGGACAGGTCCCTGCATGATGAAAAGTGCATATTTATATTTATAAAGTAAAAATGACCATCAGAGTCTAAAAAGTGATGAATACAACATCATAATACTTCACAAAATCATTCTGGGTATATTTGACAAACAAGAATGTTAAATAGGACCTTCTTGTGCTACCCATGTGAAGTGTTCTTCTCTCTCACTTTAGTCTCAATGCCCAGCATTACAATTACCACATACTCACATACACAGAATAAGAAAAATTAACTTATTTTCTTAGAAGGCTGTGATTCACATTTTATTCTATTACATCTTTTCCACATTGCCATTATAATAGTGTTGAAGTGAACCCTCTTTCACCAGAATACCTTTGTGAATGTGAATAGACTGACACTGGAGAAGACCAGCTCAGCACACTCACTTGAACAATCCTTTGCTTTTCAGGCAGTAAAAATGCCTTTGAGGGGGGAAAATAAAGTGACTGCAGATTAAGCAGACAGTTATACATGGAAAAATATTTTTCAATTGTTTGAAGATTACATTGCATGGTCTACAACGTTTAAAATATAAAATGCATAGCATAAATACTGCACAAGAAAACAGAATAAAAATGATGGAGTTGACCACAAAGGACAGCCAAAGCTGTATTAAAGCAATATAAAAATATATACATCTACTGTCAGAAGAAGGTAACTTGAAGTATTTCAGAGATGTTCTCTAAGAAACTAAAAATATTTTTAGTTTTAGATTTGGTAAAAAATGTTTCTTAAACATTTTTAATTCTCAAAAAAAATTGAGCACATGTTTTGTCAGCTTAGTATTTCTGAAGAATATAATAGAGTAAAATAATACACATTAAAAGTAATTTTTCTGGTAATAGAGCAGTTTAATTTTTAGATTAAAAAAGTAAAATTTTAAAAAATTATATACTGGCCAATTTAATCAGAAGCTTCTTCCTTACAACTGTGAGAAATGACATAAAGGTTCTATTTTTATGTTGAGTGGGAGAGGAAATGATTACCAGGGGCTACAAAATTGTTGTTTCACTAATCAGTGTTGATTTTTATTGCTATATTGTCTCAAATTATGTTAATAATAATGTAATGGCCTTGATGCAAAAATTTTTTTAAAAATTCATTTTTTCAGTCAGCCAAAATATTAACCAAAAGAAGGCATAGAAATAAAGGTATTTAACAGTAATAATTTATAGTATAAAATTAAAATATTTCAAGAAATAAAAAAGAAAAGAGATACATAAATAAGAAAAGGAAAAAAAGTGGATTACTCACAGTAGCTAAAGTATGAAATCAACCTCAGTGTCCATCAACAGGTAAATGAACTTTAAAAAGTGGTATATTTACACAATTGAATGCTCTTTATTCCTTAAAAAGAAAAAAGTCTTAGAGGTGGGCTCAGCAGTCTGTGTCTTACCAAGCCTTGCAGGGACTCTGATGTATGCTGAAGTTTGAGTGTCACTAGAATAGATACTGTCCATATGATTGCTGGGTCACCCCACCTATCCTGAATGTCAAGATCCCAAGTGAGACCAGTCAGTATATTGTAGCTCTTTCTCCAGCCACAAGCAGAAAGTCTTTGCTTCCCCTTTACCTTCCACCATGATTGTAAGTTTCCTGAAGCTTCTTCCACTGTGTGAAACTAGAAAAAGATGCACACCCAAAAGCCTCATTTGAAACTTCCAGACAGAAAGCCAAGCATTTGGAGAGTCTCTTTGGACAGTTTTAAACACAATTGCAGAAAAGAAAGCAACTCTACTCAGTGTGAAGATTATGAGAATGAAGACCTTTATGATGATCTACTTCCACTTAATAGTGATTCCAGAATCCTTAACACAGCACTCAAGGCCGGGCGCGGTGGCTCACGCTTGTAATCCCAGCACTTTGGGAGGCCGAGGCGGGCGGATCACGAGGTCAGGAGATTGAGACCACGGTGAAACCCCGTCTCTACCAAAAATACAAAAAAATTAGCCGGGCGTGGTGGCGGGCGCCTGTAGTCCCAGCTACTCGGAGAGGCTGAGGCAGGAGAATGGCGTGAACCCGGGAGGCAGAGCTTGCAGTGAGCCGAGATCGCGCCACTGCACTCCAGCCTGGGTGACAGAGCAAGACTCCGTCTCAAAAAAAAAAAAAAAAAAAAAAAAAAACACAGCACTCAGCCACCAATGCCAATGAATAAGAATCTGCATCACAGTTGAAATCTGTTCACCACTCCTTTTTTAGATGTTCTGAATTGTGTACCAGAAGTCAATTGTTATCAGGGGAACCCATCCCCAATATTTCAACATACATTCTATTTTCCCTAAGTGTTGGCTGGTCTGAGAAATAGAGAGAAAGAGTACAAAGAGATTAATTTTGCAGCTGGGCCCCCAGGGGTGACATCACATATTGGTAGAACTCTGATGCCCACCTGAGCCGCAAAACCAGCAGGTTTTTATTAAGGACTTCAAAAGGGGAGAGGGTGTAAGAACATGGAGTATGTCACAAAGATCACATGCTTCAAAGGGCAAAAAGAGAACAAAGATCACATGTTTCTGAGGAAACAGGGCAAGGACAAAAGCAAAGATCACAATGCAAAGGGCAAAATTAGAATTACTGATGAGGGTCTATGTTCAGCTGTGCATGTATTGTCTTGATAAACATCTTAAACAACAGAAAACAGGGTTTGAGAGCAGAGAAGCAGTCTGACCTCAAATTCACCAGGGTGGGGTTTTTTCTCCACCCTAATAAACCTGAGGGTACTGCAGGAGACCAGGGTATATTTCAGTCCTTATTTCAACCACGTAAGACAGACACTCCCAGAGTGGCCATTTATAGACCTCCCCTGAGGAAGGCATTCCTTTCCCAGGGTCTTAATTATTAATAGTCCTTGCTAGGAAAAGAATTCAGTGATACCTTCCCTACTTGCAGGTCCGTTTATAGGCTCTCCTCAAGAAGAAAAATATGGCTTTATTCTGCCCAACCCCACAGGCAGTCAGACCTTATGGTTGTCTTCCTTTGTTCCCTAAAATCACTGTTATTCTGTTGTTTTTCAAGGTGCACTGATTTCATATTGTCGAAACACACGTTTTACAATCAATTTGTACAATACTCGTCCTCAGGTGACATACATCCTCAGCTTACGAAGATAACAGGATTAAGAGATTAAAGTAAGACAGGTGAAAGAAATTATAAGAGTATTATTTGGGAACTGATAAATGCCCATGAAATCTTCACAATTTATGTTCAGAGACTGAAGTAAAGACACGCGTAAGAAATTATGAGTATTTTTAGGGAAGTGATAAATGTCCATATTAAAATGAAATCTTCACAATTTATGTTCCTCTGCCACAGCTCCAGCTGGTCCCTCCATTCAGGGTCCCTGACTTTCCACAACAAATTGTCTCATTATTAAGATGGCTTCTAAAGTGATTCATTTTTGTGACACATAATAAGTGTTAGCTGAAGTCTAGCTGTATGGTGAAAAGTGCTGATGAAAAATGTCTACAGATAGGATAGCCAACTTATATTAACTGTCAGTTATACTAGGAGCTATACTTAATTCATTTAGACTTTATTTGGTCAGGTTATTTTATATTTCAAAAAAAGAAAATTTTTTAAAAATTAGTTTTTGTAAATACATATTCTGCTCAAATCACCATTTCCTCTTTTTTTCTGACTAAAAGGACTTTTTCATGACCTTTCAGGGATTATATTTTCTTTCACCTTCTATCTGCATTCTCTTTCTTCAGCCAATTGATTAAAGAAAGGATGCAGAGAAGACACATTTGCTTCTCATCCACACATCACTTCCACTTGCTATTAGTCTATGTGAGTAGAACTGAGAATAGCAGTTTTCTAGCATGACAGCAACTTCTCAAAAATAAACAACTCAGAAACAAAACTATAAATCTTCTCAAAAGCTAATGTATTTTAAGCAAAGTAAGCAGATGCGTCAATAATAAAATGCTTGTGGTAGAATCTATTTTATTGATTTCAATTGAGTTCAGATGAGATTTGACCAAAATCTAGCAAACACAGAGCAGAAAAAGGAATATTATCTGAAATAAGAATATTGTAAATGAAGTTAATTTGTCAATAGAAACAAGAATATTATGACCCCATACTAATAGTCTCATCTATGGTTGTAAAACATCAAATGCTACTTTTTATTATAAACTGTATTTCATATAAGTATTCCATTTATATCACCCTCTTTCACTATTTGAATGCCTTCTCCACTTTATATCAGTGGAAAGCAGGCCAGCTCCTTCCAGAAAAGCAGGCAATGCTCTTCTTACTTTAACAATGATGATGAAGAGCACTTGTTTTGGTGATACCCTGTGCCAAAAACTCTTATTTTGCCTGAAGTACTGGTTTTCTATGTTTCTCTATATTAGTAAAATAAAATTCTTAAGCAAGAGGAATTTATCTCATTCAAGTTTTATGGAATTTTGTTTACATTTAAGTGTCTCTGACTTCCCTGGAATATTGAAACTTTTATGAATCTAAATTGAGTACTATAAATAAACAATCTTTTACTAAAATACTTTTTGAAGTGGAGTGATATTTATAAAAACTTTTCATAACATTGGAGAAATGTTTTAACCATGTTCCCATTAATTACTCTGAACACAGAATTTTCAATTCTCAGTATTCGCTCTGTATCACTCAGGGTAAATTGGTATCTTTAAAAATGGGCAAAAAAAGATGCTGAGTGGAGGTGCAACACATTGCACATCAATGCTTTTCACATGCACCTATTAGGGTCTTAATTTAATTTAACTCTCATTTGCATAGCTAGACACTTATTGAAACTAGTCACACTATTCTTTGGCAACTAATGCCATGTTTGTTACCCTTTAGTTTTATACACTTATTTGCTTGGCTGAAAAAAGTAAATCTTCTCTTAATTTACTCTAAATTGAGAGACTAGATTTACAGTCTGGGGCTATAATAGTAGTTGAATGTTTTTAATACTATTCTCAGCAAATTTTCATATATTCACATTCAGAATGGATATAAACTTAATGAAAAGATAGGGAGTTGACACAAAGTAAAAAATTTCAAATAGGCTAAGTAAGTTTTGAGGCCTATTGGACAGCAGGGTAACTACAGTAAACTATAAAGTATTGTATATTTCAAAATAACTAAGAGTAAATTTCAAATGTACCACCACAAAAATGATACATAAGCAAGTTCATAGATGTTATTAAACAAAACTTAATTATTCCATTTTTATACATATACTAAAACATCACATTGTATCCCATAAATTTATGTAACTGTGATTTATCAATCAAAAATACTACTAATGCTTTTTTTTATAAGAGAGAGTGAAATAACCTTTAAGATATTGCACCAGAGAAAAATGTGGTTGTTCATCTTAAAATTTTAGAAAACATATACATATATATATTATTTCAAATGGCTTGCTCATTTATAGATGTAGGTAAGTAAACTTTTAATATCATGAACAGTCAGAACCCAGCACTCAGAAATAGACTGTTGATTTTTAATGTTCAAAATAATACAGTAGTTTAAAAGACAGACTCTAAAGCATCTGCTTAGAGTAAAATTCTCTTTAAATTTTTAAATAAATGATTTCCTTCACTTGTTAGAAAAAAATTTTAATATATATTTTTTAAACGTATTGAAATTTATCAAATTAACATAAATATATTAAACAAGTAAATAAAAAACAATATGTCTTCTTCTCTCTAATTATAAAACTGACAAACACTCCACATTCAACCAAATACTTTGGTAAATGGATTCTAACAATGATATCTCTCATGACTTAAAACAGTCACTAGGATTAGCCGATTATTATATAGAAAATTTGTGGTCTGCATCTTCGTCATCATCCATTGAGTGATCTACAGTTTCTGAGTTTCAGAAACACTAATATAAGAATACTTCTTCCAATTGAATAATTTAAGATTTCGCAGTGACTAAAAAAGATTGGAATTACTGGTCACTCACTTACAATGTGGTTTTTAAATGTTATTTAATGAAGATACATAAAGTTTCTTTTAAAAATCATTTTAACTTATTTCTTTTGCTTTTTCACTTTTATTAGAAAATAAGTATGAAAATTTATTTTACTACAAGCCTATAAATTTTATTTAAATCTAGACATAGTGCTAATCTTAAAAGATATGTATGTTTAAGATTATGAGTAACCTATTTACACTTAGAAGATAAGTGACTGCTTTCCAGTAAATCTAATGGGGTAATTTTGACTCTCAATTATAAGCTATTAAAATATTAATACTATCATCTAGGTAGAAATTTTAGGTATCTGCATGTTCAGGTTTTTTAGCATATAATAAATCAGAACTATAAATTTTTATAAACTATAAATAATAAACTAAAAATATAAAGTATCTCTTTTTGTCAGTTTTGAAATACTGTCATTATTTCTAGGTGATATAACAATTACAGAGGCTGTGGCAGTTGAAATTACAAATGTCATGGTTCATTCTTCTTTACTTGCTGCCTTTTTATTTCACACAAACACAGCAGCACGAGGAAGGCAAGAAATGCTACATCTTGATTGCAAACATGCCAGTGCCTGCCTAGGGAGAATAAATGTGTGAGCATATTTACTTGAAATTAATGGCATCTTTTGTTCAGGTACAGACTTTCATATGGAAATTAATAAAGACAAGAATTTCACACTGCAATAGCATAAGAAAAGTAGTCTAAAAATACCTCTGACCCATTATTTCTATTTTTCACAAGAATGATTGTGATGGAATGAGCATTTGCAGCACTGTGGTCTTAAATAACCCCCACTTTCTGTTGAATTATTTTTGGAATACGACCATAAGACTTTTGTCCTTTTTTTTTTTTTTTTTAGAAAAAATGTTTTATATTTCTAGTTCAGTAATTTAGCATAATATTTAGTCTCACATTTTCACAAATAGTTCATTCTAAAAAAAATATGATTAAACCAATTACCACATTTTCCCCCAAAAGAGTACAGTAATGAATTAAGTTTATAATCTAGTGTACAATTAATACATAAACAATAAATGTATAATTTGTTTTACCTGCACACTTGAAAATAAAACACTTTTTGGGCCATAGACCAAGAAATTTCAGAGGTTAGCTTATAAAATGTGAAGAGACCTGGTATAGAAACATTCACCACTATTCCTTAAGGGGTGAAAAATTTGTCTTTCACCCCTAAGTTCAACTATTAACCCAGCATTGGAAAAACAGAACATGTCATTATATCAAAAAGCATTTTATTATTTTTATTTTATATTTAAGGGGTACATGTGTAGATTTGTAAAACAGGTATACTACATGATGTTGACGTTTGGATACTTAATAATTCCATTGTCTAAGTAGTGTACATCATACCTAAGCAGATTTTCAATGCTTGTCTCCTATCCTTTCTCCTTTTTTCTTTAGAATGCCCAGTGTTTATTGTTTTCATCTTTGTTTCCATGTGCACCCAATTTTTAGTGCATATGTATGAGTGAGAACGTGGCATTTGTTTTTCTGATGCATTAATTTGCTTAGAATAATGGCCTTCTACTGCATTCATGTTGCTGCAAAAGACGTTACTTCATTGTCTTCTGTTGCTGCATAGTATTGGAGGTTGTATAAGTACATCATTTTTCTTATCCAATAAAAGATTCATGGGTAACTGGTTTAATTGTTTTTGCTATTGTGTATGCTGCTGCAATGAACATGTGAGTGCTGGTGACTCTGGCAAAATTATTTATTCTTTTTTGGGGCAGATACCCAAAAAATGGGCTTGATTGGTCAAATGGCAATTCTATTTTTAGTTCTTTGAGAAGTCTCCAAACTGCTTTGCACAGGCCCTGAATTAATTTGCATTCCCACCAACAGTGTAGAAAGATTTCCTTTTCTCCCCAACTTCAACATCTGATTTATCTTGCTTTTAATAGGTATTCTTACTGGTGTGAAATGGTATCACACTGTCACTTAGATTTACATCTTTCTGATAATTAGGAATGCTGACCAATTTTTACATGTTTATTGGCAGCTCTAATGTCTTCCTTTGAGTAGAAGCTGGCTATTCATATCATGTTTGCTTTTTTATTAAATGTATTATAGATTCTGCACATTAATCCTTCATTGTCTGCAGTTCACAAACATTTTATTTCATACTGTAGGTCATCTGTTTACTTTGTTCATAGTTTCTTTTACTGTGCAGAAGCTCTTTGGCTTAGATACCATTTTTTATTTTTATTTTTGTTGCACTCATGTTAGATGTTAGTCATAAATTCTTTCCAGAGACCAATATTATCTAAGTGTTCTTCTAAGATTTATGTAGCTTGGAGACTCACAGATCAAGTCTTTAATCGATGTTGAGTTTTTTTTTTAATAAAGAAAAAGATAGGAGTCCAGTTTTCTTCCACACATGACTAACCAGCTTTCCCAGTATTACTTACTGAATAGGGAGTTAACTCCTCCTTTGTTTATTTCTGTTGGCTTTGTAAAAACAACCTGATTGTAAAGTATAGCTTAATTCAGTACTCTCTTCTATTTCATTGGTCTAGATGTATATTTTTTTACCAGAACCATGTTATACTGGTTACTCTGCAGCAATCTTGGCTCACTGCAACCTCCACCTCCCAGGTTCAAGTAGTTCTCTCGCCTCAGCCTCCCAAGTAGCTGGGAATACATGTATGCACCACCATACCTAATTTTTTGTATTTAGTAGAGACGCAGGTTTCACCATGTTGGTGAAGCTGGTCTCAAACTTCTGACCTCGGGTGATCCATCCACTTCAGCCTCCCAAAGGGCTGAGATGACAGGCGTGAGCCACCACACTCGGCCCAGATTTATTCTTTTAGTCTGAAGTTGTCTTGGCTATTTGAGCTCTTTAATTCTTTTGTATATATTTTAGAATAGTTTTCTTTTTCTAATTCTATAAAAATCGTCATGGATAGTCTGATAAAAATAGCACTTAATCTGTAGGTTGCTTTAGGCAGAATGACCATTTTAATTATATTCTTTGAATCCATGAGCAATATTTTTCCACTTATTTGCATTGCTTCTCATTTCTTTCAGCAATGTTTTGTTGTTCTTTGTAGAGATATTTTACCCCCTTGATTTAATGTATTTCTAGGTATTTTTTTTGTTTGTGGCTATTGTAAATAGAGCTGTGTTTTTTATTTTGTTCTCAGTTTGAATATTATTGGTGTACAGAAATGCTATGCATTTGAATTGATTTTGTATTCTGAGATTTTTTTGAAGTCTTTTTTCAGGCTTAGGAGTCTTTTGGTGAAATCTTTAAAGTATTCTATGTAGGTAATTCTATCTTCAGTAAAGATAAATGGACTTTCTTTGTTTTCTGTTTGGATTCCTTTTATTTCTCTAGCTAGGATTTCATAATTTCAATAGGACTGTTTAGAATGGATATTCTTATTTCTATTCTCATGGAGAATGCTTCCAGTTTTTGCTCTTTTTATATGATGTTGGCTAAGTATTTGTCATAGATAATTCTTATTTTAAGATATTTTCATCAATGTCTAGTGTGTTGACAACATTTTTGAGTCAATATTAGGTTTTCTTGAATGCTTTCTCTGCCCCTACTGTGTTAAATGTTTTTTTCTTTTAATTATTTTTACATGGTGAATCACACTTACTGACTTGCATATGATGAGACACCTTTGTATATATGGAATAAAGCTCACATCATTGTAGCAAAATAGCTTTCTGATTTGGTTTTGAATTCAGTTTGCTAGTATTTCATGGAGGATTATTCTTCCAATATTCACCCAGAATATTGACCTGTAGTTTCCTTTTCTTGTGGTGTCCTCACTAGATTTTAGTTTCATATACTTCACTGATTTCACATAACTAGTTAGGGTGAAATCCCACCTTGATTTTTTGGAATACATTCAGTAGGCTTAGGACCAGCTTATCTTTGTATATGTGACAAAACTTGGCTGTGATTTCATATGATTCAGGGTTTTTTATGGTTAGTAGGTTTATTATTACTTATTCAATGTCATTATATATTTTGCACTTTTTTCCCCTTCTAAAGATTTCTGTTATTGGGCCGGGTGCCATGGCTCATGCCTGTAATCCCAGTGCTTTGGGAGGCCAATGTGGGCATATCACGAGGTCAGGAGATGGAGACCATCCTGGCTAACATGGTGAAACCCCATCTCTACTAAAAATACAATAAATTAGCTGGGAGTGGTGGTGGGCACCTGTAGTCCCAGCTAATTGGGAGGCTGAGGTGGGAGAATGGTGTGAACCTGCAAGGCAGAGCTTGGCTAATTTTTATATTTCTTTTTAGTAAACATGGGATTCCACCATGTTGGCCAGGCTGGTCTTGAACCCCTGACCTCAGGTGATCTGCCTACCTAGGCATCACAAACTGTTGGCCTTACAGGCGTAAGCCACTGGGTCTGGCAAAAAAAAAAATCTGTATTATTAAGATAAAAGTATACTTTAAATTTAATTATAACTCTTCAAAGATCTACTTATTTTAAAGTTATATACAAGTAATTTTTCTTTTTATCAACTTTAGTTTTGGATTTTTTCCTATACTCAGCAGTCTGATTTAGTGTAATGTCTGAAGTTTGAGGGACACATATTTCTACTGTGAATTATCTGATACTTACATAAACTTAATTTTGGATTAAATATTTTTTATATTTAATGTATCTGCAAAAATATATTTTAGTATAAACGCTTTTGAAAAAGTTTTTCCAAATTCATTAAATTTGCAGGGTTATTCTTCAATATAAATTCCCTGATGTTGAGCAAAGTTGGAACAACTACCTCAAATTTTCCTGTAATACAAAAAGAGTACAATAAAATCTGTGATACAAGCACATGTACTACAACCCTCAATATTTGTAATGTGTTTCCTCAAAATAAATATTCTTCTGTACTTTAAGGGCTTTTATTTTCTGAAAGATCTAGTGACAGTAACTGCACTTTTAATGCTTTTATTTAGTATGAACTCTCTGATGTTTAATAAGCTGTGAGAAGATAATAGTGACATTTACAAAAATTTTTTTTTTCCGGACAGAGTCTCTCTCTGTTGCCCAGGCTAGTGTAAATGCTTTCCTTTGCAATAAAGCATGAGCATTGGTTAAATGTTTGCCACATTGTTTATTCTAGTAGTTTTCTCCAGTATGAGTTATCTTACCTACAATCAAGTGTGACAGCCATTTAAAGGCTTTGTCATATTCTTCACATTTCTAGGATTTCTCTTCAGTATGATTTCTTTCATATTCAGAAAAGCCTGAGGTCTTGCCAAAAGCATGGTCACAACTTTCAGGTTTGTAGAGTCTCTCTCACGTATGAATTATCTTATGTCTCTTAAGAATTGAGTATCTGTTACAGGCTTTCCCACATTCTTCACACGTGTATGGTTTCTCTCCAGTATGAGTTGTCTCATATGTAGTAAGCCTTAAGGACTGGTTAAAGGCTTTGCCACATTCCACACAATTGTAGGAATTCCCTCCAGTTTCAATTAATGAATGTTTAGTAAGGACTGAGGAACAGCTAAAAGGCTTCCCACATTCTTCATATTTGCAGGGTTTCCCTCCTGTATAAATTCCCTTATGTTCAGTAAGGATTGAGAACTAATTAGTAGCTTTACAATATTTTTCACATTTGTACAGATTTTCCTCTAGTATGAATTCTTTTATGAGTAATAAAGTGTGATGACCAGTTGAAGTCTTTATCACATTCTTCACATTTGTAGGGTTTCTCACCAGTATGAATTCTCTTATGTTCCATAAGGTTTTAGGACCGGTTGAAGCCTTTGTCACATTCTTCACATTTGTAGTGTTTCTCTCCAGCATGAATTTTCTTATGTGTAGTAATGGTTGACGACTGTTTAAAAGTTTTGCCACATTCTTCACATTTGTAGAATTTCTCTCCAGCATGAATTTTCTTATGTTTACTCAAGACTGAGAGCCAACTGAAGGCTTTGCCACATTCTTCACATTTGTAGGGTTTATCTCCATTATGAATTCTCTTATGTTTTGTAAGGTTTGAGGACCAGTTGAAACCTTTGCCACATTCTTCACATTTGTAGGGTTTCTCTCCAGCATGAATTGCCTTATGTTTTGTAAGGATTGAGAATGTACCAAAGCCTTTGCCACATTCTTCACATTTGTAGGGTTTCTCTCCACCATGAATTCTCTTGTGTTTAGTAAGGTCTGAGGACCAGCAGAAGGCTTTGCCACATTCTTCACATTTGTAGGGTTTCTCTCCAGTATGAATTACCTTATGACAACTAAGGGCTGAGGATGACTTATAGCCTTTGCCACATTCTTCACATTTGTAGGGTGTCTCTCCAGTATGATTTCTCTTATGTTGCACAAGGATTGTAGATCGATTAAAAGCTTTGCCACATTCTTCACATTTGTAGGGTTTCTCTCCAGTATGAATTACCTTATGATAACTAAGGGCTGAGGATGACTTATAGGCTTTGCCACATTCTTCACATTTGTAGGGTGTCTCTCCAGTATGAATTCTCTTATGTTTCATAAGGTTTGAAGACCAGTTGAAAGCTTTGCCACATTCTTCACATTTGTAGGGTTTCTCTCCAGTATGAATTACCTTATGATAACTAAGGGTTGAGGATGACTTATAGGCTTTGCCACATTCTTCACATTTGTAGGGTTTCTCTCCAGAATGAATTCTCTTGTGTTTAGTAAGACTTGAGAACCAGCTGAAGGTTCTGCCACATTGAAATACTTTGCTCTGTGTAGTTGTCAAACTCTGGTTAGTATTATTATAACCTTCTTTGTGCACCTTACACTCATCCACGTTGGTACAACCAATTTTTAAGTGTAAATTCTCATGGCCGTATTTTTCGTATCTTCTCAATATCACTTTTTGGAAAGAATCTTCTATGCCCTGCTCTGGCCAAAGTTCTTGAGCAAAATGAGAACATATAACTAAAAAGAAATAAACATAACAAATTAGTCCACTTATTAGACTCAGATAAATATAGTTTCCAAATCTAACTTATAAAAAGACTTATTCAAGCTACATAAGCAAGATGACACTATAATGACACAGGCCCTAATTATTCATAGACATATAAATGTAATAAATACATATAGACCAAAATACATATGTGGATAATTTATATATGAGTTAAGGGTGTGCAGTGCCTGACTTAAGCTGAATGCAAAGAGCCACATAGAAAAAAAGAAAACTTGTTAAATTTACCAAATACAACTCTTTGTGTTCCTCAATATTACTTAGTCCCTTCAGAATTAAACTGTCAGCTTTTGTGTGTGTGTGTGTGTTTTTATGGAAAGTAAAATATTGGCACATGCAATTTAATTTCTGTCTTCTCCAGCCCTTTCCACACGCTGATTTCTGTCTCCCATGACATAAAATGCTGAAAGATATGGTGGTATACTTAGAAATGACAATTTGAGTCTGCTGAGACCAAAGGTAAATGCACTGCAGCAGAGCACTGCAGTCCTGCAGAGAGAGACCGGGTGAACCAAGTGATTACTTTTCAGAAGAAACATAAATAATCTCTCTTAACTAAAAGTAAACACAAAACTTCAGACAAGACAAATCTGAAGATGTTTGAGAGACCCACATAATCTTAACCAAGACCATTGTTTTCTGACTATGCCAGGCCAAAGCTACATTATAAATTTTGTGACAGGTAGCCTTTTTAAATGTCCAAATCTCAAAGATTACAATCTATACAAAATAAGCCATTATAATCCCATCAAAAATATTATACAATTTTCAGAAAGAAACCATTAAAAATGGATTTACTAATTTTAAAAACTGAATAATACTCAATGAGTGAAATAGGTACACGAAAGTATATAGAAAATGAGAAAAATGAGGATAAGAACAAAAATGAGCAGTGAAATGTCAAGAAAAGATTTGCAGGCCAGAAGAAAACTGGGTGATATAGTCAAAGTCCAAAAAAAAAAAGCTATCAAGTGAGAATAGTACCATCAGGGACAGCTGTGAGTGCAGCTTCAGCAGACTTAAACATCCCTGCTGGACAACTCTGAAGAGAGCAGTGGACATACCAGCACAGCATTTGAGCTCTGCTAAGGGTCAGACTGTCACCTCAAGTGGGTCCCTGACACCTGCGTCTCCTGATTGAGAGACACCTCCCAGTAGAAGCTGATAGACACCTTGTACAAGAGAGCTCTGGCTGGCATGTGGTGGCTGGCCTCTGGGATGTAGCTTCCAGAGGAAGGAACAGGCAGCAATCTTTGCTGTTCTGCAGCCTTCGCTGGTGATACCCAGGCAAACAGGGTCTGGAGTGGACTTCCAGAAAGCTCCAGCAGATCTGCAGCAGAGAGGCCTTACTGTTAAAAGGAAAACTAACAAACAGAAAGGAGTAGAAGTAACATCTCCAAAAGGATATTTACTCAGAAACTCCATCCAAAGGTCATCAACACCAAAGACCAAAGGTAGATAAATCCATAAAGATGGGGAGAAGCCAGTGCAAAAAGGCTGAAAATTCCAAAAACCAGAATGCCTGTTCTCCTCCAAAGGATCACAACTCATCACCAGCAAAGAAAGAAAACTGAATGGAGAATGAGTTTGATGAATTGACAAACTCAAATTTGACAAATTTCAGAGGTGGGTAATAACAAACTCCTCCAAGCTAAGGCAGCATGTTCTAACCCAATGCCAGGAAGCTAAGAACCTTGAAAAAAGGTTAGAGAGATTGCTAACGAGAATAACCAGTTTAGAGAACATAAATGTCCGATGGAGATGAAAAATACAGCACAAGAACTTCATGAAGCATACACAAGTATCAATAGCTGAATCGAAAAAGCAGAAGAAAGGATGTCAGACACTGAAGATCAACTTAATGAAATAAAGCAAGAACACAGGATTAGAGAAAAAAGAATAAAGAGAAACAAATAAAGCCTCCAAGAAATATGGGACCATGTGAAAGGACCAAATCGATGTTTAATTTGGGTACCTGAAAGTGACAGGGAGAATGGAACCAAGTTGGAAAACACTCTTCAGAGTATCATCCAGAAGAATGTCCCCAACCTAGCAAGACAGACCAAGAGTAACCAAAACAGTATGGTACTGGTATCAAAACAGATATATAGACCAATGGAACAGAATAAAGGCCTCAGAAATAACACCACACATCTACAACCATCTGATCTTTGACAAACCTGACAAAAACAAGCAATGAGGAAAGGATTCCCTATTTAATAAATGGTGTTGAAAAAACTGGCTAGGTATATGCAGAAAACTGAAACTGGACCCCTTCCTTACACCTTATACAAAAATTAACTCAAGATGGATTAAAGACTTAAATGTAACACCCAAACCATAAAAACTCCAGAAGAAAACCTAGACAATATTATTCAGGACATAGGCATGGGCAATGACTTCATGACTAAAACACCAAAAACAATGGTAACAAAAGCCAAAATTGACAAATAGAACCTAATTAAACTAAAGAGCTTCTGCACAGCAAAGGAAACTATCATCAGAGTGAACAGGCAACCTACAGAATGGGAGAAAAATTTTGCAATTTATCCATCTGACAAAGGGCTAATATCCAGGATCTATAAAGAACTTAAACAAATTTACAAGAAGAAAAAACAAACAACCCCATCAAAAAGTGGGCAAAGGATATGAACGGACATTTCTCAAAAAGACATTTATGTGGCAAACAAACATGAAAAAAGGCATATCATCACTGGTCATTAGAGAAATGCAAATCAAAACCAAAATGAGATACCACCTCACACCAGTTAGAATGGCGATCATTGTGAAGTCAGGAAACAACAGATGCTGGAGAAGATATGGAGAAGTAGAAAAGCTTTTACACTGCTGGTTGGAGTGTAAATTAGTTCAGCCATTGTGGAAGACAATGTGGTGATTCCTCAAGAATCTAGAACTAGAAATATGATTTGACCCAGCAATCCCATTACTGGGTATATACTCAGAAGATTATAAATCATTCTACTATAAAGGTACATGAACACACGTTTTTTGCAGCACTGTTCACAATAGCAAAAACTTGGAACCAACCCAAATGCCCATCAGTAATACACAGGATAAAGAAAATGTGGCACATATACACCATGGAATACTATGCAGCCATAAAAAAAAAAATGAGTTCATGTCCTTTGCAGGGATATGGATGAAGCTGGAAACCATTCTCACTAAACTAACACAAGAATAGAAAATGAAACACAGCATGTTCTCACTCATAAGTGGGAGTTAACAATGAGAACACAGAGACACAGGAAGGGGAACATCACACACCAGGGCCTGAAGAGGGGTGGGGGCTAGGGGAGGGTTAACATTAGGAGAAATACCTAATGTAGATAATGAGTTGATGGGTGCAGCAAACCCCCATGGCACGTGTATACCTATGTAACAAACCTGCACATTCTGCACATGTACCCCAGAATTTAGATTATAATAAAAAAATCAAAACAATATTAATAAGGAAACAGACTACTTAAAGGTGGTATAAAACAACTATTTCTGACAGAGGTATAGAGAGCACTCCTCAACATCAGGATACACACCCTTCTCAATAGCTCATACAATATATTTCTTGATAGACCACCTCTTAGGCCAAAAAAGAAGTCTTACCAAATTTTTTAAAACTGAAATTTTATGAATTATTTTCTATGACTAAACTCGAATGCCAGTATAAAACAAAAATAGAAAAAAACTGAAAATGAAACAAATATGCCAGGTGCGGTGGCTCATGCCTGTAATCCCAGCACCTTGGAAGTCCAAGGCGGGCGAATCACAAGGTCAGGAGATCAAGACCATTCTGGCCAACATGGTGAAACCCTGTCTCTACTAAATACGAAAAACTAGCGAGGCTTGGTGGCATGCACCTGTAGTCCCAGCTACTCAGGAGGCTGAGGCAGGGGAATCACTTGAACCCAAGAGGTGGAGGTTGCAATGAGCCGAGATCATGCCACTGCACTCCAGCCTCATGATAGAGCAAGACTCCATCTCAAAAAAAACAAAAACAAACAAACAAACAAGAAAAAATATATGTATATGAATTTAAAAAAACACTTGAGCATGCTCTTATGCAAAGGTTGTAACGTTAATATTGTAAAGATGTTCATCCTGCTCAATGTAATCTATAAATTTAATGAAATGTTTTTCAAATTTCTCATTGCATTTTTCAGAAAATAGAAACTGCAACCCTAAAAGTATATAGAATCTCAAAAGACAATAAAGTACCCAACAATCTTAAAATAATAATAATAATAATTAAGCAATGTTGCAGGTATTAAAGTTCCTGATTTCAAAAGACAATCCAAGCTACAGAATTAAAACAATCTGGTATAGGGATGAAAAATTAGACCAATGAAATAGAATGCAACACATACACTTTAACACGTATGGTCATATGAGGAGTCATTTACAGAGCAATAATTATCACTGTAAGCTAATAGGTAAAGGCAATGCAAATTTATGTCACCAAATCATTCAGTAAATACAATCTGAAATATAAAAATACTGGAATATCACTCCGTTTTCAAAAAGCAGAAAATATTCTACCAATTATGAAGATAAATCTTGATAACATGCAAAATGAAATGAGTCAGCCACAAAAAGACAAAGATTGTATGAGATAGATAGATATAAAGCATTTACACTCTTAGAAACAGATAAAAAGAAAAAGGTCTCCTATGTGCTTAACCCCCAACAGCAAGAAAGTTTGTCAGTCATCTGTGACAAAAATATCTTAATGAGAGAACCAGGCATCATGGTTAACATCTGTAATGACAGCAACATGATACAGTAAGGTTGGAGAATTGCTTCAGGCCAAAATTTTAAGACCAACCTGGGTTATGTAGTGAGACCCCACCTCAAAAATAAGTGCCTTTAAGAGAGCTTTGAGATCCAGGGAGGCAATTGTGAAACTTTGCTAAAGCCCAAGATTGAGGAGCACCCTTTTCAGAAGGCAAGCTTTCATTCAGGTGGCAAACTACAGGACCCCTGCTCTTGACTACAGACCAGAAAATGTCCCACCCAACTTGGTCCCATGGAGAATTTTGAACTTATTCTGTAATCATCCCAAACTCCTCCCAGCCACAGTCTGTGAGAGGTCTTGGCCTTCCAGAAGCCTGGACAGAGATACTCATTTAGAGTCATGATGGCATGCCTGCAGACCTTGGTCCTTACTGTGGTCCCAATAGCAGTTCCATGACTCAGTTCCAGTTGCCTAAGCCACAGTTCATGGCCACTTCTGCCCATGTAGAAACACACAGTGCCTCAGAAATCCTTTCTGGTACTCAGTGAAACCATACTAATCCACATCCTAATATAAAGCCCACCATATGCAGACCTGACTGCAGAAACCTGCCCTAGCGTCTACCCTACTGAACAAAGTCCTGAAGGATATTTACTCTGTCCAAAAATAAAATGAGGGCCGGGCGCGGTGGCTCACGCTTGTAATCCCAGCACTTTGGGAGGCCAAGGCGGGCGGATCACGTGGTCAGGAGATCAAGACCACGGTGAAACCCCGTCTCTACTAAAAATACAAAAAAATTAGCCAGGCGTGGTGGCGGGCGCCTGTAGTCCCAGCTACTCGGAGAGGCTGAGGCAGGAGAATGGCGTGAACCCAGGAGGCGGAGCTTGCAGTGAGCTGAGATCACGCCACTGCACTCCAGCCTGGGCGACAGAGTGAGACTCCGTCTCAAAAAAAATAAAAAATAAAAAATAAAATGAGAATTACAACTACCCAAGCCCCTTAAAATAACCCAACTCTATTGCAGAGCTAGCAGCCCTGTGACCGAGCTACAACGCCGCTCTACTACAAACCCAGAGGTCATTCTATCACCTTGGGGGCCCAACAAAAGAAGATTTTTACCCTCTGAAACCAGTTTATAAAAACTTCAAGAGGTGTTTACTCCTTCAAATTCAGACACCAATGCAAAAGTATGTTGGGCCAATTGTCAGTGCTTCTATTTTAACACAGCACTTGAAGTATGTGGAAGAAAAATTAGTCAAAAAAATTTTAAAGTCATTGAAATTGAAGACAAGTAAAACATTGCTGTTTGTAGATCATGCAATGTTCTCTATAAAAAACCATAAACAGTACATTAAAACCTTTTCAAACCAATAAATACATGCAGTAAATTAGCAAAATATAAAATTAACATACAAGTTATGATTCCATACACTTAAACTATCTGATAAAATGGAGGAACAAAACAATCTTATTTACAATAGCATTAAAATAATATCTGAGAACAAATTTAACTGAGGAGCTGAAAAAGTTTTCAAGTGCAAGATTTATCAATGAAAAATGAGAACACAAATAAATTTAAACATATTTTATGCCTATCAATTCAAAGAACAAACGTTAAAATGCCATATTATCCAAAGTGATCTCTAGATTCAATAAACTATCAATATTCCAGTGGTTTTTTTCACAGTAATGAAAAACACAATCATAAAATTTACATGAAACTACAAGAAACTGTGACTAGCCAAAGCAATCTTGAAGAAAAAGAAAAAAGCAGGACATCATACTTTATAATTTCAAACTATATTTCAAGACTATAGTAATAAAAACATGATGAAATGTACAGAAAAATGAAAAAAAAAAAAACCCAAAGATACAGAAACCACTACTCTCACACATTTCAGAGATGATGGAAAAAGAGAACTTAAAAGATAGTTTAACACTCCGGGGACTGTTGTGGGGTTGGGGGAGGGGGGAGGGACAGCATTAGGAGATATACCTAATGCTAAATGACGAGTTAATGGGTACAGGAAATCAACATGGCACATGGATACATATGTAACAAACCTGCACATTGTGCACATGTACCCTAAAACCTAAAGTATAATAATTAAAAAAAAAAAAAAGATAGTTTAACATGGAGTATCTTAAAATCATGCAGATATCTGTGTCCACAAAAACAAAAACAAAAAGATAGTGCACTCTCTTGTATGCCATGAAGAGTACTTTGGCTGTCACTGTAAACTTGAAGGAAAATTACTGAAGGGAAAGGAGAATTCTTAGAAATTTTAAAAGCATAAGACAGAAGATACCCCTGTGTGAGAGAAAATTAAAAAATAAAAATAAAAATTAGGCTTTCCAGAAACTACTTCTTTTGGAACACAGCTTCCAGAATCACTTTAAGGACTGGCTTCCTCCTTGACTTTGGACCCCTCATCCATGTTGTCTGTATTCACTCTCACCTACCTGGGGGTTCTTCCACCATCTCATGTCTCTTCATATTCCAGGGCTCTTTTCCTTGTTCCAGAAAAATGATCAGGTCTGGCTTAAAGGCAGCAAAACCTGCTATATTAAAAATGAACAACATGCATCTTGCTCATATTCTCCAATTACCAACTCAGTAATGTGCTCAGTAAAGAGGATGTAATAGAATATCCTAATAGATTTATCCCAAAATACTAAATTATAACATGTTGGGGAAAAGGTTTATGGGGTGCCTGTATGAACTGGCCATAAAAATATGGGACAAGAAGTTGTGGAAAGCCACAGGAGGCCTCTGAGGAGGAAAGCCTCCTTATTGCCATCACGTTCCTATGACCAGAGCGTGACCTGCTCTCTTATTTATAAACACTGTGCTCAAGGAGAAAGATACTCCTTTGAAGCACTGGAATGTGGCCAGATATGCAGGCTCTTAGGCCCACTCCCCACAGCTGCTCTCCGATAATTTAAAGAATAAATCAGTAGTTAAGTTTATGCTGCTTCAGCACAAAGAAAATTTACCTAAACCACCACTGCTATAGATTAGGTGTATGACACACCACCTCCCTTTCACCGTTTCACCCCTGAACATCTGCTTCTTAGATCTAAGTGACTGTACTCAATAAATAGTGTGGAGAACAGAACTTGATGCCTTTTGCAGCCTCCAAAAGTGCAACTGGCCCCCTGGCACCTCACCCTTTATGCACTCTTAACCTGTCTCTTCTCATTCCTTCATCGCCACTGGACTTTATGTACCCTACAGGCAGTATTGAGGTTGGTCCCCAACAATAACAGAAATTTCTAAATATTTAGAAAATTCTCTAATTTTGTAGGTTCTTAATTTTATCACCTGGTACTACTGAATTAAAAATTGTTGGTTGCCAGTAAACTCTTGAAATTACCATTAATCTAAAGTGAAGGACACAGATCAGCTCAAGAATGTGGTAAGTTCAGGTCAAGATGAAACATCTTGAAATTTTTTTTCTATATGGAAAAATCCCTATGATTTTCTTGAAAATAGAAATCTGAAAGCATAAATTACCAAAAAGTAATTATACAAAAAGGAAATGGTGTTGGGAGCTGAAAGCCTGAGGGTAGTGAGCAACTCAGCATTCCACTGGAGGCTATATGATAAACAGCAAACGGTTTATCATGAATGCAGAATGTGGGCAAACTTGCATGTGCTCCTGCCACTAGAAGGTACACTGAGGACAGTCACTCCCTGGTGCCATGCTCCTTGAAGTTATCTACTGGAACATCTGGAGAGTACTGTTCAAAGAATACAGTCATGCAGGCCTGCATTAAGTCAAGCAGCTGACCACAACCTCCCCCTTCTCCCTATCTCCTTTACTCAATAAATACGAAGGGATATAGAAGCTCAGGACCCTTGTCCACTAGAGGCAAGGGGCCCCTGACCCCTTCTTCCAAATATACTCCTTTGTCTTTGTCTTTATTCTCACCTTCATCCTCCTTTGTTCAATCCAATAAGGTCTGCAGCAAAATGAAACCTGTAGCGTATACTAGGAATTGAGTATCAGTTATTCTCACCCAGGAAGACCAGGTTTCTGTAGTTCTCTAACATCACATTTCTATATAAATTCTGCTCTGCAGTGTCCAGGCATTGCCACTCCTCCAGAGAGAATTCTATGGCCACATCCCTAAATGTCAATAATCCCTGGAAAACACACAAATACACATATTTATCAATTGGTTATGGGCAGAATTTTTAATTTGACTCAAGGTAAAATGGAGAGAGTAAAGAGAGCTGGTTCTGACTTATAAGCATGACTGAAATTATTCAATAAAATAATTTCCAGCTCAGAAATATTCTCTAATGTATTCTCTAACTCTGAGAAAAGAAAGTGGTATAAGATCCATAACATCAGTGTATATGTAATATTTTTCTAGATAATAAAGTAAAACTGAGGGCATAAACACTGACATGTACAAATTTGAGTGCTATATTTACATCATACAGAATTAATTGTGTGCCAGGCATGGTGGCTCATGTCTGTAATCCCAGCACTTTGGGAGTCTGAGACAGGCAGATCACCTGAGGTCGGGAGTTAGAGACCAGCCTGACCAACATGGAGAAACCCCATCTCTACTAAAAACACAAAATTAGCCAGGCGTGGTGGCACATGCCTGCAATCCTAGCTACTTGGGAGGCTGAGGCAGGAGAATCGCTTGAACCCGGGAGGTGGAGGTTGCAGTGAGCTGAGATCATGCCATTGTGCTCCAGCTTGGGCAACAAGAGTGAAACTCCATCTCAAAAAAAAAAAAAAATGCATTAATTGTATTTTTCAGATGGAAAAGACATAGTTTTATGTATTATTCAGATGGATTAGACATGCTGAGTTAGAACGTATCACTCAAATTTTAATCTGTACAATAAGCTACAGATACTGTTAATGCAGTTTTTTTGTTTTTTTTTTTTTTTTTTTTTCAGAAGATCTGTGATAAAGTGTGAGTTGCTGAATTTCTAATAAGCTCATCAGTATACCAATGTTTTTGGCCCAAAAAGACTACTCTGTCAAATATCCAGTAATTGAATGAGCCTGTGTTTTTCTCAGTTTTTCTGGTTTGTAAACAAAATGAGAGCCATCATTTTCCAAAAACAGACAAATGCAAAGGAAACCTAAGAAAGAAGGGCAGCAGCCAGATTAAATGTGTTGGTTTATTCACATCGCCTGCATAAAGATACTTAATGATGAAGAGAAAAATAATTCTACAGTGAAAAAATGTGTCAGAGAGCTTATCAACCAAGTGATTTATTAACATCAACTACACTAGAACAAATTTTTATAATGTCCTGATGCACCCAGAAGGACACAGCATTACCGCTGAGATATTGCCCCCGAAAGGTAAATCACAGTCTGAATTTAGCCATAAGGAAACATTAGTTTTATGGAAAGTTCAGATAGAGATATCTCCCATGTTCTGTAATTTTTAATAGTGATTTTAAATCGTCTTTCTTTAGCATTGTAGAGAGCAGGTATCTCCTAACAATTTTTTAAGAATTTTCTGGGTAATAAATACCATACTGCTTCAGTGAGTGTTTTCTTAATCCTGTACTGCATAGACATAATAAAGAACACAGATGAAACCGCAACATTACATGTTCTCTGTCTGCACTAAAAACCCCAGGTTTTCCCCAATAGGAATTATGAGTATCTACACCTTCCCATGTTCAACAGCCACAAAAGGACATTTTTAATATTGCAGATTATAAATTCATAGTGAGATTTCTGCATGGCATATAAGAAGCCATAATATAGAGAAGGCTCTGGTATATACAAAAAATATATATTTTTCAGAGACTTTGATTATTGTAAGAATTTTTTCAAGTAGTTAAGACAAACTCGTTAAGGAGGAAAAACACAGGTACAGAAGTACAGGTTTGCAAGTACTAAACGTATGTTTCCTGGAGGAAGCAGAGTGGACACAGATCTTGATCTCAGATATGTTTAGGTGAAAAAGAAAAGGCCATTTTTTTCTCTTTCTCCTGCTTCCCTAGGATTCTTTCTCAAATAAAATTTTCTGGACAAATTACACCTGCATCTCGAGAATATGCCTTTAAAAGTGTCAGCACCATAGGTCTACCTGCTGTCACCACATCCACAGGCAGAAGGACCAAGACAGAAAAACTCCATCCATTTCTGTCCTTTATAGCAGAAGAGATTAACAAAGTGTAGCTCCACAGAGATAAAAATATGCTTTTCTTTATTTTGTTGTCAGGAGCCATCCCCTGACACAGGCACCAGCAATTTCTGCCACAGTAATGGAAATACAGGCCACACTGTACTGTCCCTACCAAATACAAACAGAATTAAGTTCTTGGACCACCCTTTAATGCAAAGATGGAACGTAACTCTCATGAACGTATTTTGAATTCCTCATACTTGATTCTGGCCTCACCTTACAGTCACATGAGCCAGTCACAAACTCCATGGGCTCATCTATGCTTCTGACCTACTGTTTAAAAATTGGGGACTCCCACAGCCTTTTTGAAATTCAATAATCTGATAGAGCTACTCACAGAACTCAGCAGAACACTAGTTATACTTACTGGCTTCAAATAAAATATACAACCCCCAAAAAGTCAAATGGAAGAAAAGTATAGAACCAAGAAAAGAGGTGGGAAAAGATGAAGCATATAGATAATAAATAGCCAGGATTAATAAAATTCTCTACCCTCTGTGTCCTCCAGGAACACTTATGAAAAGAAACACCCTTCCCATTACAACTTAGATGGTGCTCTCTTTTCTTACCTACTACACAGCTAGGAAAACACTCTGCATGTTTTCTTCTTTTTCTCATTAAAAAAATCAGCTGAATTTGTCTTCAGTGGTCAATATAAAATACCTTTTAATCAAATTTAACTTCAGTTTATTTTCTTCCCACAGGCTCCTGAACTCTTAGCTACACTCAGTCTGAGCCACCACACAACCTCATTTTATGCTACTGCAGATTCAGTGTCTGAAGAACACTCCTAAGAACACACTGACTTCAGGGTAAAACATTCTCTGATCTAAAATCTGATTATTTCACCCTTCATTTAAACATTCCCCTCACCTTCTTTCTAAACTTGTTTGCTTTTCCCTAGGAGAAAAAGCCCTTTTCTACCTAATCTTTGTAATCCTTAAAGATCTTACAGTTGGTACTTCCACCTGTTGCAATACTCCTTTGGAATTCAATTTTTTTTTATGTACATCTAACTGGTTTATTTTAAAACCTCTCGAAACTGCCTCAAAACAGTAACGATTTACTGTTTAACAATTTAGGGTTAGGGTTCAGTTTAGGGTTAGGTTTAGGGTTCAGTAAGACACCCCCAAACCCCTTCTATCTTAACCTTAACTGCATCTGCCTGTGGGGCCCCAGCTTTCCAGGGCTCTGTAGCTTCTCTCACTATAGAGGCTTCTTCCATGGCTGGGGTAAGCAGGCGGGGACATCTGCAGGAAAGGCTTTCCAGAAGGAACTAACTGGGCCTTTAATAACCTCCTTTTGCTGGCTCAAAATTAACCTTAGCTTGCACTCACTGGGATCAAGCTTTAAATACCATGTCAAAGTCATTCACTTAGTTTTTGAAACTAAGTGTTTGAAAAATCCAGCAAAATGATGCAAAAATAGTGTTCATATAAGAAAATTTTAAGGTGCTTACCTTTTGTACCTCAGTAAGAGAAGCAAATGTATTTATTTATTTTGGACAATAAAGCATTATTTTTTGTATTAAAAATCACGTGGTAAACAGTTATATGGGAACACTTCTAGGAGGTACCAAGTTTCATGACATAAAATTTACCATTAAACTCAGAAATCGAAGTAACAGGATATAGAACAAAGATACTTACTTTTGCAAATTTACCCTGCAAAAAAAGAAACTGATGTTTTCATATATCTATGTAACTCACCAATTACCTACTATATTTTCTTGTGGAAATATATTAATTCTCTATAACCAAAATGGAAGAAAAATTTTTATTTTTTTTCCTCGGTAGCTAACATTCTAAAAGCTAGATGGAATTCTGTTTGAAATCACTCAGCCATAAAAAACACACCTGAGGGCCGGGCACCGTGGCTCATGCCTGTAATCCCAGCACTTTAGGAGGCCGAGGCAGGTGGATCATGAGGTCAGGAGATTGAGACCATACTGGCTAACATGGTGAATCACCGTCTCTACTAAAAATACAAAAAAATTTGCTGGGCGTGGTGGCGGGCTCCCACTACTTGGGAGGCTAAGGCAGGAGAAGGGCGTGAACCTGGGAGGTGGAGCTTGCAGTGAGATCCCGCCACTGCACTCCAGCCTGGGTAACAGAGCAAGACTCTGTCTCCAAAAAAAAAAAAAAACCTGAAAAAACTCCTAAATTCACTCTGAGAAAGAAAAAGCTGAATGAGAATTTTCAACAAATAAAATATATAATCAGATATTATTTTTTGAAACTCATCTTTTTTATGCCCTTTGTAAATATTTTCTTACCTTTCAAGCCCTACTAATAAAATGCAACTTGCAGTTAAAAAACTGAGGTCAGCCGGGCACAGTGGCTCACACCTGCAATCCCAGCACTTTGGGAGGCCAAGGCAGGCAGATTACTTGAGGTCAGAATTTTGAGCTCAAACAGCCTGGTCAACATTGCAAACCCCCATCTCTACCAAAAATACAAAAAGTAGCCAGGTGTGGTGGCAGGCACCTGTAGTCCCAGCTACTCAGGAGGCTGAGGTATGAGAATCACTTGAACTCGTGTTGCAGAGGTTGCAGTGAGCCGAGATTGCACCACTGCACTCCAGCCTGGGTGACAGAGGAAAACACTGTCTTAAAAAAAAAAAGAAAAAAAAAAAAAGGCCAGGCGCAGTGGCTCACACTTGCAATCCCACCACTTTGGGAGGCCGAGGCGGGCAGATCATGAGGTCAGGAGTTTGAGAACAGCCTGGCCAATATGGTGAAATTCTGTCTTAACACAAATACAAAAATTAGCCGGGCATGGTGGTGCGCACCTGTAGTCCCAGCTACTCGGGAGGCTGAGGCAGAAGAATTGCATGAACCCAAGAGGCGGAGGTTGCAGTGAGCAGAGATCATGCCCCTGCACTCCAGCCTGGGTGACAGAATGAGACTTTATCTCAAAAAAAAAAAAAAAAAAAAAAACTGAGGTCAAAATAAGTGAACGATGCATTTAATCATTTCAAGGTACAGATATATCTGACTCATGTGTCAAGTCAGGCCATCCAATCACTTGAGAGATTCTCCCACCCTATCCTGTTCACTTAAGTGCTCAATAGCCATTCTCTCAGGAGACTCTGATCAATGCCCCAGTGAGTGCCCCAGGTACATTTTACTTTCAAGTTCTTGCACCATCTCACTGGGGTCAGTTATTTTTTCTTTGTCTGTGCTATTTTTTTTTCACAAACTTTTTACCATTTTTATTTCACTATTTTTCTGTCCCCTAAGAGAATCCAGGGGCAAAAATTATTTTGGTTTCCCCTTCAATACCAGCATCTGATTGTCTGAACAGCAATATGTCTCCAAGAAATGGAAGCTGGGTTCGGTAAAGACAATACTAGTATCTCAAGGGGTTAGCTTTCCAAAAAAAAACAGCGCACCAGAAGATGCCTCTAGCCCCAGGGCATTCACCTGCTCTCTTGAGAGGCTACACTCCATATCTCATGTTGTGTTATGGGAGAAGAGAGGCTACACTGTACCTCAGGTTGTCTTAGGGGAGAAAATGACCCGGGAGCTGATATTCAATAGACACTCTCGCAGACATAGCCATGGCGGATATCTTGGTTTTGGATATCCAGACAGTACTGAATCTCAGGTCCAAGAAAAAACTGAAGGGTAGCTGAGGACACATCTCCCTATAAAGTTTCCAAAGGGAAACCTTGAACATTCTGATATCTGTGTTTAGGGAAAACAGAAGAAAAAATACTTACAAACAGAAAACAAATCTTTTTAAATGTACCATCAAATGCTTTGCCAAAAAATGATTAAAATAAGTATCAAAATGTACACTAAAGGACAAATAGTTGATCATGTGAATAAGGGAGGGGAAATCAGCATTTGGGAGTGTCAGAAGGAAGTGGAAATTAGCTATTTTACTGCAAGCCAGAGTCAGGTTGGAGAAATAGGGGGTGGCGGATAGACTTGAGGCCCTGCTTGGGACACATGTGCAAGGAAACAGCAGTTCCCTGTGGGGTGTGAAAATAATTAAGTGGCTGGCAGTTAGACTGAGGAGGCTCTAGTTCCTAATTTCTACTTTTAAACAATCTAATTCGGCCAGGCGTGGCGGCTTACACCTGTAATCCCAGCACTAGGGAGGCCGAAGCAGGTGAATCCCTTGAAATCAGGAGACCAGCCTGACCAACATGGTGAAACCCCGTCACTGTTAAAAATGCAAAGTTAGCGCGCATGGTGGTGCATGCCTGTAATCCCAGCTGCTTGGGAGAATGAGGCAGGAGAATCATTTGAACCTGGGAGGCAGAGATTGCAGTGAGCCCAGATGGCGTCACTGCACTCCAGCCTGGGCGACGGAGTGAGACTTGGTCTCAAAAAAAAAAAAAAAAAAAAAATCTAATTCAAATACATTTTTTGTAAATTACTACATTGGGGGAAAAAAATTTCAGGCTTAACACACTATAAACTGCCAATTAACCTCTGATTACATAAGCAAGAAATTTCCATCTTGATGTTACAAACTAAGAAACTACAAGGCCGGGAGCGGTGGCTTACGCCTATAATCCCAGCACTTTGTGACGCCGAGGCGGGTGCATCACGAGGTCAGGAGATCGAGAACATCCTGGCTAACATGGTGAAACCCTGTCTCCACTAAAAATACAAAAAAGTAACCGAGCATGGTGGCGGGTGGCTGTAGTCCCAGCTACTCAGAAGGCTGAGGCAGGGAAATGGCGCGAGCCTGGGAGGCGGAGCTTGTAGTGAGCCAAGATCGTGCTATTGCACTCCAACCTGGGCGACAGAGGGAATACTCAGTCTCAAAAATAAATAAATAAATAAAACAAAACAAGAAACTACGTAACTGTACCTAACCAATTATTGAATGTGGTTTTCTTCGTTATGCACCTTATAAAACTCTTTCCGTCAAACCCCTTCAATAGACCATTAACTACAACCCATAGCTGGGTGCCCTACAATTTTGGAATCACTCTTTGATTAAATTCTTTAATATTTTTGCGGTGACTTTCATAAATTTTTAATAGGAGAAAACCGGAACTGGGAACCTCACGGACCAAAGCTCTTCCCATTCATGAACCCACACCCAGAGTCAGGATTCTCCTCTGATGACCCTCCCAAGCTCCCTGCATATCTGGGAGAGACTCCGCACTGAGGTTGCAGAGCTGCCCCAAGAGGGCTCCAGGCCAGGGCACAATCACAGCGCAGGGAAGAGACAGGACGCCCGGGGCCCGACTGTCAGCCCAGCCTCCATCTTATGGCTGAAGGGGACTGAGGTCGAGCTAGGCAAGGAGAACTCGGGGCACAGATGTGGAGCTGACCGCGGGGAGGCCTGAGTCCGGCCACAGCCACTTTCCACCGGTTCCAAGCAGCCCGGGACACTCTCTCCGGATGTCGGACCCTGCACACTCACCATTTCTAGGCTTCCAGGGGGTCCTGGCGACTTAGTTGTAGATCTCCCAATACCTGCAGGTCACAGGGCCACAGAGGCTGGGCCTCTAGGAGCAGAGGACACACAGCAGTAAGGACAAGACCTTGACCTCCGGCTGCAGCGAGAGACAAAGGACCGACCACAGCCCGGAAGCCGACCAGTCCCCTCCAGCTGCGTGCCTGATTGGGCGTTCCCAGTCCAGCGTCCCTGATTGGATAATGTTTAAGGCCCCGCCCTTTCAGGCCCTGAGTGACAGAAGATGTGATCAGAGGCTGGGCTGAATGAAGAAAGAGAGCCAGCCTGGTCTGCAGCCTTTTCAGGCAGGGCTTCCTCCCTCAGCTGAGCCAGGCCCACCCCAGAGCATGGGAATATTCTATCTCTTCTTTACTCTCTCTCTCTTTTTAAATGTATTCGAAATGTGAACGAATATATTTTACTGCCATGTTAATAATATAGAAAAGTTTTGTTCAGGAGTAAATTTTCTTTAATCATAGTGTATTATCAATACTAAAGGCGGGGCGAGATGCCTTACACCTTTAATCCCAACAGTTTGGGAGGCCGAGGAGGGCGGATCACTGGAGGTCGGAAGTTCAAGACCAGCCTGGTCGATAGGGTGAAACCCCTTCTCTACTAAAAATATAAAAATTAGTCGGGCGTGATGGGCGCCTGTAATACCAGCTACTCAGGAGGCTGAGGCAGGACAATCATTTGAACCCAGGAGGTGGAGGTTGCAGTGAGCCGAGACTGGGCCATTGCACTCCAGCCTGGGCAACAAGAGTGAAACGCCATCTCAAAAACAAAACAACAAAAAACTAAACCTGATTTTAGTGAAACCTTATAAATAAATCCATCAAATTTGTCACTTTTGAACACTCTAGATTTTCATATATATTTTATAATCTCATACTTTTTAACTTTTTCTACTTTATTTTAATACTTTTTTAACTTGAAACAACCTTAAATTATTATTTTATATATATATATATATATATATATATATTTTTTAGACACAGTCTTGCTCTGTCCGCCAGCCTAGAGTGCAATAGCATGATCTCAGCTCACTGCAAACTCCGCCTCCTGGGTTCAAGCAATTCTCCTGCCTCAGCCTCCCGAGTAGCTGGGATTACAGGCGCCTGCCACCACACCCAGCTAATTTAGCATGGTGACCTGAACTTGTAGTACCAGCTGTTCAGGGGCTGAAGTAGGAGGATTGCCTGAGCACAGGAGATTGTGGCTGCAGTGAGCCCTGATCAAGCCACTGCACTCCATTCTGGGTGACAGAGTGAGACCCTTTCTTAAAAAAAGCCAAAGTTGCCGGGCGCGGTGGCTCACGCTTGTAATCCCAGCACTTTGGGAGGCCGAGGCGGGCGGATCACGAGGTCAGGAGATCGAGACCACGGTGAAACCCCGTCTCTACTAAAAAATACAAAAAAAATTAGCCGGGCGCGGTGGCGGGTGCCTGTAGTCCCAGCTACTCGGAGGCTGAGGCAGGAGAATGGCGTGAACCCGGGAGGCGGAGCTTGCAGTGAGCCGAGATTGCGCCACTGCACTCCAGCCCTGGCGACAGAGCGAGACTCTGTCTCAAAAAAAAAAAAAAAAAAAAAAAAAAAGCCAAAGTATATAAACTTAAACTTATGGGAGATGGGGGTTTTTATTTTGTCTTAAATTATTATATTTCAATAGTTTGGGGGTATACGTAGTATTTGGTTACATGGATAAGTTCTTTTGTGGTGATTTCTGAGATATAGGTGCACCAATCTCCCAAGCAGTGTGTGCTGTACCCAATGTATAATCTTTCATCCCTCACCCCCTCCCACCCTTCCCACTGAGTGCCCAGAGTCCATTATATAATTCTTTTATTTATTTATTTATTTTTTGAGACAGAGTTTCATTCTTGTTGCCTAGGCTGGAGTACAGTGGCATGATCTCAGCTCACCACAACCTCCACCTCCCAGGTTCTAGCGATTCTCCTGCCTCAGCCTTCCCAAGTAGCTAGGATTACAGGCATGCCCCAACACGCCCGGCTAATTTTGTATTTTTAGTAGAGACAGAGTTTCTCTATGTTGGTCAGCCTGGTCTTGAACCCTGGACCTCAGGTGATCACCTGCCTCTGCCTCCCAAAGTGTTGGGATTACAGGTGTGAGCCACCGCGCCTGGCCCCATTATATAATTTTTATGCTTTTGCATCTTCATAGCTTAGCTCCCAGTTATAAGTGAGGACATACAATATTTGGGTTTTTATCCCCTATTTCTTTTTTTCTTTTCTTTTCTTTTTTTTTTTTTTGAGACGAAGTTTGTTGTGATTACAGGCATGAGCCACCGTGCCTGGCCTATTTTTTGATGTTTTAATTATGGTCTTTTCTGTTTGTTTGTTTGTTTGTTTGTTTTTGAGATGGAGTCTGGCTCTGTCACCCAGACTGGAGTGCAGTGGTGTCATCTCGGCTCACAGCAACCTCCACCTCCCGGGTTCAAGAGATTCTTCAGTCTCAGCCTCCTGAGTAGCAGGGGTTACCGACACACGCCATCGCGCCCTGCTAATTTTTGTATTTTTAGTAGAGGCGGGGTTTTGCCATGTTGGCCAGGCTGGTCTGGAACTCCTGACCTCAGGTGATTCACCTGTCTCAGTCTCCCAGAGTGCTGGGATTACAGGCATGAGCCACCACGCCCAGCCAATCATGGTCATTCTTGCAAGAGTAAGGTGGTATCATATTGTGGTTTTGATTTGCATTTCCCTGATCATTAATCATTAGTGATGTTCAGTTTTTTTTTTCTATGTTTGTTGGCCATTTGTATATCTTCTTTTGAGAATTGTTTAAGTCCCATCTGTCTTTGTTTTTGTTGCATTTGCTTTCGGGTTCTTGGTCGTGCACTCTTTGCCTAAGTCAATGCCTAGAAGAGTTTTTTCAATACTTTAGAATTCGGGTTGTTTCAGGTCTTAGACTGAAGTATTTGATCCATCTTGAGTTGATTTTTGTATAAAGTGAGAGATGAAGATCCCTTTTTTTGTTTTTTTTTGAGACAGCGTCTTGCTCTGTTCCCATGCTGGAGTGCAGCGGCATGATCTCAGCTCACTGCAACCTCTGGCTCCTGGGTTCAAGCAATTCTCTGCCTCAGCCTCCTGAGTAGCTAGGATTACAGGCACCCACCACCATACATGGCTAATTTTTTTTTTTTTTTTTTTTTTTTGTATTTTTAGTAGAGACAGGGTTTCACCATCTTGGCCAGGCTGGCCTTGAATTCCTGACCTTGTGATCCACCCACCTCGACCTCCCAAAGTGCTGGGATTACAGGTATGAGCCACTGCAGCCAGCCAAAGATCTAGTTTTATTCCTCAATATGTGGCTTCCCAATTATTCCAGCACCACTTATTGAATAGGGTGTTCTTTCCCCATTTTATATCTTTGTTTACTTTGTCAAAGATCAGTTGGCTGTAAGTATTTGGGTTGATTTCTGATTTGCTATTCTGTTTCATTGGTCTACATGTCTATTTTTATACAAATGCAATGCTGTTTTGGTAACTATAGCCTTGTAGTATAGTTTGAAATCAGATAATGTGATGCCTTCCGATTTTTTGTGTGTGTTTTTGGTTTTGTTTTGTTTTGTTTTATTTTTCTTAGTCTTGCTTTGACTATGGAGGCTCTCTTTTTAATTTATATAAACTTTAGGATTTTTTCTAGTTCTGTAAAGAATGATAATGTTATTTTGATGGAAATTACACTCAATTTGTAGATTGCTTTACATAGGTTGATCATTGTCACAGTAGGATTGCTACCCATCCATAAGCATGAAATATGTTTCCATTTGTTTTTGTTGTCTATGATTTCTTTCAGCAACGTTTTGTAGTTTTTCCTGTAAAGATCTTTCACCACCTTGGTTAGACACATTCCTAATTATTTTTTTGTAGCCATTTTAAAATGATAAGTTCTTAATTTAATTCTTAGTTTGGTCACTGTTAGTATACACCAGTGCCACCAATTTTTGCACATTGATTTTGTATCCTGAAATTTTACCGAATTTATGTATCAGATTGAAAAGTTTTTTTTTTCTTTTTTAGACAAGGTTTTACTCTGTCACCCAGGCTGGAGTGCAGTGGCGTGATCTCGGCTCACTGCAACCTCTGCCTCCTGGGTTCAAGTGATTCTCCTATCTCAGCCTCCCTAGTTGCTGGGATTACAGCCACTCGCCACCATGACCGGCTAATTTTTGTATTCTTAGTAGAGACCGGGTTTTACCATGTTGGCCAGGTTGGACTTGAACTCCTGACCTCATGATCTGCCCTCTTGGGCCTCCCAAATTGCTGGGATTACAGACGTGAGCCACCGCGCCCAGCCGATGCTGTTTATTTTTTGCTTTACTCTGATTGCTCTGGCTAAGACATCCATTACTGTGTTGAATAGAAGTAGTGAGAGTGGGCATTATTGTCTTGTTCCAGTTCTCAGAAAAAATCCTTTCAACTTTTTCCTGTTCAGTGTAATGTTGGCTGTTTATAATAGATAGCTTTTTTTTTTTTTCAGACGGAGTCTCACTCTGTCGCCCAGGCTGGAGTGCCATCTCAGGATCTCCACTCACTGCAATCTCGGCCTCCTGGACTCAAGCTATTCTTCCGCCTCAGCCTGCCCAGTAGCTGGGAGCACTAGATACCCGCCACCATGCCTGGCTAATTATTGTATTTTTGAACAGAGGAGGTTTCACCCTGTTGGCCAGGCTGATCTCAAACTCCTGACCTCAGGTGGTCTGCCCACCTCGGCCTCCCAAAGTGCTGGGATTAAAGGCTTCAGCCACCATGTCTGCCTGTCATAGATGGCTTTTATGACCGCACAATATGTTCCCTCTATCCCAATTTTGCTGAGGATTTTAATCATAAAACGATGCTGGATTTTGCCAAATGATTTTTCTGCATATATTGAGACAATCATATAATTTTGGGTTTTAATTCTGTTTATTTGGTGTAAAACATGTATTGACTTACCTATGTTAAATCATCTCTGCATCCCTGGCATAAAATGTTCTCGATTATGGTGTACTATCTTATTAATATGCTGCTGTGTTTAGTTAGCTAGTATTTTATGGAAGATTTTTGCATTTATGCTCATCAGGAACATTGGTGTGTAGTTTTCTTTTATTATGTCTTTTCCTGATCTTGGTATTAGAGTGATATTGGCTTCATAGAATAATTTAGGAAGGATTCCCTTTTTCTCTGTCTTTTGGAATAGTTGCAGTAGGACTGGTACCAATTCTTTGAATGTCGGATAGAATTGAGCTATGAATCCACCTTGTCCTGGACTTTTTTTGTTGGCAGTTTTTGTTTGTTTGTTTGTTGTTTTTTTCTTGAGTTTTGCTCTGTCACCCAGGCTAGAGTGCAGTGGTGCAATCTTGACTCACTGCAACCTCTGCCTCCTGGGTTTAAATGATTCTCCTTCCTCAACCTCTTGAGTAGCTGGAATTATAGGCACAAACCACCATGCCAGGCTAATTTTTGTATTTTTAGTAGAGATGGGGTTTTGCCATGTTGATTAGGCTGGTCTCAAACCCCTGACAAGTGATACACCCACGTCATCCTACCAAAAGGATGATAGGCATGAGCCACTGCACCCAGCTGGCAATTTTTTATTACTAGTTTAATCTTGGTACTTGTTATTGGTCTGTTCAGAGCTTTTATTTCTTCGGAGTTTAATCTAGGAGGTTTGTATATTTCCAGGAATTTATCAAACTCCTCTAGGTTTTCTAGTTTGAACATGTAAAGATATTCTTTTATTTCTAACTGAGCATATTTGGATTTTCCTTCTGCTTTTCTGGGTTAATCTCACTAATAGTCTGTCAATTTAGTTTATCTTTTCAAATAACTAGCTTGTCGTTTTATCTTTTGTATTTTTTTAAATTTCAATTTTATTTAGTTCTGCTCTGATCTTTGTTATTTATTTATTTATTTATTTATTATTATTATTATTATTTTTTTTTTTCTGCTGGGTTTGGGTTTGGTTTGTTCTTGTTTCTCTTGTTCCTTGAGGTGTAATCTTAGGTTGTTTATTGGGCTTTTTTGAAATTTTTGATGCATGTATTTAATGCTGTGAACTTTCCTCTTAGCACCACTTTTGCTGTATCCTGGAGGTTTTAATATGTTGTGTCACTATTATTCGGTTTAAAGAATTATTTAATTGCCATCTTGATTTCATTATGGAACCAATGATCATTCAGGAGCAGTTTGTTTAGTTTTCATGTATTTGTATGGTTTTGAGTGTTCCTATTGGAACTCATATCTAATTTTATTCCACTGTGGCCTAAGACAGTACTTGATATAATTTTGATATTCTTACATTTATTCAGGGGCTGAGCATGGTGGCTCATGTTTTAATCCTAGCACTTTGGGAGGCCAAGGCAGGTGGATAACCTGAGGTCAGAAGTTCAAAACCAGCCTGGCCAATATGGTGAAACCCCATCTCTACTAAAAATACAAAAAATAGGCAGGCATTGTGGCACGTGCCTGTAATCCCAGCTACTCGGAAGGCTGAGGTAGGAGAATCTCTTGAACCTGGGAGGTAGAGGTTGCTGTGAGCTGAGATTGCACCATTGCACTCCAGCCTTGGTGACAGAGTAAGACTCTGCCACAAAAAAATAAAATAAAATAATTCAGACTTGTCTTGTGGCCTATCATATGGTCTATCTTGAAGAATGTTTTATGTGCTGATGAAAAGAATATATATTCTGCAGTTGTTGGGTAGAATATTCTGTAAATATCAGTTATGTCCATTTGTTCAAAGGTATAGTTTAAGTCCATTGTTTTTGTTTGTTTCTTTGTTTGACTTTCTGTCTTGATGACATGTCTAATGCTATAAGTAAAGTATAAGAGTCCCCCACTATTTTTGTGCTATTGTCTCTGTCATTGCATTTCTTAAGGGACAACTTAGGTGAAACAAGAAAATTTATATTTCTGAAGCACAGAACTAACATTTTAGGCTAAAAAAATTTTTTTTTCTTTGAGATGGACTCTCGCTCTGTTGCCCAAACTGTAGTGCAGTGGCATGATCTAGGCTCACTGCAACCTCCACCTCCCCAGTTCAAGTGATTCTCCTGCCTCAGATTCCCGAGTAGCTGGGACTGCAGGCACCCACCATCACACATGGCTAATTTTTGTGTTTTTAGTAGAAACAAGGTTTCACCATATTGGCCAGGCTGATTTCGAACCCCTGACCTTAGGTGATCTGCCTGCCTCAGCCTCCCAAAGTGCTGAGATTACAGGTGTGAGCCACCGCGCCTGGCCTTAAATGTACTGTTTATGTTTTTTTTAATATATAAGATTATATGATTTGCAAACAGTAACTTTGTACTTATTTGTCTTCAATTTCAATGACTTTAAACCATTTTTTTTTTTTTTTTGCCTAATTCTTCTGCCACGTACTTCCAGGGTTATGTTAAAATAGAAGCATTGACAATGGAGGCAATATAATTGCGCATTGCATTGGTTTTTGTAAATTTCATGGAGTGAAAACCTCTTCAAGTTTGTACAAACTGATTACAAGAGGTAAAGATCTTCTTTTGTTGGGCCCCCATATTTATAGGATGCCCTCTTTATTTGTAATAGAGAGAGGTGGTAGGTTGGTCAAAAACTGCTGCCTCTGCATAGGATTTACCTTTAGTTGGCTTGTTACAGAAGGCTTGGGTAGTTGTAATTCCCATTTTATTACTGGACAGATTGAATATCCTTCAGGACTTTCATCTGCAGAGCAGACACTAGGGGCAGTTGTTGCAGTCAGGTCTGCATATGGTGGGGCTTACGTCAGGATGTGGATGAGGATGCCTTTCACTGAGGACTAGAGAGGGGCTTCCCAGGTCACTGTGTGGGATTCTACCAAGGCAGAATTGGCCATGAACTGTGGCTTGGAGCCAGAAGGAAAACATTAAACTGTATGGCTACAATGGGCATCTTCCTCCAGGCCTATTGTACAGCAGGAGCTCTCCCAGGCTGTGGCTGGGAGGAGTTTGGAATGGTTATAGGGTAAGTTCAGAATTCTCAGTGGGAGCAAGTTGGGTTGTCTATTTTTTGGTCTGTAGCTAAGAACAGAGGTCCTGTCTGCCACCTTAATGGAAGCCTGTCTTCTGAAAAGAAAGTTCCTCAGTCTTGGGCTTTAGCAGTTTCACAACTCCATCCCTGGATCTCAAAGCTCTTTTGAAGGTACTTGTTTTAGAGATGAAGTCTTTCTACATAATACAGGCTGGTCTTGAAATCCTGGCCTGAAGAAATTCTTCAACCTGAGCGTATTATGTAGCTATCATTACAGATATGAGCCAGGGTGCCTGGATCTGTCATAAACACATTTTTGTCAGGGCTGGCTCACAGTTTTCTTGCTGTCAGAGGATAAGAAAATAGGTCACCTTTTATTTTTTATTTTTTTAATTTCACTGATGTCGTTCTCCCTATACATTTTTACTTTCTATTTTCTATTTCAAATTCCTTTGTTATTTTAGTTTCAGACATTTAGGATAATATGTTAGAATTTACATATTATACCTGAAGTAAATTAGTAGGCATTCCATATTTACTAAAATATTTAGTTATAAATTTAAGTTTGCTGCAGACAGAAAGGAATTATATGATTTCCATTCACTTTCTTCAGCCTATATTTAAATAATAAAATAAGATCTTCCCAGATACTTGTTTTATATATCAGAGGCTTTAATTATATTCTGTAAGACTTTTTTTTAATTTAACAAGGTAAGACTATTCTTTGCTTCTAAAGTTAAATTACAGCAGTTTCATTTTGTGTAAGAATAGCACATATTCTTTAAGAATATATGTAGCATATATTGTGTAAGAACAGCATATATAATGGTAAAATTTACCTCAGTTTTATTTAATGCTTATTTATTAAAAGCTTATCATTAGAATCTTCTATTTATGATTATACTGCAATTTCTCTTAAAATTTACTGCCATGCAGTGCATGCCAATGATTCAAAATACCTGCCTTCCATGAATACATAGATACAGTCAAATATTGCAGATATCTAGACAAAATTTTTAATGGTACATCAATGTTGCATACCAGATCTTATGAGTAAACATTTCTCTTATTATTATCTGCAGTTCTATATGTGTGCTTTTTAGTGTCAGTTTCTTAATATCAATGTATTAGGTTTTTTTGTTTTACTTATGCATTATAATTGTAGACAATTTGCAATTCTGTTTGTACACTTTAAGTCAATGTGGGGTTTAATTAAGAGATAAATTAGCCATATGTCTATCACAATCACATTATAGATTTTTGTGTTTTTATCTATAAATATGACTCCAATTATGGTTATGGCTTATCTTGTATATATTCTTTCTTAGCTGATTTTCAGTGGTTGTTTTATCTTGTCTAAGTGAGTAGTTGTGGAAATAATCTTATTTTCACCCTGTGTTTAATAATGAATGTATGTTTCCTTTGTGTGAGAGAAACACTTGTGATTTGAAGGTAATTATAGAAAAGATTTATAATTCTTCATTTAGTTTTTCTTCTAAAATAATTTTTATAGGCCGGGCGCGGTGGCTCACGCCTGTAATCCCAGCACTTTGGGAGGCCGAGGCGGGCGGATCACGAGGTCAGGAGATCGAGACCATCCTGGCTAACACGGTGAAACCCCGTCTCTACTAAAAATACAAAAAAAAATTAGCCGGGCGAGGTGGCAGGCGCCTGTAGTCCCAGCTACGTGGGAGGCTGAGGCAGGAGAATGGCGTGAACCCCGGGGGGTGGAGCCTGCAGTGAGCCGAGATCGCGCCACTGCACTCCAGCCTGGGTGAAAGAGCAAGACTCTGTCTAAAAAAAAAAAAAAAAAAAAAAAAAAAAATAATAATAATAATAATAATTTTTATAAAAACAGATAACATAAAATTGATTCTCTAAAATCTATTTAAATGTACATTTTATGGCCAGGCATGGTAGTGGCTCACCTCTGTCATCCCAGAAATTTGAGAGATCAAAACAGAAGGATCACCTGGGCCCAAACGTTTGAGACCAGCCTGGGAAACATAAAGACCTGCTGTATCCAAAAAAATTTTAAAATAACAAGCCATGGTGGTGTGCACCTGTGGTTCCAGCAAACTGCGAGATTAAGGGACAAGGAGTACTTTATTCTAAGAGTTTGAAGCTGAAGTGAGCCATAATTTTGCCATTGCACACCAGCTTGGGTGACAAAGTGACACCCTCTGTCAAAAGAAAGCTGTGGATTTCAGGCATGTTAAAGTATATTCACCTGGTTATGCAAAAGGTTTCTAGAGGTTTTACATCTTGTAAAACTAAAACTCAATACCCACTAAGTAACAACTGCCCATTTTACCCTCTCTCCAGCCCTTCGCAAACACCTTTCAGCTTTCTTTTTTTATGAGTTCGACTATTTAACTTATCTAGTAAATGGAATATGTAGTGTTCATCATTTTGTAACTGGCTTATCTCACGTGACATAATATTTTCAAACTTTATCTTAAAATGTGACAAAATTTTATCTTTTAAGGCTGAATAATATTCCATGTATGTATATATTAAATTTTTTCATGTATTTATAAATTAAGGAACATCTATGTTGCTTCAGCCTTTTGGCTTTTGTGAATTCTGGTACAATAAGCATAAACATTTACATATCTCTTCCAGGTTCTGTGTTGCATACCTTGGAAATCAATTTACAAATTAGATTGCTGTAATTGGTTATAATTTTATTTTTAATTATCTGAGGAACATTTATAACATTTTAAAATAATGGCTGCATCTTTGTTTTCCACCAAAAATTAACATCAATTTCATTTTCATAACATCATCAACAGATTTGGTTTTCTTAAAAAATTGATAGTGGCCATTCTAATGAGTGTGAAGTTATTTTGTATTTCATTGTGATATTTATGCATTCCTCTACAAATTAGTAATTTTGTGTGTCCTTTCAAATGCTCTTCCCATTTATACTTTTGATAAAAATTTAGTTTAATTAGCTTTTCATTTCTAAATCCTGTTATTCAACTTTATTGTTCAGTTTTAAGAGTTGCTTTTATATTCTGAATATTAACTTCTATCATATGTGATTGACAAATATTTTCATTGATTTCTTAGGAGGCATTGTCACTCTCTTGAATTTTTGATGTGGAAAAATTTTGGAGTATATTTCAGTTAAATTTTTCTGTTCTTTTCATTGTTGCTCATGCATTTAATGTCACCTAAGAAAATGATTCCAAGGCCAATGTCATGTCTTTTCTCCATGTTTTTTTTTAAGAGATTTCTTAGCTATTTTTTATATCTAAGTATTTTATTTAAAATTTTTTTCTTGTGGTTCAAGGAAAGAATCCAGCTTTATCAGTATATTCAGTTTTCAGCATTAATTTTTGAAGATATTATCTTTTCTCTATTGTGTGCTCATGGCAGTTTTCTGGAAGATCATTTGTTTACAAAAGGGTTCATTTCTGGGCTCTCTATTATGATTTATCATCTGTTTATCTGTCTGTGTCGGTACAACATTGTTTTTGTTATAGCTTTTAATATGCTTTAAAATGAGAAAGTATATTGCCTTCTCTTTTTCATGGGTGTTTGGCTAGTTACAGTTCATAATCAAATTTTATTTTATTTTTTTATTTATTTTTTTTTTTTATTTTTTTTTTTGAGACAGAGTCTCGCTCTGTCGCCCGGGCTGGAGTGCAGTGGCGCAATCTCGGCTCACTGCAAGCTCCGCCTCCCGGGTTCACGCCATTCTCCTGCCTCAGCCTCCGAGTAGCTGGGACTACAGGCGCCCGCCACCGCGCCCGGCTAATTTTTGGTATTTTTTAGTAGAGACGGGGTTTCACCGTGGTCTCGATCTCCTGACCTCGTGATCCGCCCGCCTCGGCCTCCCAAAGTGCTGGGATTACAAGCGTGAGCCACCGCGCCCGGCCCATAATCAAATTTTAACATGTTGAAGAATATTTCTGTTTAAAAATCCTTTGCTATTAGGATTTTTGTAGACATTGTGTTGAATTTGTTTACTACTGTAGGTTGTACTGACATCTTAAAAAAATTAAATTTTTTGACTCTTGAGCAAGAATATGTTAAAGAGTGTTTTATTTTTATTTTATTTTATTGTTTTTTTTAGAGAGAGAGAAAGGATCTTGCTTTTTTTTTTTTTTCTTTGAGATGGCGTCTCTCTCTGTCACCCAGGCAGGAGTGCAGTGGCACGATCTCGATTCAACACAACCTCCACCTTCTGGGTTCCAGTGATTCTCCTGCCTCAGCCTCCTGAATAGTTGGGATTACAGGCATCCATCACCATGCCCGGCTAATTTTTTTGTATTTTTAGTAGAGGCCAGGTTTCATTATGTTGGTCAGGCTGGTCTCAAACCCTAAATGTCAGGTAATCCACCTGCCTCGGCCTCCCAAAATGCTGGGATTACAGAGGTGAGCCACTGTGCCCAGCTCATGTGTTTAATTTTTATACACTTTTGGATTTTCCTGTTTTACTTTTACTTTGTGTTAGAATAATAGCATAAGCAAATCTGTCTGGCCAAATAAAAAGAGGGAAACCTTTCAAAATAACCAAATTTTGTAAAAGCATACTGACACTGCATATGCCCTATAAAGAATGCTGAAAAGCATCCCACTTATAACGAAATTGACCATATAATTGGAAGTAAACACTCCTCAGCAAATGCAAAAGAATGGAAATCATAACAAACAGTCTCTCAGACCACAATGTAATCCAATTAAAACTCTGGATTAAGAAACTCACTCAAAACCGCACAACTACGTAGAAACTGAACAACTTGCTCCAGAATGACTACTGGGTGAATAATGAAATGAAGACAGAAATAAGTAAGTTTTAGAGAGAGAGAGTGAACAGGCAACCTACAGAATGGGAGAAAGTTTTTGCAACCTACTCATCTGACAAAGGGCTAATATCCAGAATCTACAATGAACTCAAACAAGTTTACAAGAAAAAAACAAACAACCCCATCAAAAAGTGGGCAGAGGACATGAACAGACACTTCTCAAAAGAAGACATTTATGCAGCCAAAAAACACATGAAGAAATGCTCCTCATCACTGGCCATCAGAGAAATGCAAATCAAAACCACAGTGAGATACCATCTCACACCAGTTAGAATGGCCATCATTAAAAAATCAGGAAACAACAGGTGCTGGAGAGGATGTGGAGAAATAGGAACACTTTTACACTGTTGGTGGGACTGTAAACTAGTTCAACCATTGTGGAAGTCAGTGTGGCGATTCCTCAGGGATCTAGAACTAGAAATACCATTTGACCCAGCCATCCCATTACTGGGTATATACCCAAAGGACTATAAATCATGCTGCTATAAAGACACATGCAGACGTATGTTTATTGCGGCACTATTCACAATAGCAAAGAGTTGGAACCAACCCAAATGTCCAACAACGATAGACTGGATTAAGAAAATGTGGCACATATACACTATGGAATACTATGCAGCCATAAAAAATGATGAGTTCGTGTCCTTTGTAGAGACATGGATGAAACTGGAAAACATCATTCTCAGTAAACTATCGCAAGGACAAAAAACCAAACACCGCATGTTCTCACTCATAGGTGGGAATTGAACAATGAGAACTCATGGACACAGAAAGGGGAACATCACACTCCGGGGACTGTTGTGGGGTGGGGGGAGGGGGGAGGGACAGCATTAGGAGATACACCTAATGCTAAATGACGAGTTAATGGGTGCAGGAAATCAACATGGCACATGGATACATATGTAACAAACCTGCACATTGTGCACATGTACCCTAAAACCCTAAAGTATAATTAAAAAAAAAAAAAAAAGTAAAAAAAAAAAAAAAAAAAAAATCTCAGGCTGCCTGATCAAAAAACCAGAAGCCAGGAAGGTCAGGAAAGCTGAAATTTTAAAATAGTTGTTACTAGATTATTTTTGTTTGTGAATAACAATATAGTGTATTTTTTTCTTTTTTCCTGAGACAGAGTCTCACTCTATCTCCCAGGCTGGAGTGCAGTAGCGCAGTCTCGGCTCACTGCAATCTCCGCCTCCCAGGTTCAAGCGATTCTCCTGCCTCAGCCTCCGGAGTAGCTGGGACTACAGGCGTAAGCCACCGCGCCCGGCCATATTATGTACTATGTATAAACGCATATGACCTTACACACAAGGTTAAATGCAAATACCTTTGGGTTGGGCCTGGCTCAGCTCAGGGAGAAAGCCCTGCCTGAAAAGGCTGGAGCTTAGGCTGTCACTCTTTCTTCGTTCAGCCGAGCATCTGATCACGTCTCCCGTCACTCAGGGCCTAAAGGGGCGGGGCCTTAAACATTATCCAGTCAGGGACGCTGGGCTGGAAACCGTCCAATCAGACACGAAGCTGGAGCGAACAGGGCGGCTTCCGCGTTTGGCGGGTACTTTGTCTCTGGCTGTAGCCAGAGCTGCAGGTCTCGTCTTCCCTGGTTTGTGTCCTCTTCTCCTAGGGGCCCAGCCTCTGTGGCCCTGTGACCTGCAGGTATTGGGAGATCCCCAGCTAAGGCGCCAGGGCCCCCTGGAAGCCTAGAAATGGTGAGAGTGCCGGGTCCGACATCCCGGGAGAGGGGAAGGGGCTGGTTGGAACCGGTGGGAAGTCGCTGTGGCGGGACTCAGGCCTCCTCGCAGTCAGCTCTACCATTTGCGCCCGAGTTTTCCTTGGCCAGCTCGGCCTTGGTCCCCCCTCAGCCATAAGATGGCGGCTGCGCTGACAGCCGGGACCCCGGGCGTCCTGTCTCTTCCCTGCGCAGTGACTGTGCCCTGGCCTGGAGCCCTCTCTCAGCAGCTCCCCACCTGCAGCGCCGAGTCTCCCCAGGTTGTGCAGGGACCACAGGAGGGTCGTTAGGGGAGAATCCTGACTCGGGGTGCGGGGTTCATGAATGGGAAGAGCTTTGGTCTGTGGGGTTCTGAGTCTCTCTTTTCTCTTATTAAAAATATACAAAAGTTACTGCAAAAATATTAAAGAATTAAAGAGTGATTCAAAAATCCGGGCGCAGTGGCTCACGCCTGTAATCCCAACACTTTGGGAGGCCGAGGCAGGCGGATCACGAGGTCAGGAGATTCAGACCATTCTGGCCAATATGATGAAACCCCGCGTCTACCAAAAATACAAAAATTAGCGGGCGTGGTGGCACATGTCTGTAATCCCAGCTACTCAGGAGGCTGAGGCAGGAGAATCGCTTGAACCAGGAAGTCAGAGGTTGCAGTGAGCCGAGATGGCGACAGAGCGAGACTCCGTCTCAAAAAAAAAAAAAAAAAAATTGTAGAGTACCCAGCTATGGTTTGTCATTTGTCGTCCATAGCAGGGGCTTGAAGAAAAGACTTTAATAACATGCGATAAAGAAAACCAAATTCAATAATTGGTTAGGTACAGTTACATAGTTTCTTAATTTGTACGATCAAGGTGGACATTTCCTTGTTATGTAATCAGAGGTTAAATGGTAGTGTATAGTTGGCGAAGCCTCAATTTTGTTTCCCCCAATTTAGTAATTTATAAAAACATGCGTTTGAGGCCGGTGCTGTGGCTCACGCCTGTAATCCCAGCACTTTGGGAGGCCCAGGCGGGCGGATCACTTGAGGTCGGGAGTTCGAGACCAGCCTTACCAACATGGAGAAACTCCGCCTCTACTAACAATACAAAATTAGCGGGGCATGGTAGTGCATGCCTGTAATCCCAGCTACTCTGGAGGCTGAGGCAGAGAATCGCTTGAACCTAGGAGGTAGAGGTTGCAGTGAGCCGAGATTGTGCCATTGCACTCCAGCCTGGGCAACAACAGTGAAACTCCATCTCAAAAAACAAAACAAAAAAAACATGCATTTGCGTTAAATTTCTTTAAAGTAGAAATCCAGGGACTAGAGCCACCTCAGTCTAGTTGCCTGCTACTTAATTATTTTCACAAGCCCCAGGAGACTAATTTTCTACTGATTTGTTTTTTTTTTTTTTTTGAGAAGGAGTTTCACTCTGTCACCCAGGCTGGAGTGCAGGGGCAAGTTGCAACCTCCACCTCCCAGGTTCAAGCTATTCTCCTGTCTCATCCTCCGGAGTAGCTGGGATTACAGGCACCCACCACCACACCTGGCTAATTATTGTATTTTTCGTAGAGATGAGGTTTCATGTGGGCTAGGCTGGTCTCGAACCCCTAACTTTAGGTGATCCGTCGGCCTTGGCCTCCCAAAGTGCTGGGATTACAGGTGTGAGCCGCGTCCGCTCTTTTCCACTGAATTTTTTACATGTGTCCCAAGCAGAGTCTCAAGTTTTACCCTCCTCCCCCTCTATCATTTCTTCAGCCTAACTCTGGATTGCAAAAATAGTAAATAATAAAATGCCAAATTTTCAGTTTCTTCTGACATTCCCAAATGCCAGTTTTCCCTAATTCACATTATCAATTATTTGTCCTTTAGTTTACATTTTTTATACCATATTTTAATCATTTTTTGACAAAGCATTGGATGGCACTTTAAAAAGATTTTTTTTCTGTTTGTAAATACTTTCCATGGGAAGAAAGTATAATTCCCTGATGCTGAAGTGTAAAAAAAATTTTGTTCCTCTTTGCTTTTATCTTGTATAGGCACAGAGATCTTATCAGAATGTTTTTGGGTCAAAGTTTCCCTTTGGAAGCTATAAGGTGAGATGTCTTCACCCACCCTTTAGTTTTGTTCTTGGTCCTGGGCTTCAGTATTTCCTGGGGATAAACCAAGATACCCACCATGGCTATATCTGCTGAGTATCTCGTGGATATCAGCTACTGGGTCTTTTTTTTTTTTTCTTATAGCACAACCCGAGTTATGGAGTATAGCCTATTAAGAAAGAAGGTGGCTGCCCCAGGGCTGAGAGGAGTCTCCTGTTGTATTTCTTTTTCGAAGATATTAAGATTGTCTTCACCCAACTCAGCTTCCATTTCTTAGAGATACATTGCTGTTAAGCCAATCAGATGCTGCTAAAAAACACAGAAATAATTTCTGCCGCCTGGATTCTCTAAGTGGGCAGAGAAATAGTGAAATAAAAATAGTGAAACATTTGTGAAAGAAAAAATAGTATTTTTTGGTTTTTTTGAGACAGAGTCTTGCTCTGTTGCCCAGGCTGGAGTGCAGTGACACCATCTTGGCTCACTGCAACCTACACCACCCGGGTTCAAGGATTCTCCTGCCTCAGCCTCCCAAGTAGCTGGGATTACAGGTGCCCACCCCAACGTTTGGCTAATTTTTGTATTTTTGGTAGATACAGGGTTTCGCCATGTTGGCCAGGCTGGTCTTGAACACCTGACCTCTGATGATCCACTCACCTCGGACTCCCAAAATGCTGGAATTACAGGCATGAGCCACTGCACCTAGCCAAAAAATAGTATTTCAAAAGACAAAAATTTAAAGAAAACTTAGTCCAGTTAGATGATACAAGGGCTTACAAAATAAAATGATCCTGGGCCACTCAGTGGGGCATAGTGCAGTTTCTCCTGAGAGAGTGGTTATTGAGCACTTATGAGAGCAGGATGGGGTGGGAGAACCTCTCAAGCGATTGGATGGCCTTACTTGACACATGAGTCAGACACATCTGTTTCTTAATCAGCATTGCTACTCCCTCGGTTTGTCACCTTGAAAAGAATTGTTTTCACTTATCTTGACTTCAGATTTTTTAAGTTGCATTTTATTAGTAGGGCTTTAAAGGTAAGAAAATATTTACAAAGGGACCTGGGAGCACTGTCTCATGACTGTAATCTCAGCACTTTGGGAGGCCGAGGTGGGTGGATCACCTGAACTCGGGAGTTTGAGACTAACCTGGGCAACACAGTGAAACTCCGTGAAAGCCCGCCACTATGCTGGCTAATTTTTGTATTTTTAGTAGAGATGGGTTTTCACCATGTTGTCCAGGCTGGTCTGGAACTCCTGACCTCAAGTAATCCGCCTGCCTCAGCATCTCAAAGATCCAGGATTACAGGCATGAGCCACCACACCTAGCCCTCATTTACCAATTTCTTTTCCAGAGTGAATTTAGAAATTTTTTTTTTTTTTTTTTTTTTTTTTTTTTTTTTTTTTTTTTTTTTTTTTTTTGAGAGGTTGTCTCCCTCCCTTGCCCAGGCTGGACTGCAGTGGCGCGATCTCGGCTCACTGCAAGCTCCGCCTCCCAGGTTCACCCCATTCTCCTGCCTCGGCCTCCTGAGTAGCTGGGACTACAGGCACCCGCTACCCTGCCCGGCTACTTTTTTTTTTTTACGGAGTCTCGCTTTGTCGCCCAGGCTGGAGTGCGGTGGCGCGATCTCGGCTCACTGCAAGCTCCGCCTCCCGGGTTCACGCCATTCTCCTGCCTCAGCCTCTCCGAGTAGCTGGGACTACAGGCGCCCGCCACTACGCCCGGCTAATTTTTTTGTATTTTTAGTAGAGACGGGGTTTCACCGTGGTCTCGATCTCCTGACCTCGTGATCCGCCCGCCTCGGCCTCCCAAAGTGCTGGGATTACAGGCGTGAGCCACTGTGCCCGGCCGAATTTAGAAATTTTTTCAAGTGTGCTTTTTTATGGCTGGGTGGTTTCAAACGCAATTCCAAGGCTTAGCTTTTAGAATGCTACCAAGGAAAAGAATAGAAAAAAATCTCTGTATTTTGGCTGTAGAAAATGAATACATTTCCACAAGAAAATATGGTAGATAATTGATGAGTTACATGGATTCATAAAATCATGAGTTTCTTTTTTTGCGGGGAAAATTTGTGATAGTGAATATCTCTGTTCTATATTCTGTTATTTTGATTTCTGAGTTTAATGTTAAATTTTATGAGATTAAACTTGTTACCTCCTAGAAGTGTTCACATATTACTAATTATTTACTACATAATTTTTAATGAAACTAATACAATAATACATTTATTCTCTGAAAGGAATACTTTCACTTTTCTTATTGGGTATGAAATATAAGTACCTTAATTTTTTTTTCCTTAAATGAGTACTATGTTTGATAATTTTGCTAGATTTTTATTTTTTTTATTTTTTTTTTTTTGAGACGGAGTCTTTTTCTGTCCCCCAGGCTGGAGTGCAGTGGCGCGATCTCGGCTCACCACAACCACCTCCTGGGTTCACGCCATTCTCCTGCCTCAGCCTCCCGAGTAGCTGGGACCACAGGTGCCCGCCAACACGCCCGGCTAATTTTTTGTATTTTTTAGTAGAGACGGGGTTTCACTGTGTTAGCCAGGATGGTCTCGATCTCCTGACCTCGTGATCCACCCGCCTCGGCCTCCCAAAGTGCTGGGATTACAGGCTTGAGCCACCGCGCCCGGCAATTTTGCTAGATTTTTAAACACTTAGTTTCAAAAACCAAGTGAGTAACTCTGTCATAAAAATTAAAACTTGAGCCCAGTGACTCCAAGCTAAGGCTAATATTGAACCTGCAAAAAAAAAGGTTATTAAAGGCCCAGTTAATTCTTTCTGGGGAGCCGCCCCAGCAGATGTCCCAGCCATGGAAGAAGCCTTTATCCTGAGAGAAGCTACAGAGCCCTGGAAAGCTGGGGATCCACAGGCAGATGCAGCTAAGGTTAAAATAGAAGGGGTCTCAGAAGGTCTTACTGAAGATGAAGTTGTTACTGTTCTGAGATAGTTTCTAGACTTTGTAAAATATAAGCAAACTTAGATTTATGTTGAAAAAAAAAAATTCCGAAAGAGTATTGCAACAGGAGGAAGCACTAACAATATCTTTAAGGATTGCAAAACTTAGGCAGACAGGAACTGACTTTCATAAGGAGGAGCAAACAGATTAAAAACAAGGTGTGAGGGAAATGGCAAATTGAGGATGAAATAACTAGAGTTTAGATCTTTTGAGATGGAGTTTCACTCTGTAGCCCAGGCTGGAGTGCAATGGTGTGATCTCAGCTCACTGCAACCTCCGCTTCCTGGGTTCAAGCGATTCTCCTGCCTCAGCCTCCTGAATAGCTGGGATTACAGGCACCAGCCCTCATGTCTGGCTAAATTTTTTGTATTTTTGTAGAGACGGGGGTTTCACCGTGTTGGCCAGGCTGGTCTTGAACTCCTGACCTCAGGTGATCCACCCACCTCGGCCTCCCAAAGTGCTGGGATTACAGGCATAAGCCACCGTGCCTGGCCAAATTCAGCTGATTTTTATATGAGAAAAAGAAGAAAATGTGCAGAGTCTGTGTCTGGCTATGTGATGGGTTAAAAAAGAGCACCATCTAAGTTATAATGGAAAGGGTGTTTCTTTCCATGAACTGTTCCTGGAGCATACAAAGAATGGAGAATTTTATTAATTTTATTAATCACAACTATTTACCTATGTGCTTCGTCTTTCCCCACCTTTTTTTTTGTTTTTTTTTGTCCTATACATTTATTCCATTTTGCTTTCTCTAGGTTGTATCTTTTATAATTAACTGGTCAACATAACTATGTTGTTTTGCTTGTTCTGTTAGTGGCTCTATCAAATTGAACTTGAGGGAGGTTATGGGAGTCCCCGATTTTTAAACGGTAGCTCAGGAGCATAGATGGGTTCATTGGGTTTGTTCCTGACATCTGCAGTAAGGAGAATACTGTGGGACTGAGCCCTGAATCAGGGTCTATGCTGAATGGGTGGTGTCAGAATTCAAATTTTAGATAATGAGTTGATGTTGGAGAATCTTGGTATTCAGCAAACTCTACAGATTTGGTGCCAGAAGAAAGATACCACAGAGGCCTGGCCTGGAATGAAACTCTGGGAGGCTCTGCTTTTCTGTCTGTTACAGTGCCCATTGTTTTGTGATTCTAGGTCTCCTCCCAGGGTGAGAGAGAACTGAAAACTTAAAGGAAAGAAGCTCTGATAGCAGATTCCCTTTTTCCACAGCTGTCAGCACAGGATTTCTACCCAGTCACAAACACACCCACTAGACATTGAGGTGTCTACACCACTCCCAGGGCTAGACACCACCCTCAGGAATTTCACCACAGCATTTTTATCCTAAATTTTTTTGCCAAAAACCCACAACTGTCTACAAGTCTCCTGGCATATCCTCACCCCCAGACACTGAATCTGCAGCAGCAACTTGTTTTCTCCACCAACCTAGGGTTCTGGACCACCTGTTCATAATCTCATCTGCCTGCATGAACCCAGAAATAAATTAGAGTAGAGTCACCCTTGGGCCGCTATCTGTAGCACAAACCAGTCCTATCACCTACATTGCACTCTCCCAAACTAACTCATGGATTTTTTTTCTTTTAACTTTTATTTTTTGTTCCTGAGTACATATACAGGTTTGTTATATAGGTAAAATTGTGTCATGGGGGTTTGGTGTGCAGATTATATTGTCACTGAGATACTAAACATTGCACCAAACAGGTATTTTTTCTAATCTTTTTTGTCGTCCCATCATCCACCATCAACTTGCCCTCAGTATCTATTGTTCTCTTTGTGTCTATGCATTCTTATTATTTAGCTCTTACTTATAAATGGTAGCATGTATTTATTTATTATTATTTTTTGAGACTCTGGGATTACATGTGCCTGCTACCACACTCAGCTAATTTTTGTATTTTTATAGAGACGGGGTTTCACCATGTTGGCCAGGCTGGTCTTGAACTCCTGACCTGAGGTGATCCACACACCTCGGCCTCCCAAAGTGCTGGGATTACTGTCTCTACATTAGTTTTCTACGAATACTGGTCTCTAGCTCCATCTGTGTTGCTACAAAGGACATGATTTTTTTTCTTTTCTTTTTTTTTTTTTTTTATGGCCACATACTATTCCAGTATTCCATGATATTTATGTACCATAATTTGTTTTTATTAAATCTTTTATTTATATTTGAAGAAAGGTTCTTACTCTTTCAACCAGACTGAAGTGGAGTGGTGTGATCTAGGCTCAATGAAACCTCAATCTCCTGAGCTTAAGCAATCCTTCTACCTCAGCCCCCCAAGTAGCTGGGACTACAGTCACATGCCACCACACCACTAATGTTTTCTTTTTGTGTTTTTTGTAGACATGAGGTTTTGCCATATTGCTCAGGCTGCTGTCAAACTCCTGAGCTCTGGCAATCCATCAGCTTTGGCCTCCCAAAATGTTGGATTAGAGGCATGAGTCACCATACTTGCCCATACCATACTTTCTTTATCCAGTCTACCATGGATAGGCATTTAGGTTGATTCCATGTCTTTGCCATTGTGAATAGTGCTGCAATGAACATGCATGTGCATGTGTCATGATGGAATAATTTATATTTCTTTGGGTATATACCCAATTAAGAGGTTGCTGGGTCAAATGGTAATTTGTTTTTACTTATATGAGACATCACTACATTGCTTTTCACAATGGTTGAACTAATTCACACTCCCATAAGCAGTGTATAAGCATTCCTTTTACAACCTTACCAGCATCTGTGATTTTTTTTAACTTTTCAGTAATAGCCATTCAGATTTGTGTGAGATGATGCCTCATTGTGGTTTTTGTTTGCATTTCTCTAATGATTAGTGATGAGCATTTTTTTATATCCTTGTTAACCACATGTATGTCTTTTTTTGAAAAGTATCTGTTGATGTCTTTTGCCTACTTTTTCTTTTTGTTTTTTTTCCGAGATAGAGTCTTGCTCTGTTGCCAGACTGGAGTGCAGTGGCACGATCTCGGCTCTCTGCAACCTCCGCCTCCCAGGTTCAAGCAATTCTCCTGCCTCAGCCTCCTGTGTAGCTGGGATTACAGGTGCCCACCACCATGCCTGGCTAATTTTTATATTTTTAGTAGAGATGGAGTTTCACCATATTGGCCAGGCTGGTCTCGAACTCCTGACCTCAACCAATCTGCCCACCTTGGCTTCCCAAAGTGCTGGGATTATAGGTGTGAGCCACGGTGCCTGGCCTAATCAATCTTGAGTTGATTTTTATATATGGTGTAAGAAAGGAGTCTAGTTTCAATCTTCTACGGTTGCTAGCTAGTTATTCCAGCAAAATTTATTAAATAAGGAATTTTTCTCAAATTCCTCTTGTCAGCTTGGTCAAAGATCAGATGGTTGTAGGTGTGCAGAATAATTTTGGGGCTCTGTAATCTGTTGTTTTGGTCTCTGAGCCTGTTTTTGTACCAGTACAATGCTGCTTTTTTTTACTCTAGCCCTGTGGTTTAAAGTTTGGTAATGTAAGGCCTCCAGCTCTGTTCCTTTTGTGTAGGATTGCCTTGGCTATTTGGGCTCTTTTTTTTGGCCCATATGAATTTTAAAATAGATTATTTTTGTTCTGTTAAGAATATTTTTGGTAGTTTGGTAGGAATAGTATTAGATCTGTAGATTTCTTTGGGCAGTATGCCCATTTTAATGATACTGATCTTTTCTATCCATGAGCATAAAATGATTTTCCATTTGTTTTTCATCTCTGTCTTCTTTAAGCAATGTTTTTTGTTTTGTTTTGTTTTTTATTTTTGTCATGGAGATCTTTCACCTCTCTGATTAGCTGTATTTCTAGATAATTATTTTTCTGTGGCAGTTGTGAAGGAGATTTTTTTTTGATTTGGCTTTCAGCTCGGATATTGTTGATGTACATGGGTGCTACTGATTTTTGGACATTTATTTTGTATCCTGAAACTTTTCTGTAGTTGTGTGTCAGTTTAAAGAGCTTTTCTGTCACGACTATAGTCTTTTCTAGATACAGAATCATATTGTCTGCACACAAAGATTGTTCGACAACCTCTCTTCCCATTTGGATGCCTTTTTTTTTTTTTTTTCCTCTCACCTGATTGCTGTGGCTAGGACTTCCAATTCTATGTTGAATAGGAGTGGTGAGAGAAGACATTCTTGTCTTGTGCCATTTTTTAAAGAGAAATCGTTCCAGCTTGTGTCCATTCAGTATGTTGGCTGTGGGTTTGTCATAGATAATTCATTATTTTGAAGTATGTACCTTCAATGCCTAATTGGTTGGGGGCTTTTAACATAAACGATGTTAAATTTTGTTGAAAGTGTGTTTTTTTTGTTGTTGTTGCATCTTTTGAGATAATCTTGTGGTTTTTGTCTTTCGTTATGTTTATGTAATAAATCACATTGATTTGTTTATGATGAGCCAATCTTACATCCCAGAGATAAAGCCTACTTGATTATAGTGGGTTAGCTTTTTCAAGTGCTGTTGGCTGTTGGATTTGATTACCCAATATTTTGCTGAGGATTTTTTTTTTGAGACAGAGGCTTGCTCTTCTGCCCAGGCTAGAGTGCAGTGGCGTGGTGTCGGCTGACTGCAACCTCTGCCTTCTGGGTTCAAGTGATTCTCCTGACTCAGCCTCCCGAGTAGCTGTGATTGAAGGCACCTGCCACTGCGCCTGCTTAATTTTTTTTTTCTTTTTGAGTTGGAGTCTCGCTCTGTTGCCCAGGCTGGAGTGCAGTGGCGAATTTTTTTTTTTTAGTAGAGACGGAGTTTCACCAAATTGGCCAGGCTGGTCTTGAACTCCTGACCTTGTGATCTACCTGCCTCAGCCTCCCAAAGTGCTGGGATTACAGGTGTGAGCCACTGCTCCCAGCCTTGCTAAGGATTTTTACATCAATGTTTATGAAGGATATTGGCCTGAAGTTTTCTTTCTTTTTTTTTGAGACTGAGTTTCGTTCTTGGTGCCCAGGCTGGAGTGCAATGGTGCAATCTCGGCTCACCACAACCTCCGCCTCCTGGGTTCAAGCAATTCTCCTGCCTCAGCCTTGCAAGTAGCTGGGATTACAGGCATGCGCCACCACACCTAGATAATTTTGTATTTTTAGTAGAGATGGGGTTTCTCCATGTTGGTCAGGCTGGTCTCGAACTCCCGACCTCAGGTGATCTGCCTGCCTTGGCCTCCAGAGAGCTGAGATTAGAGGTGTGAGCCACCGCTTCCTGCTAGCCACTATACCCAGCTTACCTGAAGTTTTCTTTTTCTAATTTATCTTTGCCGGGTTTTAGTATCAGAATGATTCTGTTCTAATATAATGAGTTGGGGAAGATTTCCTTCTCATTTTTTTGGAATACTTTTAGCAGAAATGGTCCTAGCTCTTCTTTGTTCATCTTACAGATTTCAGCTGCAAATTTCTCTGGTCCTCAGCATTTTTTGGATGGTAGGCTATATATTACTAATCCAATTTTGGAGCTTGTTATTGGTCTATTGAGGGCTTCATTTTCTTTTGTGTTGTGTCTTGGCAGGATATATTTGTGTTCAGTCTTGGCAGGATGTATTTGTCCAGGAATTTATTTATTACTATTAGATTTTCTTGTTTGTGTGCATAGAGATGATCATAGTAGACTTCAATAGTTATTTGTATTTTTGTGGGGTCAGTAGTAATGTCTGTTTGTCATTTCTAATTGTCTTTATTTGGCTCTTGTTTCTTCATTAATCTAGCCACTAGTTTATCTTACCAATTTTTTTTCAAAGATTTAACTCCTGGATTTCTTGATCTTTTGTATAGTTTTTTACATGTCTAAGTCTCCTTCAGTTCAGAGCTGCTTTTGGTTATTTTTCGTGTTCTGCTAGCTCAGAATTGGTTTGCTCTTGCTTCTCATACTTTATTTTGTGATATTAGGTCACTACATTAAGATCTTTCTAACATTTTGATGTGAGCATTTAATGTTATAAATTTCCTTCTTAACACTGCCTTAGCTGTGTTGCAGTGATTCTGGTATGTTGTATCTTTATTCTTAGTTGTTTCGAACAACTTCTTGATTTCTGCCTTAATTTCATTATTTGCCCAAAAGTCATTTAAATGCAGGTTGTTTAATTTTCATGTAATTGTATGTTTTCAAGTGGTTTTCTTTGTAGTTGAATTATATTTTCAACAATCTGTTGTCTCAGTGTGTGGTTGGTATAATATAGGGATTTTTGTATTTGTCGAGTATTGTTTTATTTCTAATTGTGTGGTAAACGTTAGAGTTTGTTTCACATGGTGATTAGAATAATGTATATTATGTTGTTTTTACATAGGGTTCTGTATATATCTATTAGGACTATTTGGTCAAGTGTCAAGTTTAGGTCCGGTTATCTTTGTTTATTTTCTGTCTCAAGGATCTGTCTAATAGTTTCTGTGGGGTGTTGTAGTCTCCTACTGTTGCGTCAGAATTAAAGTCTCTTCATAGGTCTCTAAGAACTTGCTTTATTGATGTCTAACCATGGAATTTTTATAACACATTTCTCTCTTCTGCTTTTTTCCCCATAAGCATTCTTTCAAGTGCACAAAATGTGCCCAAGGCTACTCCTTAGATGCCTGAATCCAATGTCTACTGAAATTCAGATGTCCAAGAATACAAGAACACATCCAGAAAACCTGGCTGTTGTAGAAAAAAATGTAAATTAGAAATGAAAAGCTTTATTCTTCCACCTTGAAATAAGCATTTAGCATCTTAAAGCATTTAGATGATATGTACATTTATCTTTGTTATTTTGAAATATACATTAATTATATTAACAGCTAAGTAAACCTTTTGTCATTATTTTTTACTCAGGGTTGTCATTAGCTAGGACTTCAGATTCATTGCTTTGTTTTTGCTTTGGCAAAGTTGTTTTCCTTTCATTTTTAGTCTTTTAAAGTCGACACAGATTTGTTTATATCAAAGCTCATTTTAAAAACACACAAAAGTGGAGCACAAAAATAGGATTAAATTTAGCCGTACAGAATGATAAAGACTAAAAGATACTGAGTAGTTTTTTTTTTAACAGAAAACTGATTGTTCAAGGTAATTATCTAATATCTTCAGGCTGAAGTACTCACACTGCAAAAGAAAGCAGTTCAGTATATAAACTGACCAGTGAAGTCTTTAGTTGTACTTTGGTTTCTGTTTATTACTTCAGAACAATTAGCACACTTATGTGTAGTGTTTGTAGGCAACCCGCGTTTATATACTTTAAAAAGTATTTTCAGCCAGGCACAGTGGCTCACACCTGTAATTCCAGCACTTTGGGAGGCCGAGGTGGGCGGATCACGAGGTCAGGGGTTGGAGACCAGCCTGGCCAACATGGCGAAACCCCATTTCTACTGAAAATACAAAAATTAGCCGGGTGTGGTGGCACGCGCCTATAGTCCCAGCTACCCCGGAGACTGAGGCAGGAGAATCGCTTGAACCCGGGAAGTGGAGGTTGCAGTGAGCCGAGACCACGCCATTGCACTCCAGCCTGGGCGAAAGAGTGAGACTCCGCCTCAAAAAAAAAAAAAAAAGTATTTTCTACAATAGTATGAATATAAGGCCACAAAATTTACTTTCAATGAATCAGATAGGCCTTTTAATATTGTTATTTATACTTTTGAAATATAAAGTGTTTTAACTGAATTATGGTAACAGACTTTTTTTGTTTTGTTTTGTTTTTTCAACGGAGTTTCGCTCTTGTTGCCCAGGCTGGAGGGCAATGGCATGATGTCAGCTCACCACAACCTCTGCCTCCGAGGTTCAAGCGATTCTCCTGCCTCAGCCTTTCAAGTAGCTGGGATTACAGGCACCCACCACCATGCCCAGTGAATTTTTGTATTTTTAATAGAGGTGGGATTTCACCATGTTGGTCAGGCTGGTCTCGAACTCCCAACCTCAGGTGATCCGCCCACCTCAGCCTTCCAAAGTGCTGGGATTACAGGCATGAACCATGGCACCCAGTGATTTCAGACATTTTAAAAAATTTTTACATTCATTATGACTAGTACATTAAAATTATATATACTTATTTATATCTAATGTTCAAAAAGTTTACTACAAAATTGTTACAGTAGATATTAGTCTGAAATGCTTATTAATCTATCTAATGGGGATAACTCTAGGTAAGCATAATTTTAGTGTCTTGTATTTCACTAACTTGGAATGCTACTATTACAGGACAAACACAGGTGACATGGCCATCCAAAAACCATAATAGCTCTTTAGTTAACTATGTTGCAAGCTCGAATATGTTCTACTATATGAACAGAGAGGGATTCCAATTCTTCATCAAAAAGTGCTGGTGGAAGTTGTCAGATATATTTCAACATAGATCCCCCATTCAATGGCTAGGAGATGAGAGAGCAGCAGAGATGAAAGAGAAACCTTATGAAATTCTGCTGAAAATATGTCCACTTTCTTTATAATGCTCATGTTTCTCATGCTGAGAGTAGCTGTGCACTCTGGATGCTTAGAGAGAAATTCTTTTTAGGGGAATATTTCCTGGCTATTTCGATAAATCTTATGTCTAATTTGAGTTTTTCTTAAGATGCTTTTAACGTCTTTATTTCTCTCAATAAAATCTTGCTCATTTGAGAGCTGTTTTTCTCTCAAATGCTTTGGGTGTCTGTTTTAGAAGCCTTATGCTTATTATCCCATGGTGTCTTTGAATGAGGTGGGCTGTCACAGGGATGACTCTTGGAGTGATCTCTACCCAGACTCATACTGCAAATCCAGCAGTATTTTTTCATGTCACCATTATAAATTGGCACTGAGACTGAAACACTTCTTCTATTCCCTTTATCATCGTGAAGGTGCAGTTCTACCCAGGAGGCCTGCAGGCTCTCCTCCTGCAGCTCAGGCTTCACTCTCTGATGTGGCACTGGAGTGCTGCTGTGGCAGTTGGGGTTCACATAAGATAAGATGTGAGCTGCCAGCTGTGAGCCCTGTGCTGTGGGCTGTGCCTTGGTGGCAGATGGTAGGAGTCAAGAGAGGACACTGGTGACCAGGGGAGGGCACGCAGGAGTGCTCTAGCCCAGGCTCAGGGAGTAGAGAGCCATTGTTTTAAAATGTAAATAGCCAAAATGATAGCATCCTAATCAACCATTTTTGTAGAAGAGTGAGAGCCTACCTTCAGCAGGCACCAGGCTTCAAGTGGCAAAACTGCCTCTTGTCATGAAGATGTGATAAGGTTTATTTTGGCATTGAATAAAACCATGTAGCGTACATGGAAGGCCTTTTCAATTACCAAGTGAATTTAGAATGAATTGTGTATGGCATGGTATTGTAAATTTTTCTACTTATGGACTAATTATGAACATCTTTCTGTCTTTGCAGTCTCTTGAGCAGATTGACCATGATGCACTTCACATTCTAGTTTAATTGTGTAATAAAACAGTTTTCTTTCTGTTCTATCATTGTGTTTCTCTGGGACTGTAGAAAGTTTTTCTTTTCGTTATATATTCCAAACACTGTCTAGAATTACCAGACATGATATAAACACATAAGGTGCCAGCCAAGCTTTACTCTAGAGGGGACTTTCCCTCTCAGGCTTCCAGTCATGTCACAATTATGCTACACAGTATGTGCTGTCTCCTAAATATGCAGGAAGAATTGTGTATCTGCCTATTTGGTATCTATAGGCCACTACGGTCACTTCTAGAGAAGCTAGACCAGATTTCTACAAACTTCACAGGGCAGCAATCAACATTTTACCTCTTTCGATGACTCTTATATCTTCAGACCTGAAACTGATTCACAGAACATGGAGCCAAGAAACCAAATCAGAGTAATATGTGTGCACCGAGTAGACATGTAGACATGAGAAGCTCCACTTTCTTGTATCTCCTCTTGCTAAAATGTCCACAAATATGCAGGTAACACTTGCTGCTACTCCACCCATCCAGAGCCTAAATCTGCAGCTCCAAATTCTGAATGTAGGTCTTAAGATTTGGAAAATAAAAAGACGTTTATCTGAGGAATACAAGTCCTTTTAGTTGTCAAACTCAGACATTAAAATGAGAGCCCAGGCTGGGTGCAGTGGCTCACACCTGTAATCTCAGCAGTTTGGGAGGCTGAGGCAGGTGGATCACGAGGTCAGGAGTTCAAGACAAGCCTGGCCAACATGGTGAAACCCTGTATCTGCTAAAAATACAAAAATTAGTCGGGCGTGGTGGTGGGCGCCTGTAATCCCAGCTACTTGGGATGCTGAGGCAGAGAACTGCTTGAACCTGGGAGGTGAAGGTTGCAGTGACCCGAGATCACACCACTGCACTCCAGCCTGGATGACAGAGCGAGACTCTATCTCAAAAATAAAAAACAAAAATAAATGAGAGCACAATTATATCTTCCCCCCCCCTTAGCTATGTATTCATCTCCTGAAACCATTCACAATTGCCACAAGTAGCATCAATTTAACTAATAATGTGACACTGAACACTATAACTTAAGCTGTAAACCTTACTGATGTATATCCAATCAATAGTCAATGTTATTTCTGTAAATAAATAAGAAAGGAAGTATAGTTGTGGTTATGACTCTAGATACTTTGTTGCCTTGATCTCTTACTCCCAAAATTGTTTGTTACTAACACACATTTTTGTACCATCCCACTTTCTGTCCCTCTTTTTTTTTTTTTTTTTTTGCCTTTACAAATCCACTTGTCACTGCTGCTAATCAAAGTGTAGATTCCAGGCAACTTGAATCTTTGCTCCCAGGTTACAATCCTCAAAGGTGGAACAAATAAACTGTCTACTTATATCCATGTTGCCTCAGGTTTTTCTTTTTAGGCAGACATATTACTTAGGATGTGCTAGAACAGCCTCTAGGAGAACATCTCTCTTTGATTGTACTCCACTTGCTGTAACACCCGAGAATGCAGAGCCAGTTTGATCTGACCAAGAATCTGCACATAAGAGCTGACCTCCGCCTGAGATTCACAAGACAGGGCCAGGTTTTAGATTAAGAAGGTAATGAAAACCAATAGGAGGAATTTTCTGCATTGTGAGATGTCAACATACACATCTTAAAGCCCCCCTTTGATAGTGTGGCTCTTTGAGCTTTTCAGGTCTTGTCCAGTGACCTGCTACAGTTACATGAGAGGATCCCATTGTAAATAGAATCTGATAGCAGAATCTGTAAGTAAAAAGAAGCATTTTAGGAGTGAGAGATCAAGGCTAAAAAGTATCCAGAGCCATGACTGCAACTATATCTACTCCTAAAATGTGATACTGGAGTAGAACATTTTTGTCCTTCCTCTTACCCAAAAGCTAGCAAATCAGGACAGGTGATCCAGGTTCTGGATCCTTACCAGGGCAGTTCCATTTTCTATTTAGAATCAGCCTAAATCTCTTCTGTCTGGTTTACAACTGGGCCATCAGCGCACGGTCACTGGGAATCCTCTCGGAATCACCTAGGTGTCTTTGAGACATTTGAGGATTTCCAGAGCAGAATTGTCAGGCTGACAAGAGTGGTTAACTCTGCTTCTGTCTCAGTGTAAGAGAAATGGGTCATCCTTCCCTCATTCAAGAGATGTCTTTGGTTGGTACCCAGATGACAGTTTCTTCAGATTCCTGGTACTTGGAGGCAAAGAAGTTCTGGAGATTCGAACAGATAAACTAAATGCTTCCATCTCATATGGCCATTAGAATAATAGATGTAGCAGTCATGGTCCCTACCATCCATGAACTTTTAGTTCACACTAGCAACTGGATAAACGATGAATTAAGAATCATATGGTTGATATAATAGATTTGTGCAAAGAAACTTGGGGTTTATTTGGGCCGTGAGTAACCCAAATAAAAAATAATATTAGGCCAGACACGGTGGCTCACACCTGTAATCCCAGCACTTTGGGAGGCCGAGGTGGGTGGATCACGAGGTCAGGAGATCAAGACCAGCCTGGCCAACATGGTGAAACCCCATCTCTACTAAAAAAATAAAAAGTTAGCTGGGCATGGTGGTGGGTGCCTGTAATCCCAGCTACTTGGGAGGCTGAAGCAGGAGAATCGCCTGAACCCGGGAGGTGGAGGTTGCAGTGAGCCGTGGTTGAGTGATTGAGTGATTGCACTCCAGCCTGGATATCAGGGCAAGATTCTGTCTTAAAAAAAAAAAAAAAAAAAAAAAATTGTTGTGACTTCTGATGTCATCACCTGAAGGGATGTTTATGGACAGAAGAATTGTTATTATTTTTATTTCTTTTATTTTGCTAAGAATACACATTTATCTTCTAATAAAATTATTCTAGATATCCTTAAGATATTTGTTTAAGTGGATTATTAGTATATATTATGAAATTGACAGGGCAGTAGCTAAAAAAGATTAAAGTTACGTGAACTCTGGGATTCGTTTTTCTTAGGTAAGCTTAGGAAAGAGAACTGGAAGTACCCCAGTGGCACAGAGGACAAATTCTACATAGGCTCCACTCTCTGCCCCAGTTCTGTTCATCTCCTACTTGGGGGCTTTATTTCGTCCTGTCCGCACCCTGGAGCCTTGCCTCAGATAACTGATTTAATAAGATCCGAGTTTTGGTTGGTGAATCCTGCTGTCTTTCTAGAAGTGGTGCTTACAATTTTCTGAAATCCAAAAGCAGATACATGGGAATAATCAAGTATGTATTTTAGGGTCTTTTAAATTTTTTTATTAAAACCAGTGCTTGCAGAGAGATTCCATTTAGGAACTTGTTTTCTAATCTTACAAATCATTAGTTGCTCCACAAGTCACAAAAAATTAAATATAAACACAATAAAAATAAAATACATTTAAGTTTTTCCTTTATCCCTCTCATCTATCTATTTAGCTTTATTCTATACATTTTATAAAAAATTAATGAAAGAGAAACTATAAAAATTAAAATGCTGTGCCCTTTATCTAAATCCTGGGAATTATTAAACACTTAGTACCAATTCCCAAGGGTGTTATGAGGATTAAGTCACATAATGTGTTATTCCCAGCACAGTGCTCCGTAACATCCTCTTGAGCACATAGAGCACAATGTTTAATAAACATTTCCGTCAGTACACTTGTACATGTTATTTAAATGCAGACTTATTCAGACATGGCTGTTTCCTATTTCCTCTGTATACAGAGCCAGCAAAGAATATGATACTTTAGGATGGAGAGTGGTTGTCTTCATTTGCCCTAGAAGTATTTGTGTTGTGACGAGTGCTGAGTGTAAGGAACTCTGTGCTGTGCCTGCTTTCTCTAAGTAATGCTGATCATGAGCCCGGGGGGAGCAACATCAACATTGACAGGGGACTTGTTTAAAACATTCGTTTTGGACCCTTTTCAAACCTGCAGCATCACATTACATAGAGTGGGCCCAAAATTACTAAGTGATTTGTAAGTTCATTAAAGCTTGAGATTAAATGCTTAGCTAAGTGGTTATAAGCCCAGACCTCTAATTAGGATTACATGGCCAATTTGCAGAAAAATCCTTAATTGAGCTTTTCCCACAGGTTTTGTTTATTGTTTTAGGTGGAAACATATATGTTATTTTGGTTAAGTACCTCGTATAATTCCAACGTGAGGCCAGAATCAACAATGAAGTGTTCAAGGCATTCATGAGAGTTAAGGTAGAAACCTTTGCACTAAAGGGTGGTCACAGGGCCTGTTCTGTTTGGGTTTGGGAGAGATAAGGCAGTGTGGCCCATATTACCATTACTGTAGCAGAAATTGCTGGTGTCTGTGGCAGAGGAGGGCATCTGAGGACAGAAAAGAAGAAATTTATATTTTTATTTTCATAGAGAAGCTCATTGTTCCCGAATCTCTACTAGTATAAAGGACAGAAATGGATGGAATGTTTCTGCAGGTCTTGGTTCTTCTGCCTGTGGGTGTGGTGGTAGCAGGTAAATGGGTGGTGCTGACACCTTCAAAGGCATATTCTCAAGATGCAGGTGTAATTTGTGCAGAAAATTTCATCTGAGCAGGAATTCCAGAGGAGAAGGAGGAAAAAATGGCTTTTTTTTTTTCAGCTAAACATGTCTCATATTAAGAGCTGTGTCCACTCTGCCTTCTGAAATGCCATGCATTTTTACGTGCAAACCTTTACTTCTCTACTTGTGTTTTTCCTCCCTAATGAGTTCGTCTTAACTACTTTAAAAAATTCTTATAATAGTCAAAGGTCTCTGAAAAATATGTTTTTTCCCATATACCAGAGCCTTCTACATCATGCCACGCAGAATTTTCTTCATGAATTTATAATCTGCTGTATTAAAAATGTTCCCTTTGTGGGACTGGCCGCTTCCTTTCTCTCTCGCGTGCGGTGTGGTGGCAGCAGGCGCAGCCCAGCCTCAAAATGCAGAACGACGCCGGCGAGTTCGTGGACCTGTACGTGCCGCGGAAATGCTCCGCTAGCAATAGCATCATCGGTGCCAAGGACCACGCATCCATCCAGATGAACGTGGCCGAGGTTGATAAGGTCACAGGCAGGTTTAATGGCCAGTTTAAAACTTATGCTATCTGCGGGGCCTTTCGTAGGATGGGTGAGTCAGATGATTCCATTCTCCCATTGGCCAAGGCCGACGGCATCGTCTCAAAGAACTTTTGACTGGAGAGGATCACGGATGTGGAATATTTGTCATAAATAAATAAATAATGAAAACCTAAAAAAAAAAAAAAAGTTCCCTTTGTGTCTGGGAAGGTGTGAATACTCAAGATTCCTATTGGAGGAAGAAAGGGGTTCTTAAAAAAGATGGAAAACTTGCAATGTTGAGGTTCCATCTGTGTTCTTAATTAACTCTATAGAGAGCAGGATTAAGAAAGTGTTGCATTTATTACCCAGAAAGTCCTGAAAAAAATATGAGGAAATACTTGCTCTCTAGGGTACTAAAGAAAGACTACTTAAAATCACTATTAAAAATTACAGAACATGGGAGATATTTCTATCTTGAACTTGGTATAAAACTGATGGTTCTTTATGGTTGAATTCGGACTACAATTTACTTCTGGGAGAAAATGTCACAGTGGTGATGCTGTGTCCTTTTGTGCATCAGCACATCATAAAAATTTGTCCTAGTGCAAGTAATAGTAATGATTCACTTGGTTAAGGAGGTCTCCTACAGATTTTTTTACTAGAAAGCTAATTATTTTTCTTTTCATTATAAATTATTTTTATGCAGCGGATGTGCATAAACCATCACATTTTATCTGATAGCTGCCCCTCTTTCTTAGGTTTTATTTGCATATATCTGTCTTTGGAAAGTAAAAACTGTCATCTTTTTTTTACAGTCCACAATACTAGGAAAAACACAGGCTCTTTTACTTAGTGGATGTTTGACAAAATATTCTTCTTGGGCCAAAAACATTGGCATTACTGGCGAACTTGTTAGAAATACAGAAACTCAAAACAAACAAAAAAATTCAGAACCAGACTTTCTATAAGTCAGAACCAGTTCTCTACTCTCTCATTTGACCTTGAGACACATTAAAAATTCTGCCCTGGCCACTTGGTAAATGTGTATGGGGGTGTGTTTTTTAGAGTCAGAGAATATATTAGAGAATATTTCCGTGTTAAAAAAATATTTTCTTGGATAATTTTGGTCACTCCAATAAGGCAGAACCTGTTCTCTCTACTCTCTAATTACACCTTGAGTGATATCAAAAATTCTGTCCATGACCACTTGTTAAATATATGTGTGTCTGTGTTTGTGTGTTTTTCAGGGACCACTGACAATTAGGGATGTAACTGTAGAATTCTCTCTGGAGGACTGGCAATGCCTGGACATTGTTCAGCAGAATTTATATAGGGATGTGATGTTAGAGAACTACAGAAACCTGGTCTTCCTGGGTGAGGATAACTTCAATACTCAATTCCTAATATACTCCAAAGGCTTTATTTTTGTTTTTTGTTTGTTTTTTTTGTAGAATGTTTTTTGGTAATTTGGTAATTTTTGATAATTATGCTTTGTATAAATGAGTTTCATATCCCTGTTTTCAAGAAAATCATAAGGATTTGTCAGTGTAGAAAAAAAAATTTCTTCAAGATGTTTCACCTTGAACTGAACTTTCCACATTGTTGAGCTGATCTGTATCCCTCACTCTAGAATAGTGGTAATTCCAGAAATTTAGTGGTGTAAAACATTGTTGCCCAAACCTTAAAATCTAATTGCTACCACCAATTTTTTTATTCAGTAGTACTGGGTAGTGAATTAAGAACCTACAAATATACAGTATTTTCTAAATATTTAGAAATTTCTGTTATAAGTTAGTATTTTTGGATAAATGTATTAGAATATTGTATTCCATTCTCTTTATTGAGCACATTACTAAGTTGGTAATTGGAGAATATGAGCAAGATGCATGTTACTTATTTTTAAAAAACAGGTATTGCTGTCTCTAAGCCAGACCTGATCACCTGTCTGAAGCAAGGAAAAGAGCCCTGGAATATGAAGAGACATGAGATGGTAGCCAAACCCCCAGGTAGGTGAGAGTGAAAGCCAGTACAACAGATGACACAGATGAAAGATCCAAAGGTCAAGGAGAAAGCAAGTCCTTAAAATGTCATTTGGGAAGGTGTGTTCCAAAGGATATAGTTTCTGGAAGCCTGAGTTTGTATTTTTTTTTTTTTCTTTGCTCTCACATAGGGATATTTTCTGTCTTATGCTTTTAAATTCTCTAAAAATTCTACTTTACTTTCAGTCATTTTCCTTTAAGTTTACAGTGACGGCCAAAGTCCTCATGGCATATAAGAGACTGCACAGTCTGACTGCTTTTTCATTGTTTTTAGGGACATACAAATATCTGCATAATTTTCAAAAATTCTGTGTTAAGCTATTTCTTAAGTTCTTTTTTTTGCATTGTGTCTGATATGGAGTAGTGGTTTCTGTTCCATTGAATTTTTTAAATTTTCTGCACATTTCATCCTTTTTCTTTAGTATATTTTTGAAAGATAGTTTGGAATTATAAAATATGATGTCATTCTGCTTTTTATTTTTCCTCAAGATTGCTTTGGCTATTCAAAGTTTATTGTAGTTTCATGTAATCTTTAGTCTTGTATTTTCCATTATTGTGAAAAAAACTTGCCACTGGAATTTTTATAGGGAGCTTACTGAACCTATATTTATTGAATTTATATTCTTTCAACTCATGGACATAAAACATTTTTTAATTTATTTTTGTCTTCTCTATTTCTTTTCCTAGCTATCTTATATCTTTCAGTGTAAAGAGTTTTTATCTCCTTGGTCAAATTTGTTCTCAGAAATTTATTTATTTATTTATTTATTTATTTATTTTTGAGATGGAGTTTCACTCTTCTTGCCCAGACTGAAGTGCAATGGTGCAGTCTCAGCTCACTGTAAACTCCGCCTCCCGGGTTCAAGCAATTCTCCTGCCTCAGCCTTTCAAGTAGCAGGGATTACAGGCACTCGCCACCATGCCTGGCTAATTTTTGTATTTTTAGTAGACATAGGGTTTCACCATGTTAGCCAGGCTGGTCTCGAACTCCTGACCTCAGATGATCAGCCCTCGTCAGCCTCCCAAAGTGTTGGGTTTACAGGCGTGAGCACCACGCCCGGCCAGAAATTTATTATTTTAATGCTATTGTAAATAAGATTTTTTTTTTGTCTATTTTAGCAGATAGTTTGTTTTAAGTGTATGGAACCATAACTTATACTTGTATGTTAATTTTATATTTTGCTAATTTACTGAGTTTATTTATTAACTTAGACAGGTTTTAATGCACTGCTTACAGTTTTCTATATATAAATTGTAATCTACAAACAGCAAATTTTTACTTGTCTTCAGTTTCAATGGCTTTTTGAAAATTGTTTTGACTAATTATTCTGCCATATACTTCAATGCTATGTTAAAATAGAAGCACTGACAAGGTGCACAATATAATTTTGCATTTGGTGTCTGTGAATTTGAAGGAGCAAATACCTCTTCAAGTTTCTATAAACTAGTTTCAGGAGGTAAAGATCTTCTTCCATTGGGCCCCCAGGGTGATGGGATTCCCTCTGGGTTTGTGTTGGAGAGGGGTTGTAGCTTGGTCACAAGATTGCTGGGTCTGCACTAGGGTCCACCTTTAGTTGGCTTGTTACAAGGGGCTTGCATAGTTGTAATTCCCACATTATTTTTGTACAGATTGGATATCCTTCAAGACTTTGCTCTGTAGGGCAGACACTAGGGCAGGTTTTTGCAGTAGGGTCTGTATATAATGTACCTTAAATCGGGATGTAAATGAGTACGGCTTTTGCTGAGTACCACAGAGGATTTCCTCGGGTCACACCGTGTTGGTTTCTAGGTAAAGAGAACTGGCCATAAACTGTGGCCCAGGAAGCTGGAACTGAGACTTTGAACTGCTTCAGGCACCACATTAAAAGCCAGGATCTGCAGGCCTGCCTGCATGGCTATAAATGGGTGTCTTCCTCCAGGCCTATGAAAGTAAAGAACCTCTCTCAGACTGTGGCTGAAAGGATTTTGAAATAATTACAGAGTAAATTCAGAATTCTCAGTGGGACCAAGGTGGGTTGGCCGTTTCCTGTCCTATAGCCAAGACCGGGGGTCCTGTAGTTTGCCACCGAAATGAGAGCCTGCTTTCTGAAGAGAACACCCCTCAATCTTTGGCTTTAGCAGAATTTCACAACTTCATCCCTTGACCTTAAAGATCTCTTAAAAGTACTTATTTTGGAGATGGGGTCTTGCTACATAACCCAGGCTGGTATTGAAATCTTGGCCTGAAGCAATTCTCCAACCTTAATATACCATGTAGCTGTCATTATGGGTTTGAGCCATGAGGCCTGGTACTCTCATAAAGGTATTTTTGTCAGGGATGGCCAACAAATTTTCTTACTGTGGAGGAATAGACAAATAGGGCAACTTTTATTTATCTTATTAATGTCACCTTTTCTGTAAGTTTTTAATTTCTAATTTCTATTTCAAATGTGCCTGTAATTTTAGATTCAGACATTTAGGAGCAATAAGCTAGAATTTACATGTTATGTTTGAAGTAAATTAGATCATTAGTAGGCCCTCCATATTTACTAATATAGTTACTTATAAATTTGTTTGCTCCAGGCAAAAAGGAATTATAAGCTTTTCACCCACTTTCTCTAGCCTATATCTAAACAATAACATAATTTATTCATAAATATTTGTTTTATGTAACAGACTCTAACCATTTTCTGCTATATATATATTAAATTATATATACAAAATAAATATTTAATAATAAATACATATATTAAATTACATATATATTTTAGCAATGTAAGGCTATTCCTTGCTTCTAAAGTTGGATTACAGCAGTTTCATTTTGTGAAAGAATAGCATACAATTGAAACATAAAAATTATCTCTAGTTTATTTTAAATGCTTATTTATTAAATGTTTCTCATTAAAATCTTGTTTATGATTATTCTGCATTTTCTGTAAAATTTTACTGCCACACAGTGCCTGTCAATGATTCAAAATACCTGCCTTCCATGATACACAGTTACAGTCAAATATTGTAGTTATCTAGAGAATTTTTTTTTTTTTTTTTTTTTTTTTTTTTTTTTTTTGAGACGGAGTCTTGCTCTGTCACCCAGGCTGGAGTGCAGTGGTGCGATCTCGGCTCACTGCAAGCTCCGCCTCCCGGGTTCACGCCATTCTCCTGCCTCAGCCTCTCCGAGTAGCTGGGACTACAGGCGCCCGCCACCACGCCCGGCTAATTTTTTGTATTTTTGGTAGAGACGGGGTTTCACCGTGGTCTCGATCTCCTGACCTCGTGATCCGCCCGCCTCGGCCTCCCAAAGTGCTGGGATTACAAGCGTGAGCCACCGCGCCCGGCTCTAGAGAATTTTTTTAATGGTACATCAATGTGGCGTACCAGATTATATGAGTAAACATTTTACTTATTATTGTTTTGCAGTTCCATGTTAGTGTGTTTTTTTCAGTGTAGGTTTCTTAACATCAGTTCATTGTAATTTTTTTTGTTTTACTTACGTACTATAATTTTAGACAATTTGCAATTTTGTTTGTACACTTTAAGTCAATATGGGCTTGAATTAAGAGATAAACCATCCAGGCTGGGCGCAGTGGCTCTCACCTGTAATCCCAGCACTTTGGGAGGCCGAGGCAGGTGGATCACCTGAGGTCAGGAGTTCGAGACCAGCCTGGACAACATGGTGAAACCCCATCTCTACTAAAAATACAAAAAATTAGCTGGGCGTGGTGGCATGCGCCTGTAATCCCAGCTACTTGGGGGGCTGAGGCGGGAGAATCACTTGAACCCAAGAGGTGGAGGTTTCAGTGAGCCGAGATCATGCCATTGCATTCTGGCTTGGGCGACAGAGCAAGACTTCATCTCGAGGGGAAAAAAAAGAGATAAACCATTCATATGTCTATCATTATCAGATTATACGTGTGTGTGTTTATCTATAAATATCCCAGTTTTGGTTATCGCTTATCATGTATATGTTTTTAGCTGATTTTTAGTGGTTGTTTTGTCTAAGTGAGTAATCATGGAAATAGTCTTATTTTCACCATGTGTTTAATAATGAATATATTTTTTGTGTATGTGTGAGAGAAACAATTTTGTGATTTGAAGGTAATTTTTGAAAGGATTTATAATTGCATTTTTTTTCAGTTTTTCTCTTAAAACATTTATTATTGTAAAAACAGATAACATAAAACTTACCGTCTTTTTTTGAGATGGAATCTTGCTCTGTTGCCCAGGCTGGAGGGCAGTGGCATAACCTCGGCTCACTGCAACCTTTGCCTCCTGGGTTCAAGCAATTCCCCTGCCTCAGCCTCCCGAGTAGCTGGGATTACAGACATAGACAACCACGAGCAGCTAATTTTTGTATTTTTAGTAGAGATGGGGTTTCGCCACGTTGGCTAGGCTGGTCTCGAACTCCTGATCTAAAGCAATCTGCCCGCCTTGGCCTCCCAATATGCTGGGATTATGGTATGAGCCACCGCGCCTGTCCTAAAATTTACCATCTTTAATCTGTTTAAGTGTACATTTCAGGCCTAGGCATGGTGGTGGCTCACATCTATAATACCAGGATTTTGGGAGACCAAGACAGAAGGATCGCTTGAGCCCAAAATGTTGAGACCAGCCTGGGCAGCATATAAATTCCCCCTCTCCACACACAAAAAATGTTTTAATAGCCAGGCATGGTGGTATGCACCTGTGGTCCTAGCTCTTTGGGAGATTGAGTGGGGAGGATTACTTGAGCCTGGGAGTTTGAGGCTGCAGTGAGTCATAGTTGTGCCACTGCCATCCAGCTTGGGTGACAGAGTAAGATCCTGTTTCTAAAAAATGGTATACATTTCAGGCATGTTAAGTACATTCACATTGTTATACAATAGACTTCCAGAAATTTTCCATCTTGTAAGACTAAAACTCAATACCCATTAAATAACAATAACCCATTTTACCCTCTCTCCAGCCCTCGACAAATACCGTTTTCTCTTTCTGTTTTTATGAGTGTGACTACTTAAAATATCTCATATTAGTGGAATTATATAGTATTCATTATTTTGTTACTGGCTTATTTCAGGTGACATAATATTCTCAGTTTATCTTTAAATGTGACAAGATTTCATGAGGCTGAATAATATTTCATTGTATTTATGTATTACATTTTTCAATGTGTTTCCAAATTAAAAGACATTTGGGTTGCTTCAGCCTTTTGACTTTTGTGAATACTAATACAATAAACATGACTGTTCAAATATGTCTTCCAGGTCCTGTGTTGCATATTATAGATACAGATTCATAAATGAGATTGCTGTATTTTATGATAATTTTATTTTTGATTATTTGAAGTACATTTATAGCATTTTAAAATAAAAGGCCAGGCGCGGTGGCTCACGCCTGTAATCCTAGCACTTTGGGAGGCCGAGGCGGGCAGATCACGAGGTCGAGATCGAGACCATCCTGGCTAACACAGTGAAACCCCGTCTCTACTAAAAATACAAAAAATTAGCCGGGCGTGGTGGCAGGCGCCTGTAGTCCCAGCTACTCAGGAGGCTGAGGCAGGAGAATGGCGTGAACCTGGGAGGTGGAGCTTGCAGTGAGTCAAGATTGCACCACTGCACTCCAGCCTGGGTGACAGAGCAAGACTCCGTCTCAAAAATAAATAAATAAATAATGGCTGAGCTCCTGATTTTCACCAACAATCAACATGGGTTTCATTATCACTGCATCATCAACAGATTTGGTGTTTTTTTAAAAAATTATAGTGGCCATTCTAGGCAAGGCACGGTGGCTCATGCTTGTAGTCCTAGCACTTTGGGAGGCTGAGGTGGGCGAATCACAAGGGCAGGAGTTTGAGACCGGACTGGCCAATATGGAGAAACCCCGTCTCTACTAAAAATAAATACAAAAAAAAAAAAAAAATTAGCTGGGCGTGGTGGCGGGCGCCTGTAGTCCCAGCTACTCAAGAGGCTGAAGCAGGAGAATTGCTTGTACCCGGGAGGCGAAGGTTGCAGTGAACTGAGATCTCGCCACTGCACTCCAGCCTGGGCAACAGAGGGAGACTCCATCTCAAAAAAAAAAAAAAAATTATAGTGGCCATTCTAATGAGTGAGAGGTGATTTTGTTTTTTGTGATTTTTATGCAATTCTCTACAAAATAGTTATTTTGCATTTTCTTTTAAATGCATTTTCTTATTTGTGTATATTTTTGATAAGATTTTGTTCAATTATTTGACCATTTCTAAATCAACTTATTCAACTCTATTGTTTAGTTTTAAGACTTGTTTATATATTCTGAATATTAACTCCTATCATGTGATTTGCAAATATTTTCACACATTTTTTATAAGGCATTGTCACTCTGTTGAATATTTTATTTGGGTGCAAAAATTTTGAAGGATAGTACAGTTAAATTTTTCTGTTATTTTCTTTGTTGCTGATGCATTTAATGTATCTGAAAAAATGTTGCTAAGACCAATGTCATGTTTTTCTTCTATATTTCTAAAGAATTGGTTAGTTATTTTTTATGTCTGAGTATTTTATTTAAAATATTTTTCATATATGGTTCAAGGAAATAATCCAGAGCTTTATCACTGTTGATATCCAGTTTTCTTGCTTTCTTTTTTTTTTTTTTTTTTTGAGATGGAGTTTCGCTCTTGTTGCCCAGGCTGGAGTGCAATGGTGCAATCTCTGCTCACTGCAGACTCCGCCTCCCGGGTTCAAGTGATTCTCCTGCCTCAGCCTGTTGAGTAGCTGGGATTACAGGCATGTGCCACCACACCCTGCTAATTTTGTATTTTTAGTAGAGATGGGGTTTCTCCCTGTTGGTCAGGCTGGTCTGGTGATCTACCCACCTTGGCTTCCCAAAATGCTGGGATTACAGGCGTGAGCCACCACCGCACCCAGCTGGTATCCAATTTTCAACATTACTTTTTGAAGAGATTATCTTTTCTCTATTGTGTGCTCATGGCAACTTTGTGGAAGATCATTTGATCTTTTAAAGGGGGGTTCATTTCTTCACTCTCTGTTCTATTCTTTCATCTGTTTATCTGTCTTTGTTTGAGTACCACATCGTTTTTATTTTAGCTTCTAGTATGTTTTGAAATCAGAAAGTATAATGCCTCCTTGTTCTTTTTCATGGGTTTCTGGCTATAGTTGTAATCAAGGTTTAAACTTTTACACAAGATTTCTTGTATCGGTTGGTCTGTTCTCATGCTACTAATAAGAACATACCCAAGACTGGGTAATTTATAAAGAAAAGAGGTTTAATTTGCACACACTTCCTCATGGCTGGGGAGGCTTCACAATCATGGCACGAGGCAAAGGAGGAGCAAGTCATGTCTTACATGGTGGAAGGCAAGAGGGCGTTAGCAGAGGAACTCTGCTCTATAAACCCATCAGATCTCCTGGAACTTATTCACTATCACAAGAACAGCACAGGAAAGACCCACTTTCATGATTTAATTACCTCTCCCTGTCTCTCTCGTGACACATGGGAATTATGGGAGCTACAATTCAAGATGAGATTTGGGTAGGGACACAGCCAAACCATATTATTTCTGTTAAAAACTGTGCTATTGAGATTGTTATAATGATTATATTAAATTTGTTCACAACTGTAGGTTGTATTGACACCTTTGAAAAATTAAATTTTGGGCCCCTGAGCAAGAATATGTTGAAGAGTTTTATATATTTAGTTTTATGTACTTTTGGATTTGCCAGTTTTACTTTTGCTTTTAATTCCTTGTTTCATTCAGTTGTGGTCAGAAAACACAGTGCATAATTTTGGTATAGTTAAATGTATTTATTGTTGTTTTTAGACAGGATCTTACTCTGTCACCCAGGCTGGAGTGCAGTGGCATGATTTTGGCTCACTGTCACCTCTACCTCCTGGGCTCAAGTGATCCTGTCACCTCAGCATCCCTAGTAGCTGGGACTATAGACATGCACTACCATGTCTAGCTAATTTTTTTTATTATTTGTAGGAACAGTGTCTCACTATGTTGCCCAGCCTAGTCTCAAACTTCTGGCCCCAAGAGAGCCTCTCACTTTGTTCTTCCAAAGTGTTGGGGTTATAGGCATGAGGACTTCATGCTGCCATGTAATTCTCAATGTTGGATGTAAGACCAGTGGGAGGTGTTTTGTTTGTGAGGAAAAATTCCTTGTTCATGGGTTGGCACCATCCTCTTTGTAATCAAAATTTTACACTCCATTAATTCAAAAGTGAGCTGGCTCATTAAAAGAACCTGGCTCCTTCACCTCACACTTGCTGTCTGTTACCATGTGGTATGTCCAGTTATCAGTTACTCTTGGCCTTCCACCATGATTGTAAGCTTTTTGAGACCCTCACCAGAAGCAGATGTTGGCACACACTTCTTGTACAGTCTGCCAAACTGTGAGCCAAATCTTTTTTTTTTAATAAATTATCTACTATCAGGCTTCCTGTATATTCAAAATAATTTATAGTCTATAATGTTTTCTAAGTTATCTGTTTTATTATTGCTATTTTATCTGAATTTTCTATTTATTATTGAAAATGAGGTCTTGATGTCTACAACTATGTTGCTATGTATTTCCTGCTTCAATTTGTTGATATTTGCTTTATATATTTTGGAGCCCTGATGTTATATATATGTATACATATAGCTAGATAAGTATTTTATTAAATACTACATTAATTATATATCTATATAAACTTTTTTTTTTTTGAGATGGAGTCTTGCTTTGTTGCCCAGGCTGGAGTGCAGTGGCATGATCTAAGCTCACTGCAACCTCTGTCTCCCAGGTTCAAACGATTCTCCCACCTCAGCCTCCCAAGTTGCTGGGACTATAAGGCACATGACACCATGCTTGGCTGATTTTTGTATTTTTAGTAAAGTCGGGGTTTCACCATGTTAACCAGGATGGTCTCGAACTCCTGACCTCTTCATCCACCTGCCTCGGCCTCCCAAAGTTCTGGGATTAAAGGCATGAGCCACCATGACCGGCCCTATATAGATATCTGTATGTATACATATATATGTTATATATACACGTATCTGTAAGTATATGTATTGCTATATACATATGGATAGATACCAGTTAAATTGACCCATTTTACCATTATATAATATCAATCTTTGTCTCATGCTAGTACTTAGGACATATTATGTCCACCTTAATTATGACTACCTCACCCAATTGTAGCTACTATTTGCATGGAACATAGATTTTTTTTCATTCTGTTACTTTCAGCCTATTTAACTAAATTCTAAAATGAATCTCTTGTATGCAGCATATTGTATGCTGTTTTTCTTAAGCCCATTAGGCATTTAATTTTTAAAATATAATTTATTTAATATTTTATTTTTGAGATAGGTTCTCACTCTGTCAGCCAGGCTGGTTTGCAGTGGTTTGAGCATGGCTCACAGCAGCTTTAACCTCCCAAACTCAGATGATCCTCTCATTTCAGCCTCTCAAGCAGCTGGGTTACAAGTGTATGGCATCACACCCAGCTAGTTTTTTTGTATTTTTTGTAGAGACACAGTTTTGCTGTGTTGCCCACTCTGGTTTTGACCTTCTGAGATCAAGTGATCAGCCCACCTTGGCCTCCCAAAGTCCTGGGATTACATTTTTTAAAATTAAATAGTTTAATTAATTTGTATTTAAAATAATTGCTTAAAGAAATGTTTCTATTACCAGTTTTATTATTATTGTTTTATGTACTCTTATAGATATGTTTTTTCTCATTTCCTATTTTACCACCTTAAATTTTGTTTAATTTTATAGTGACATGCCTTATTTTTCTATTTGTTTAGCATACTTTCTATAAATATCTTCATAATCATCTTGAAAAATGAAGATTACATAAAACATCTTAAAGTTAAAACAATATATTTTAATCTTATAACAACTTCAACTGAATACAAATACTATACCTCTACATTTTTGTTATTAATATTACAAATTATATCTAATAACAGATTTATGCAGATTTATATTTTGTTTTTCATATTCTATAGAAGAAATTTAGGGATTTTATGCACCATCATTATAATAGTAAAGGATTCTATGTGTGTCTGTATATTTACATTTAATAGAGAGCTTTATATTTACATAGTCAAATGATGCTGTGTGAATTTTATTTTTCAACATAATGGACTAGTTATAGCATTTCTTTGTTTTTATATGCAAAGTCTCACCATGTTCCTCAGGATGTTTTTGAACTCCTGGTCCCAAGTGATGTGACTGCCTGGGCCTCCTAAAACTGTAAGATTACAGGCATGAGCCACTGTGCCTCACCACCATGTAGCATTTTTTGTAGGACAGTGCTGCTAGTTGTGATGAACACTCTCACCTTTTATTTTGGAAAGTGTTTATTTTTATCTTTTTTTTAAGTAAAATAATTTCAAATCAAGTATTATTGGTCAGGTATTATTTTATTACCTCAAAATTTGGGAAGTACTTAGTCTTTTTCATTTTCAAGTAAACTCTGTATTACTTTTTCCCTATAGTCTTCTTCCAAGATTTTGTTCATGGATATATTGATTGACTTGATGCTGTCCAATAAGTATTACTTTCTACTTTTTAAATTTGTTTTGCAATTTTATATTTTTGTATTATATATTTTAGAACATGCCACCTCATACCAGTTAATTGTGTTTTGATTTTTCAGTTTATATTATAATCGTGTATGACAATATTTAGTTCTGAACAATTTAAGACAGTGCGGAGCAAAATCAAATATGAATCAGCCATACATCTAGTGCCAATATAATTGTCTCTGTGTTTGTCTGCTTTTATAAATATTATCCCTGTGTTTCTTTATAACTTGTATATTTGTCAGGTAGGTTTGTTGAGAACGGTTGTTTAATCCTGTGTAGATGAGTAGTCACAAAAATTCTCCTAATTTCAACATCCTATTTATTTGTGAATCTTCCATATCCTGTTTATTCATGAATCTATATTATTTTTCTGTGAAAGAAATACTTTTGGCTTTGAAGATAATTTAAAAACTACTGGCAGGGTGTGGTGGCTCATGCCTGTAATCCCAGCACTTTGGGAGGCCGACGTGGGTGGATCACCTGAGGTCAGCAGTTTGAGACCAGCCTGACCAAAATGGTGAAACCCCGTCTCTACTAAAAATACAAACAAATTAGCAGGGCATGGTGGTGGGCGCCTGTAATCCAGCTACTTGGGAAGCCGAGGCAGGAGAATCTCTTGAACCCAGGAGGTGGAGATTGCAGTGAGCCAAGATCGCTCCATTGCACTCCAGCTGGGCGACAAGAGTGAAACTCCATCTCGAAAAACTAAACTCATAACTAAATTTCTCTTCTAGCTACGTTGTTCATTTTTACTTGTCAAAAACACATAATAATTTATAATAAAATATTTTCAAATATTCACTTTAGTTATATTGACATTGTTATGCAACATATTGCTGAAGCGTTTTTATCTTGCAAAGCTAAATCTCAATACACATACAACTATCAATTTTTCTAGTATTATGGCACTTTTGAAACACCACTCTGTTTTCTCTTCCTAGTGGTGTAACTTCTTTATATATCTCATGCAATCTCTGTCTGTTTGTGGCTGGCTCATGTCACTTTGCAAAATATCATCAAGATTTATCTGTGTAGTTAAAATATTTTCTGCTTTTTGAAAACTGAGTGATGTGGTCTGGAGTGGTAGCTCACGCCTGTAATCCCAGCACTTTGGGAGACCAAGGTGGGTGGATCACCTGAGGTCAGGAATTCTAGACCAGCCTGGCCAACATGGTGAAACCCTGTCTCAACTAAAAATACAGAAATTAGCTGGGTGTGGTGGCAGGTGCCAGTAATCCCAGCTACTCGGGCCAAGGCAGGAGAGTTGCTTGAACCCGGGAAGCAGAGGTTGCAGTGAGCTGAGAGGTTGCAGTGAGCTGAGATGTGAGCCACCATGCCTGGTTCAAAATTTTAGTTTTAAAACACAGGGATATTTATAAAGGCAGACAAACACAGAGACAATTATATTGGCACTAGATGTATGGCTGATTCATATTTGATTTTGCTCCACACTGTCTTAAATTGTACCCCCCACTCCAGCCTGGGGGACAAGAGCAAGACTTCATCTCAAAAAAAAAAAAAAAAAAGAAAACTGAGTGATATTCCAGTAGTTTGACATTTCAAATTATATCTATTGAATAATTTGGTGACAGAAATTAGCATTGTTTTTAACTATTGGCTTTCAGTAACAATGCTACAATTCTTATGGGTATGTAAATGACTCTTTATATGACCATATATATGAAAGTTTATGTGTTGCATCCTATTTGATTTGACTTGCTTTCAGCTTGATACTCATACCAAATTGTTTTAATTCTGTAGCTTTGCAATCTGTTTTGAAATAAGGAATTATAATGCCTCCAACATTGTTTCTTTTTTTGAAGATTGTTGGGTACTTCATTGTCTCTTGCAATAGCACTCCTGAGTTTGCTATTGCTATTTTTTCAAAAATGCAGTGAGAAATTTGAAAAACATTGCATTAAATTTGTAGATTACATTAAACAGTATAAACATCTATACAATATTAATTATTTTAACTTTTGAACAAGAGCATGCTTGAGTGTACCACTTAATTTCTGTATATTTGTGAAATTTTCAGTTTTTTTCCATTGTTTCATATTCGTAATCCATAAAATTTTAGGGTTTTTTTTTTTTTTTTTTTTTTTTTTTGGAGACAATCTCACTCCGTTGCCCCAGGCTAGGGTGCAGTGGCGTGATCTCAGCTCACTGCAACTCCTGCCTCCTGGGTTCAAGTGATTCTCATGCTTTAGCCTGCTTAGTATATGGGATTATAGGCGCATGCCACCAGGCCCAGTTATTTTTGTATTTTTGGTAGAGACAGGGTTTCACCATGTTGGCCAGGCTGGTTTCAAACTCCTGACCTCAGGTGATCCACCCACCTCGGCCTCCCAAACTGCTGGGATTACAGGCATGAGCCACTGTGCCTGGCCAAAGTTTTAGGTTTTTTTTGTTGTTGTTATTGTTTGTTTGTTTTGAGACAGAGTCCTGCTCTGTCACCAGGCTGGAGTTCAGTTTCTCGATTTCTGCTCACTGCAACTTCCGCCTCCCGGGTCCAAGTGATTCTCCTGCCTCAGCCTCCCAAGTAGCTGGGATCACAGGCATGCACCACCACACCTGGCTAATTTTGTATTTTCAGTAGAGACCACCACGCCTGGCTAATTTTTTATTTTCAGTAGAGACCACCACACCCGGCTAATTTTGTATTTTCATGTTGGCCAGGCTGGTCTTGAACTCCTGACCTCAGGTGATACACCTTCCTCAGCCTCCCAAAGTGCTGAGATTACAGATGTGAGCCACCATGCCTGGCTCAAAATTTTAGTTTTAAAACATTTGTTAAGATTTATTTTTTGACCTAACCGGTGGTCTATCAAAAAGATTGTATGAGCTATTGCAAAGGGTGTGTTTCCTGATGTTGAGAAGTTTTATCTATATCTGTGTTAGACATACTTATTTTATACTGCCTTCAAGTCCACTGTTTCCTTACTAATATCCTCTTGTTTTATTATTATCAGAGAAAGTGAGGTATTGAAATATCCTACTGTATTTATATTGCTTTCTATGTGTTTCTTCAATTATGTTAATATTTACCTTACATATTTGGAACCCTGATGTGAGATACACACACACATGCACACACACACATACACACAAACACACAAACATGCATATATACAAATTTTTCATAGGTTCCCCATCAATCTATTATTGCTTAATGTCCTTCTTTGTCTTTTTGGAGTTTTGACTTCATATACATTTTATATAATATGAGTTTTTGACTTAAGATGTAGCTTGTGTAATACTATTTTGACCTTTTCTGCTCTCATTTGGTTAATATTTGGATAAAATGCCTACATCAATCTTGCCACTTTCAGGCTTTTTTAATTATTAGTTCTAAACTGACTGTTGTAGAAAGGCAAGTCAGGCCTTCTTTTTTAATGAATCCCTTTACTGAAACTATGTCTCTTGACTAGAAAGCTAATTATACCTATATGTAAGTACTTTTCTAAAAGACAAAGACTTCCGTTATTTTATTAATTATTTTATTTGATTCTTGTATCTTTATCCCTCATTTTCTCCCTTTCTGTCTTCTGTTGTGTCTGTTTCATTTTAGTATTGATATAGTTTCACTGCTTTCTAAGATAAAGCAGTATATACATAATCTAGTGAAAAATGAACTTCAGTTATATACAAAAAGTTTTCCTCATTACATCCGCCCTCAACTTTGTTATTGATATTGCTGATTATATGTTGTATATTTATTAACAGATATTCACAGTAATTTCTGTGCTTTTATTTTTCTAACTTTAGAGCATAATTATAAATGTTTTCTATCCCATTATAAGAATGCTAGCCGGGCGCGGTGGCTCACGCCTGTAATCCCAGCACTTTGGGAGGCCAAGGCGGGCGGATCACAAGGTCAGGAGATCGAGACCATCCTGGCTAACACGGTGAAACCCCGTCTCTACTAAAAATACAAAAAATTAGCCAGGCGTGGTGGCAGGCGCCTGTAGTCCCAGCTACTCGGGAGGCTGAGGCAGGAGAATGGCGTGAACCCCGGGGGGGCGGAGCCTGCAGTGAGCCGAGATCGCGCCACTGCACTCCAGCCTGGGTGAAAGAGCGAGACTCCGTCTCAAAAAAAAAAAAAAAAAAAGAATGCTAAGGAATTCTATTTTTGAGTATGTATGTTTCTCAGGAACATGTATTTTTATATGATTATGTGTTGTTTTCTTGCATTGTGTTATTTTCAGTGGAAGAAACTTTTTTCAGCATCTTTGATATATATAGGCCATATGCAGTGCCAATATACTGTCTCAGGATTTGGTTATTTTAGAAGGTCTTTTTTTTTTTTTTTTTTTATTTGATAGGACGTTTTTGCTGATGATTATTCTTTTCACCTGACAGCATTTTTCTTCAGGATTTTGACAATATCACACAGTTTTCTTCTGGCCTGCAAAATTTTCTTTTGAAAAACTCACTATTTAGTGTGTAACTCTATGCTTTTAAATGACACATCACTTTTATCTTGCAGTTCTTGAGATTGTCTCTTGTCTGTGACATTTTAAGTTGTTCTTATATATGTGTTTTTTTAAATAAATATCTTGTATGTGTATTTTTGTTTGTTGAACTTCTTTATTTTTATATCATTTTTTCTTTTAGAATTGGTTAGTTATCTCTTTGTATTATTTACCTCCAAATTACTGTCTTTAAAATCCTTTTAATATTTTTGCTGTTTTTCTCATTTTTCTGATTTTCAGTAGTTGTCTGTGCTCCTTTTACTCAATGGAGTATTATTCAACTTATTTTAAATTTCTAAAATTTATACATTTTTATTTTATAATGATTGCTTTCTGAAAATTTCATGATTTGTTTGATGGGGCCATGTTGCCCTAATATTTTGTATACATGGTAATCATTGAGACTTCGACATTTCAAAAAAAAAAAAAGCTACCTGTCACAATCTTTACAATGTAGCTTTATCCTGGCATAGTCTAAAACCAGTTGTCATGGCTAGACATTCTGGGAGCCTTTCAAACATGTTCTTAGAATATGTCTTATCTGAAATGTTTTATTTTCTAGTTTAAAAAGTTTATTTGCACTTCTTTCCAGTTATCAATCACTTCCTACACTTGTTACCTGTCTGTGGTACTGCAGTCTCTCTGCTGCTGTAACATTTACCTTTGGTCTCAGCAGTCTCAAATTGTCATTCTAAAGTATACTATTTTTTTTTCAGCATTTTATTTAATGGGAGAATGAAACCAGTGTCTTGAAAGACCCCTAAAAGCCAGACATAGAAATGTATGTGCCAATATTTTTCTTGTCTTTTAAATAGAAACAAGGAGTTGGCAATTTACTTCTAAGGGCACTGTGTTATACTGAGGAGAAGGAAGTACTGTGTTGGGTTGATATAACAGATTTTTCTTTTTCTTCTATGTTGCTTTTTACATTGTGTTAACCTGGGGCACTTCACCCACTTAACTCATTTATAAATTTTCCAAAAATGTGTTTTGGTCAGTATATTTTTGTTACATTTTATATGTTTTTGAATAAATTAGAGCCTGTGGTATTTTGCTATGCCATCTTGCTTATGTAGTGTATACAGTTTTATAGGTTAGATTTGTAAAAAATATTTACCTGAATCTAGTAAGTAGAGTAATTTGTTGTTTTTATTTCTTTTAGTTATGTGTTTTCATATTGCTGAAGACCTTTGCCCAGAGCAAGACATAAAATCTTTTTTCCAAAAAGTCATACTGAGGAGATATGATAAATGCAAACATGAGAATTTACAATTAAGACAGGGCTGTAAAAGTGTGGATGAGTGTAAGGTGTGCAAAGGAGGTTATAATGGACTTAATCAATATCTGATAACTACCCAGAGCAAAATATATCAGTGTGATAAATATGTAAAAGTCTTTTATAAATTTTCAAATTCAGATAGACATAAGATAAGACATACTGCGCCGGGCGCGGTGGCTCAAGCCTGTAATCCCAGCACTTTGGGAGGCCGAGGCGGGCGGATCACGAGGTCAGGAGATCGAGACCATGGTGAAACCCCGTCTCTACTAAAAATACAAAAAATTAGCCGGGCGCGGTGGCGGGCGCCTGTAGTCCCAGCTACTCGGAGAGGCTGAGACAGGAGAATGGCGTGAACCCGGGAGGCGGAGCTTGCAGTGAGCCGAGATCGCGCCACTGCACTCCAGCCTGGGCGACAGAGAAAGACTCCGTCTCAAAAAAAAAAAAAAAAAAAAAAAAAAGATAAGACATACTGCAAAGAAAACTTGCAAATGTAAAGAACGTGGCAAATCATTTTGCATGCTTTCACAACTAACTCGACATAAGAGAATTCATATTAGAGAGAATTCCCACAAATGTGAAGAATGTGGCAAAACCTTTAACCAGTCCTCAGCTCTTACTCGACTTAAGATGACTCATACTGGAGAGAAACCCTACAAATGTGAAGAGTGTGGCAAAGCTTTTAACCGGTCTTCACACCTTACTCAACATAAGATAATTCATACTAGAGAGAAACCCTACAAATGTGAAGAGTGTGGCAAAGCCTTTAACCGGTCTTCACACATTATTCAACGTAAGAGAATTCAGAATAGAGAGAAGCCCTTCAGATGTGATGAATGTTGCAAAGCCTTTAAGTGGTCCTCAGCTCTTACTACCCTTACTCAACATAAGAGAATTCATACTGGAGAGAAACCCTACAAATGTGAAGAGTGTGGCAAAGCCTTTAACCAGTCCGTAAACCTTACTACACATAAGATGATTCACACTGGAGAGAAACCCTACAAATGTGAAGAGTGTGGCAAAGCTTTTAACCGGTCTTCACACCTCACTCAACATAAGATAATTCATACTGGAGAGAAACCCTACAAATGTGAAGAGTGTGGAAAAGCCTTTAACCGGTCTTCACACCTTACTAAACATAAAAGAATTCATACTAGAGAGAAGGCCTACAAATGTGATGAATATTGCAAAGCCTTTAACTGGTCTTCAGCTCTTAATACCCTTACTCAACATAAGATAATTCATACTAGAGAGAAACCCTACAAATGCGAAGAGTGTGGCAAAGCCTTTAACCAGTCTTCATACCTTATTCGACATAAGATAATTCATACTGGAGAGAAACCCTACAAATGTGAAGAGTGTGGCAAAGCCTTTAAGCAGTCTTCAAACCTTACTCAACATAAGATAATTCATACTGGGGAGAAGCCCTACAAATGTGAAGAATGTGGCAAAGCCTTTAACCGGTCTTCACACCTTACTCAACATAAGATAATTCATACTAGAGAGAAACCCTACAAATGTGAAGAATGTGGCAAACCTTTTAATCATTTCTCATACCTTACCATACATAAGAGAATTCATGCTGGAGAGAACCCCAATAAATATGAAGAATGTGGCAAAGCTTGTAACCATTCCTCAAACCTTACTAAGCATAATTCATAATGGAGAAAAACCCTACAAATGTGAAGAATGTGTCAAAGCTTTTAACTCTTCCTCACTCCTTATGAAACATAAGGGAATTCATAATACAGAAACCCTACAAATGTGAAGAATGTAGCCTGGCTTTTAACAAATCCTCAACATTTATTAAGCACAAAATAATTCATGCTAGAGAGAAACCCTTGAAATGTGATGAATGTGGCATAGCCTCTACCCAGTTCTCAACTCTTACTAAACATGAGAACTCATGTGGGAGATAAAGCCTACAAATGTGAAGAATGTGACAAGGCCTTTAAAAGTTCTCAACCCTTATTACACATAATTTATACTGGACAGAAATCCTAAAGTGTGAAGAATGTCACAAAGCCCTTAACAAGTCCTCAATTCTTAACAGATGTAAGACGTTTCATACTGGAGCAAAACTCTACAATCCTGAATGATGTCACAGTGCTTTTAACAATACCTCAAACTTTTCTAAACATAAAAAATATTATACTAGTGCAAAACTCTAGAAACATAAAGAACATGAAAAACTTTTAAATGGTTTTCACACTTGATTGCAGGTAAAATAATTTATACTGGAGAAAACTCCAGGTGTGAAGAATATAACTTTTAACCAGTGTTCACAACTTATTGTACAGTAAAGCATTTATAGTTGAGAAATGGGGTACAAACATAAAGAATATGGAAAAGTCATTAATATTTGCTCACATATTACACATCAGAGAGTTCATACTTAATAAAAGTACTATAAATACAATTATTGTCAAATGATCTTTCAGAAATATAAGGCTTTAAAGTGAAAAAGAGTTTATTCTGAAGACAAACATTACAAATATAAAGGGGGTTGTAGTGCTTTTACTTGTATCACAGATTTTATTGTACACATTTTGTACTAGAGAATAACTGAAGCAGTTGCTAAAATTTTGTTCAGCATTAGGATATTTATGTTGGAGAAGAATTCAGCAAATGTAATGAATTTGGAAAAACCTTTTTTTCCATAACTATAGCTTAGAAAATGCTAGAGAGCTCATACTAAAATATACTTTTGCAGATGCAATAAATACGAAGAAATATTTAATTCAAATTGAGTTTATATAATTATCAGAGAATTAACAGTAGAAAGAGCTAAGGCACTGACACTTCAGACATTACACTAAATCAGACTGCTGAGTATAGAAAATCCAAAACTGCAGTTGGTAAGTAAATTAATTTTATATAACTTTAAAGTGGGTAGACATTTCTTTGAAAAGTCATAATTAAATTCAAGTATACTTTTTTGATAAAATTATAAAACTTTTTAAAAGTAAATAATGATGTAAGTCAACTCTCAAATTACTTCATGCTGTTTCTTCATTTCTATTGTATTCACCTGTGAAAGCATGTGAACAACTATTGCTGCATCAGAGTTGAGAGATTCTTTATTAGGTGGGAATTATATACGACCTCTTCTATAAAATAGTAAGGACATTGAAATATAAGATGCATAAGAGTCTAAGTGAAGAGGCTCTTTGTGGTTAACTTAGTGATGTATGAAGTAGTTGCTCAGAGTAATATTCTTTCATGTTATGAGAGAAGAACATTTTTAATTTTAGTTAAATGTAAGTTAAAATTAATTAAAATAGTACCATATAATGTTACTGATTGTACTTTTATTTGACAAAATGCAGTACATTTTAAAATTTTTAGATTATGTGTGGACTTAAATTATAATTAAATATTTTCTTTTACCACATTAAGACTATTGTACATTCAGGCCAGGCCACAGTAGCTCACACCTGTAATCCCAACACTTTGGGAGGCTGAGGCGGGCAGATCACTTGAGGCCAGGAGTTTGAAACCAGCCTGGCCAACATGGTGAAACCCTGTCTCTACTAAAAATACAAAAAATTAGCCAGGCATGATGGTGGGTGCCTGTAATCCCAGCTATTTGGGAGATTGAGGCAAGAGAATCACGTGTACTCAGGAGGCAGAGGTTGCAGTGAGCCAGGATCATGACATTGCACTCCAGCCTGGGCAACAAGAGCAAGACTTAGTCTCAAAAAAAAAAAAAAAAAAGACTTGTGTATTCAATGGAGCATTATTATTCCACTAACTTTAACATACCCCACCTTACTCAAGGGTGTAGGTAAAATATGGTAACAATGTACTATTTGGCAACATAGTGGAATAACACCTCTAGTAATCTCTTCTGCCAATGGCTTCAAATTGCAAATAAGTTTAAAAAATATTTTTCCCATAGGTTACATTTTTATCCTTTTTTTCTTAAATTTATTCTTTTTAATTTTGTGGTTACACAGTATGTGTATATATTTATGCCATATATGGCATATTTTGGGACAGCCATATAATTACATCAGAATAAATGAGGCATCCATCACCTCTAGCATTTATCCTTTTTATTACAAACAATTTGATTAGTAAAATAAAAATACTGTTAGTTATTTTAAAATATTAAAAGTATTTTTAAATTTACAATTGTTCTCACTACAGGGTCATTTTTGTGGTCATAATAAAATTTATATACAAGTATAAATAAAATTGATACATTTCTAAGTCCTGAATAAATATTTAAAGAATTTGTTACATATTTTTCTTTGAACATGTTTTCTATCTGTCTGCAAACACATATAGGCTTTTAGTTTTGATTTACATAGAGTTAAATATATACATATATTACTCTAAAGATAAACCTTAGGTGTAAGAAAATTATGAAGTAAGTGTGTATAAGTATGAGTTTATACCCATTTTCAGAAAGAGAAGGCAATATTGGAGCAAAACAAATTATTTTAATAAGGTGACTTATTAGAAAACTAAAAACCTCGAAAATGTTGAAAGCAAATCTATACTCTGTGCATTGTATTGAATTCATTGCTGTAAAATATTAGGGCTTATAGTTCAGAATCTCCCTATGCACATTCTCTGTTTTTACTTGTCTGGTACTCATGTTAGACCCATAATTTTCTTGTTTCATATTTTATCAAGTACTCATTATGTGAGCTGGTCAAGGATTATATGAATGATTTTTATGAAATTTAAGAGTGCACTCAAAATAATTTTTAGATGTAATTACAAAATTTACATTTTTATATAACTAAATTAGTTATACTTTTGTATAACTATAAATTAGTTTTTGTGTAACTATCATATTAGTTATATTGTTATATTTTAACGTTTGATTTTTGTTTTATTGGAGAAACCTGTATAAGCCTAATTTTCTTTATTGTTTCTTCCACTTTTTATAATTGACATAAGTAAATCTATTGAGTGAGCTAATTTGCTTTGGTAAGTACTAGGGAGACTTCATAAGTCATGAGGATGTTTTTACATATGTAGCAAACAAATATGACAGTGCTTCTGAGTAAAACATGCTTTATAATAAGTCATAAATATTTTTGCTGGCGTTAGTTTGTAACTTCAAGTCAAAGACGGGAAATAGCAATGGTGAAGAAATAACATCGATTCATCATGTGGAGAAGACATTTTCAGGCTGCAAAGCTGACTTACTGAATTTAAACACAAATTTTGCTGCTTTTATTTTCTAATGATCTTCAGTTTTGTCTTATGTGTATTCCAACTATATATGCATCACAGTCTTTTTTCTTTTACTGTGTTATGACTACAGTTTTCTCATTCTTGTCTTCATGCCTTGTCATTTTACATGGTAGTTTCTAGGTTCTCATGAGAAAGTTGGTATTTTTAGTGCACTGAAAAATTGGTTTTAACTGAAGAATTTGCTCATCAATAAAACTTTTAGATTAGTTAATTAAGAGAATGGACATACCCTGTTAACAAGTGAAAAGATTACATCAGTTAGCTTTTTCTTTGTAAAAAAAAGTTTTATTCCTACAAAAAGCATGGCAAATATAAAATTTGTAAAAAAATATATTTCAGAAATTAGATTCTAAATAGAGTTAATGGTAAATGAACAATTTTAAATTTAATTTCCTATGATATATTTATAGCACAACTTATGTTTCTGTGCAGAATCTTTTTTTTTTCTTTTTTTGAGACGGAGTTTTGCTCTCTCTCCCAGGCTGGAGTGAAGTGGCCCAATCTCGGCTCACTGTGACCTCCATCCCCCAGATTCCAGCGATTCTCTTACCTCAGCCTCCCAAGTAGCTGGGATTACACCACGCCCAGCTAATTTTTGTATTTTTAGTAGATATGGAGTTTCGCCATGTTGGCCAGGTTAGTCTCAAACTCCTGACCTCAGGTGATCCACCTGCCTCAGCCTCCCAAAGTGCTGAGATTATAGGCATGAGCCACTGCACCTGGCAGAATCTTATATTTTTAAGTGTGAATGTTGAATGTCGCAAAACAATACAATGACCTGTGGATCTGAAATTTGGAATAGTATTTATTTTACATCTTGATAAAACAATTTGGAGAAATTCCACTCCACTCTTTTTTTTTTTTTTTTTTGAGATGGAATCTCGTTCTGTCACCCAGGCTGGAGTGCACTGGCATGATATCAACTCACTGCCACCTCCACCTCCCAGGTTCAAGTAATTCTCCTGCCTCAGACTCCTGAGTAGTTGGGATTACAGGTGCACACCACCATGCCCTGCTAACTTTTGTATTTTTAGTAGAGATGGGGTTTCACCATGTTGGTCAGACTGGTCTCAAACTCCTGACCTTGAGATTCGCCTCGGCCTCCCAAAGTGCTGGGATTACAGGCATGAGCCACCATGCTTGGCCCATATTCTTTTATATGATTTTTTTTTTAGTAGGTACAGTTTAGTCTACAGATTTTAACTCACCTAACTGTAGCCAACTCCTTGATGATTGGTAAGTGATGATTAGTAATTCCAAACTATTGACCGGATGCAGTGGCTCATACCTGTAATCTCAGCACCTTGGGAGGCCAAGGCGGGTGGATTGCCTGAGGCCAGGAGTTCGAGGCTAGCCTGGCCAACATGGTGAAACCTTGTGTCCACTGAAAATACAAAAATTAGCTGGGCGTGGTGGCGGGTGCCTCTAATCCCAGCTACTCGGGAGGCTGAGGCAGGAGAATCACTTGCACTTGGGAGGTGGAGGTTGTAGTGAGCCAAGATCGTGCCACTGCACTCCAGCCTGGACAACAAGAGTGAAACTCCATCTCAAAAAATAAAAAGTACAATTAAAAAAAAAAAAATTCCAAACTTTTATTTTAGTCACTGTAAAAACTTAATATTCTTTAATTATTAAATAGGAAAAAGTCTTCTGATATTAGTGTTTCTGAAACTTTCAGAAAGTGTAAACCAGTCAAAAGATGATCAGGTATGTGCAGACCATAAGTTTTCTATTTAATTATAGGCTCATTCTAGCTTTTAATATAAAAATTTGATAAACGGTAAAATTAGTGGTTCTTTAAATAATAAGAGAAATATCATTGTTAGTAGCCATTTACCAATGTATTTTTGTTAGGCTTAGTAATGAGTACTTTAAACCAAAAATCCAGTTCTACATACTATCTAAGGGTATAAATAGTGATTTTTAAATTCCTTTTAGATTCTACTAAAGTAGAAAATTCAAAGCCAAAATGTTACGTCGGAAATGGAAAAAAGCATTAGGGGGGTGTTGGGCATAATGATTAAGATTGATACTTAGTATCAGGTGGTTCCTGTTTGCATCCTAATTCTGCCACTTATGAGCTGTATGACCTGAATACAGTTTGTTAACCTCCCTGTGCTTAACCCTTCAGCTGTACAGTGAGGATAATAGTGCTTAAATCTTAGGATATTAGTAAAATTAAAACAATACTGATAAAGGTACCAGAAGAGTTCCCAGCACATAGCGAGTGTACAGGAAATTTATTAGTTGATTCTGTTAGCTCATGATCAATGGTGAGCCTAAAAAGAAGGTGGCTGAATCAGTGGTTTGTAACCCATGTTTATTCTAATCTGTCAGTCTGGGGCTATAATAGTAGTTGGATGTTTTTAATACTATCTTTGGCAAATTCCCATATATTCACATACAACATAGTTACAAATATCTGTGGAAAGATCTCTTGTTGAGTACTGCTCCTTAGCACTCCAGTAACACTAGATAAATAAGCACTTAAATGCCTAGTGTTTGTCAGTGTTAAAATTAAAGGGGCAAATTGTTTCTTCATCTGCTTGTTTAATAAATTTCTTATTGCCAAGTATTTATGTTCATTTGTTAAACTTAAATGTAGTTTACAAATATGTATTCAAATATTTTTTCTCTAACAAGTGAAGGAAATCATCTACTTAGACATTTAGAGAAATCTTTAAACAGTTGCTTTAGAGTCTGTTTCTTAAAGTATTACATTATGTTGAATATTCAAATCAACATATTTTATTTCTGAATTTTGGGTTCAGACTATTCATAATATTAAAAGTTTACCTACCTACATTAATAAATGAGAAAGGCATTTTAAATATATATATATATATATAATATAAATATATATTTCTTCATCTTATAATTCCAGGAAACATATATATGTTTTAATTTATATATGTGTGTGTGTTTATATATATATATGTTTAATTTATGTATGTTTCCTGGAATTTTAAGATGAAGAAACACGTTTTCTCTGACCCAATTTCTTAACGTTTATCTCTTAAAAAAAAAAAAATGTACTGGCTGGGTGTAGTGGCTTACGCCTGTAATCCCAGCACTTTAAGAGTCCCAGACAGGCAGATCACCTGAGGTCAGGAGTTCCAGAGCAGTCTGGTCAACGTGGTGAAACCCTGTCTCTACTAAAAATACAAAAATTAGGCCAGGCCCGGTGGCTCATGCCTGTAATCCCAGCACTTTGGGAGGCCGAAGTGGGCGGATCACCTGAGGTCAGGAGTTCGAGACCAGCCTGGCCAACATGGTGAAATCCCGTCTCTACCAAAAATCCAAAAATTAGCTGGGCGTGGTGGTGGGCACCTGTAATGCCATCTACTCAGGAGGCTGAACAGGAGATTCGCTTGAATCCAGGAGGCAGAGGTTGCAGTGAGCCAGTTTGCACCACTGCACTCCAGCCTGTGCAAAAAGAGTGAAACTCCATCTGCAAAATAAATAAGTACAAAAAATAGCCAGGCGTGGTGGTGCATGCCTGTAGTCCCAGCTACTCGGGAGGCTGAGGAGGGAGAATTGCTTCAACTCGGGAGACGGAGGTTGCAGTGAGCTGAGATCGCGCCATTGCACTCCAGCCTGGGCGACAGAGTGAGACTCCTCTCAAAAAAAAAAGTATTGATAGTATTTTTATTGGAAAATCAGGGTTTTATACATTACAGGGTACAAAGTGATGTTTTGATATATGGATATAAAATAAGTAAAGTTACATAACGTATCAATAACCTTTTTGTTAGACATTTGAAATGTACTCCTATTTTGAAATAATGCATTATTGTTTACTATAGTTATGCTGCTGTGCAATAGATCTCAAACCCTATTTGCCTCTGTCTATTTGAAACGTTATACCCTTTAACAACTCCCTATTTCCCTCTCAAACCCCTGCCTTCTGGTCACCATTATTTTACTTTCTACTTTTTTGAGTTAAACTTTATTAGATTCTACATATAAATGAGATCGTGCAGTATTTGTCTTTCTGTGTCAGACTTATTCCATCTAGCATAATGTCTTCCACATTTATCTATATTGTTTCAAATGGTTGGATTTACCTTCTTTTAAGGCTGAATTGTATTCCATTTACCACATTTAAAAAAATTAAATATATATTTATTTGTTGATAAACTTGTGTTATGTAAAAATATTTGTGTTAAAGCACATATTAATGGAATTCAGCATATGAATATCTTATTAATAGCTAATTTGTACTGAGCACTAACCATAACATTATTTATGTGTTAATGGATTTTAATTCTCACAGTAACTTAATAACATTTAAACACTCATTTTTAGTGAAAATCAACAAAAATTGAATCATTTATATTGTTATAAGATTGTTTGAATGTATAGAATGGTACATAAAGAAGAAATAATTTAAGCAAAAAAGATATTAATATTTGCAATAAATAAAATTGGAAAGTAGTTAATTATTTGCAGATGATATCTTTGTTTACTTAGATAACAAAATAAACTACAAGACTATTTTAAAAGTCTATTCAGGTGGTTAGGCAAAATTCTAAGATGATCCCAAGGATTCCCAGTCTGTTGCACATCTGCTGTGCATTCCTTTTCTCTTGAGTGTAAAAAAGGTGTGACCGTGGTGAGAAATCACTCATGAAATTAGGTTACTAATATGTTGACTTTGTGTTCATCAAAAGAGAGATTATCTCAATTTGGCTCAACTTAATTAGAGGTGCTTTTAAGAGGAAGAGATACAGCATAGTAAAACACCCTGCTTGCCTGGAAGTAAGTGACTTCTAGGTGGGCCATGTTGTAAGCTGCTTTTGGTGGTCACATGGCAGGAAATGTTTGTATATTGTCATCATTTCTGCTTCCCACATGTTGCTTTCCACAGGAAGACAGAAGAATTCCATGACAAGAAAATAAAAGGGGTGGGGCTCATTCATGCAAGAAATAATCACTTCTCATTTGAGACAGCGTTAAGATGAACAGAAAAAACCACAACATGACCACATCAATGAGAGGAAAAAGACAACATGGTCGAAAGTGCTCACTGGCATTATGGAGAAACATTTTGTAAGCCATAGTGAATGATCAGCCTCTGGGATACCGGTAATCTACCAAGAAAGTTAAACTCATTCAAATAAATCGGCATGTCTGCACCATTCTGGTTGGCCCAGTTTTACACTATCCATTTCAGAAATACCATGGAGACCAGTGGGTACCCTCCTAAAATTGAAATTATAATTAGAAAGCATACCTAATTATTTGTTTTCACAATTGAAAAGCCTTGAAAATAATGAATTTATTAATAAGGAACTGCTAATTTTAGAAGATCCTACTCTATTATAATACAACATTGAACTTTAAACACCTTAATATGAGTATTTCTTGAATGCATAAACAGTTATGTAGATAGTTTCTTTTAGGTAACTTCCTAGGATTTCTGAGGCAATACAAGAATTCTGATAGGCAGAAAAAAAGCATACTAAATATGCACATTGCTCTTCTCTGATTTGCTTTAACATTAAAAGATTAAAAATTGCAAATATAAACTAAATTTAGAGTATGTTAACAAAACATTTATTTTTCAGCCAAGCAAATAATTATATAAAATTAATGAGTAACAGATGCCATCATCTGCCAAAAAATAGTATGACTAGATTCAGTAACTATCTAGCCAGGAAAATGACAGCCTAGTTAAATTAAGACCCTAATAGGTGCATGTGGAAGGCATGTGGAAGGTGCTGCACCTCCACTTAACACCTCCTTCTGCCTCTTTACAGAGGCACCAATTTCCCGAGTGACTTCTAGTGAATACTGGGAACTAAGAATGCGTTGTTCAGAGCGATTACTGAGAACAAGGTTAACACAGTTTTTTCATATTATAATAAAATTTTGTAAATCTTACTCTACCTCTGAAAGGCTTTTAGTAAAAGAATTGTTTATGTATAGTACTGAATTTCGATTCATAGAAAAATTTACTTTCCCAGGTAAATCAGAGACACATGTCAAATTCTATAATACATACTTGAATGAGATAAAGTCTTCTTAGCTAAGAATTCTATTTCATTAGTACATTAAAAGAAAAATAGAAAACCAGTACTTTGGGCCCAAAACAGAGTTTGGCATGTGAGTACCACCCAAACAAGTGCTCTTTGCTCTTTATCATCACTGTTAAAGTAGCAATAGCACTGTGTGCTTTCCTAGAACCAGCTGGCCTGTTTTCTACTGATAAAAGTGGAGAAAGCATTGAAATAGTGGAGGGTCATATAAATTGAATACTAATATGAAATACAATTTTTAATAAAGAGTAGCATTTGATGTACAACTATAGGTGAGACAATATGAGGTCATATTTTTACTTCTATTGACAGAAAACTTAATTGACAATATTCTGATTTCCAGTGATATTCATTTATCTGCTGTATATTTGCTAGCTTTAGATCAATATTACCTGAGCTCAAAAGAAATCAACCAAATGAATATCCATGAGCATTTTATTATTGATGCATATGCTTATTTTGCTTAAAGTATGTTAGCTTTTTATCAAAGATTTATACTTTTGGTGTGTTTTTTACTGCTGAGAAGTGGCTATTCTGCCAGGAAACTGACATTCTCAACTCTACCCACATTGACTAATAGTAAGTGGAAGTGATGTGTGGATGAAAAGCAAATGTGTCTTCTCAGCATCTCCTTTTTCATCCATTGGCTGAAGAAAGAGAAGGATGCAGATAGAAAATGAAAGTGTGCCGGGTGCGGTGGCTAACGCCTGTAATCCCAGCATTAGGAGGCCGAGGTGGGTGGATTACCTGAGGTCAGGAGTTCAAGACCAGCCTGACCAACATAGAGAAACCCTGTCTCTACTAAAAATACAGAAATTAGCCAGGCGTGGTGGCATGTACCTGTAATCCCAGCTACTCAGGAGTCTGAGGCAGGAGAATGGTTTGAACCTGGGAGGCAAAGGTTGCAGTAAGTTGAGTTGGCCCCATCGCACTCCAGCCTGGGCAATAAGAGCAAAACTCCATCTCAAAAAAAAAAAAGAAAGAAAAAATAATCTCTGAAAGATCATGAAGAAGTCGTCTTAACATCAAAAGAAACCAGAGGATAGTGATGTCAGCAGAAAATATATCCCAGGAGAGGGGAAGGGGCTGTGGCGGGACTCAAGCCTCCTCGCAGTCAGCTCCACAATCTGCGCCAGAGTTTTCCTTGGCCAGCTCCGCGTCAGTCCCCTTCAGCCATAAGATGGCGGCTGCTCTGACAGCCCGGACCCCGGGATTCCTGTCTCTTCCCTGCGTAGTGACTGTGCCCTGGCCTGAAGCCCTCTCTAGGGAGCTCTGCATCCGCAGCGCTGGTCTCTTCCAGATTGTTCAGGGACCACGGGAGAGTAGTCAAGGGAGAATCCTGACTTGGGGTGCAGGGTTCATGAATGGGAAGAGCTTTGGTCTGTGGGATTCTGAGTCCTTTTCTCTTTTAAAAATGTACAAAAGTCACTGCAAAAATATTAAGAATTTAACGAGTGATTCAAAAATTGTAGGCCGGACGCGGGGGCTCACGCCTGTAATCCCAGCACTTTGGAGGCCGAGGCAGGCGGATCAGGAGGTCAGGAGATCAAGACCATCCTGGCCAATAGAGTGAAACCCTGTCCCTACTAAAAATACAAAAATTAGCCGGGCGTGGTGTCACCTGCCTGTAATCCCAGCTACTAGGGAGGCTGAGGCAGGAGAATCGCTTGAACCAGGAAGTCAGAGGTTGCAGTGAGCCAAGATGGCGCCACTGCACTCCAGCCTGGCAACCCAGAAAGACTCCGTCTCAAAAAAAAAAAAAAAATTGTAGAGTACCCAGCTATGGTTTGTCATCCATACCAGGGGCTTGAAGAAAACACTTTTATAAGGTGCGATAAAGAAAACTAAATTCAATAATTGGCTAGGTACAGTTAACATAGTTTCTTAATTTGTACGATCAAGGTGGACATTTCCTGGTTATATAATCAGAGGTTAATTGGCAGTTTATAGTTGGCTAAGCCTTAATTTTGTTTCCCCCAGTTTAGTAATTTATAAAAACATGCATTTGAGGCCGGGCGCTGTGGCTCACGCCTGTAATCCTAGCACTTTGGGAGGCCCAGGTGGACGGATCATCTGAGGTCGGGAGTTCAAGACCAGCCTTACCAACATGGAGAAGCCCCGTTTCTACTAAAAATACAAAATTATCCGGGCGTGGTGGTGCATGCCTGTAATCCCAGCTACTTGGGAGGCTGAGGCAGAAGAATTGCTTGAACCCAGGAGGCGCAGGTTACGGTGGGCCGAGATTGTGCCATTGCACTCCAGCCTGTGTTTTTTGAAACTCCATCTCAAAAAACAAAATAAAAACCTTGTATTTAAGTTAAATTTCTTTAAAGTAGAAATCCAGGGATCAGAGCCACCTCAGCCTAGTTGCCTGCCACTTAATTATTTTCACACTCCACAGGAGACTAATTTTCTGCTGATTTTTTTTTTTTTTTTTTTTGGGAAGTTGTTTCACTCTGTCACCCAGGGTGGAGTGCAGGGGCAAGATTTCTGCTCATTGCAACCTCCACCTCACAGGTTCAAGCGATTCTCCTGTCTCAGCCTCCCAAATAGTTGGGATTACAGGCACCTGCCACCATGACTGGCTAATTATTTTATTTTTAGGAGAGACGAGGTTTCACGTGGGCTAGGCTGGTCTGGCACTCCTAACCTCAGGTGATCCTCCTGCCTCGGCCTCCCAAAGTGCTGAGATTACAGGCGAGAGCCACGGCACGTGGCCCGGGAGTCCCCGATTTTTAAACAGTAGCGCAGGAGAATAGATGGGTTCATTGGGTTTGTTCCTGACATCTGCAAGGAGAATACTGTGGGACTGAGCCCTGAATCAGGGTCTGTGCTGAATGGGTGGTGTCAGAATGCAAATTTTAGATAATGAGTTGATGTTGGAGAATCTTGTTGTTCAGCAAACTCTACAGATTTGGCCTGTAATGAAACTCTGGGAGGCTCTGCTTTTCTTTCACGGTGCCCGTTGTTTTGTGATTCTAGGTCTCCTCCCAGCGTGAAAGAGAACTGAAAACTTAAAGGAGCCGGGCGCGGTGGCTCACGCCTGTAATCCCAGCACTTTGGGAGGCCGAGGCGGGTGGATTACGAAGTCAGGAGATCGAGACCATGGTGAAACCCCTTCTCTACTAAAAATACAAAAAATTAGCCGGGCGTGGTGGCGGGCGCCTGTAGTCTCAGCTACTCGGAGAGGCTGAGGCAGGAGAATGGCGTGAACCCGGGAGGCGGAGCTTGCAGTGAGCCGAGATTGCGCCACTGCACTCCAGCCTGGGCGACAGAGCGAGACTCCGTCTCAAAAACAAAAAAAAAAAACAAAAAAAACTTAAAGGAAAGAAGATCTGATAGTAGATTCCCTTTTTCCACAACTGCCAGCACAGGATTTCTACCCACTCACAAACACACCTACTAGACATTGAGGTGTCTACACCACTCCCAGGGCTAGACATCACCCTCAGGAATTTCACCACAGCATTTTTGATCCTCATGTTTCTTGCCAAAAATCCACAAGTGTCTCCAAGTCTCCTGGCATATCCCTTCCCCAGACACTGAATCTGCAGCAGCAACCTGTTTTCTCCACCAACCTAGGGTTCTGGACCACCTGTTCATAATCTCATCTGCCTGCATGAACCCAGAAATAAATTAGAGTAGAGTCACCCCTGGGCCACTATCCATAGCACAAACCAGTCCTATCACCTACACTGCACTCTCCCAAACTCATGGATTTTTTTCCTTTTAACTTTTATTTTTTGTTTCTGAGTACACATGCAAGTTTGTTATATAGGTAAAATTGTGTCATGAGGGTTTGGTGTGCAGATTATATTGTCACTGAGATACTAAACATTGCACCAAGTAGGTATTTTTTCTGACCTTTTTTGTCCTCCCATCATCCACTATCAACTCGCCCTCAGTGTCTGTTCTCCTCTTTGTGTCTATGTGTTCTTATTATTTAGCTCTTATACATGGTAAAATGTATTTATTATTTTTTGAGACAGAGTCTCGCTCTGTCACCCAGGCTGAAGTACAGTGGCAACAATCTTGGTTCACTGTAACCTCCACCTCCCGGGTTCAAGCGATTCTCCTGCCTCAGCCTCCCAAGTAGCTGGGATTACAGGCGCCTGCCACCACACTCAGCTAATTTTTGTATTTTTATAGAGATAGGGTTTCACCATGTTGGCCAGGCTGGTCTCGAACTCCTGACCTCAGGTGATCCACCCGCCTTGGCCTCCCAAAGTGCTGAGATTACTGTCTCTGCATTAGTTTTCTAAGAATAATGATCTCTGGCTCCATCCATGTTGCTACAAAGGACATGATTTTGTTTCTTGGTTTTTTTTGTTTGTTTCTTGTTTTTATGCCCACACAGTATTCCATGATGCTTATGTACCATAATTTGTTTTTATTAAATCTTTTATTTATATTTGAAGAAAGGTTCTTACTCTTTCACCCAAGCTGAAGTGGAGTGGTGTGATTTAGGCTCAATGCAGCCTCAATCTCCTGAGTTAAAGCAGTCCTCCTACCTCAGCCCTTCAAGTAGCTGGGACTACAGTCACGTGCTACCACACTCACTATTTTTTTCTTTTTCTGTTTTTTGTAGACATGAGGTTTTGCCATGTTGCTCAGGCTGCTCTCAAACTCCTGAGCTCTGGCAATCTACCTGCTTTGGCATCCCAAAGTGTTGGATTAGAGTCATGAGCCACCGTACCTGCCCATACCATATTTTCTTTATGCAGTCTACCATGGATAGGCATTTAGGTTGATTCCCTGTCTTTGCTATTGTGAATAGTGTTGCAACGAACATGCATGTGCATGTGATTTTATGATGGAATAATTTATATTTCTTTTTTTTTTTTTTTTTTTTGAGACGGAGTCTCGCTCTGTCGCCCTGGCTGGAGTGCAGTGGCGCAATCTCGGCTCACTGCAAGCTCCGCCTCCTGGGTTCACGCCATTCTCCTGCCTCAGCCCCTCCGAGTAGCTGGGACTACAGGCGCCCGCCACCACGCCCTGCTAATTTTTTTTTTTTGTATTTTTAGTAGAGACGGGGTTTCACTGTGGTCTCGATCTCCTGACCTCGTGATCCGCCCGCCTCGGCCTCCCAAAGTGCTGGGATTACAAGCGTGAGCCACCGCGCCCGGCTGGAATAATTTATATTTCTTTGGGTATATACCCAATTACAAGGTTGCTGGGTCAAATTGTAATTCTGTTTTTACTTATATGAGGCATCACTACATTGCTTTTCATAATGGTTGAAATAATTCACACTCCCATCAGCAGCGTATAAGCATTCCCTTTACAACCTTGCCAGCATGTGTGATATTTTTCACTTTTTAGTAATAGCCATTCAGAGTTGTGTGAGATAATGCCTCATTGTGGTTTTTCTTAGCATTTCTCTAATGATTAGTGATGAGCATTTTTTATATGCTTGTTAACCACATGTATGTCTTTTTTTGAAAAGCATCTGTTGATGTCTTTTGCCTGCTTTTCCTTTTTCTTTTTTTCCCCCCCTGAGATGGGGTCTTGCTCTGTCACCCAGGCTGGAGTGTGGTGGTGCTATCTTGGCTCACTGCAACCTCTGCCTCCTGGGTTCAAGCAATTCTCCTGCCTCAGCATCCCAAGTAGCTGGGATTACAGGTGCCCACCGCTACGCCCAGCTAATTTTTGTATTTTTAGTAGACAGAGTTTCACCGTATTGGCCAGGCTGGTCTCGAACTCCTGACCTCAGGTGATCTGCCCGCCTTGGCCTCCCAGAGCGCTGGGATTATAGACATGAGCCACAGTACCTGGCCTAATCAATCTTGATTTTTATTTATAGTGTAAGAGAGGGGTCCAGTTTCAATCTTCTACATAGTGCTAGCTATTGCAGCAAAATTTATTAAATAGGGAATTTTTCTCAAATTCATCTTGTCAGCTTTGTCAAAGATCAGATGGTTGTAGGTGTGCAGAATAGTTTTGGGGTGCTTTAATCTGTTGTTTTGGTCTCTGTGCCTGTTTTTGTACCAGTACCATGCTGCTTTTGTTACTGTAGCCCTGTAGTATAGTTTGAAGTTTGGTAATGTAAGGCCTCCACTTCTGTTCCTTTTGCTTAGGATTGCCTTGGCTATTTGGGCTTTTTTTTTGTTCCATATGAATTTTATTTTATTTTTTTTATTTTTTTTTTTTGGGACAGAGTCTCGCTCTGTCGCCCAGGCTGGAGTGCAGTGGCGCAATCTCGGCTCACTGCAAGCTCCGCCTCCCGGGTTCACACCATTCTCCTGCCTCAGCCTCTCCGAGTAGCTGGGACTACAGGCACCCGCCATCACGCCCGGCTAATTTTTTGTATTTTTAGTAGAGACGGGGTTTCACCGTGGTCTTGATCTCCTGACCTCGTGATCCACCCGCCTCGGCCTCCCAAAGTGCTGGGATTACAAGCGTAAGCCACCGCGCCCGGCTCATATGAATTTTAAAATAGATTCTTTAGGTTCTGTTAAGAATATTTTGGGGCTGGGCACAGTGGTTCACACCTGTAATCCCAGCACTTTGGGAGATGAGGCGGGAGGATCAACTGAGATTGGGAGTTCGAGACCAGCCTGACCAACATGGAGAAATCCCATCTCTACTAAGAATACAAAAATTACCTGGGCACAGTGACGAGTGGCTGTAATCCCAGCTACTAGGGAGGCTGAGACCAGAGAATCACTTGAACCCAGGAGGCATAGGTTGCAGGGAGCCGAGATCATGCCACTGCACTCCAGCCTGGGTGACAGAGAAAGACCTTGTCTTAAAAAGAAAAAAAAAAAAAAAACTTTTTGATCTGATACATAAATTCAATAAAATTTCAGGATACAGAATCAATGTGCACAAATTGGTGGCACTGGTGTACACTAACAGTGACCAAACTAAGAATTAAATTAAGAAATCATCATTTTAAAATAGCTGCAAAAGCCAGGCGCGGTGGCTCACGCTTGTAATCCCAGCACTTTGGGAGGCCGAGGCGGGCGGATCACGAGGTCAGGAGATCGAGACCATGGTGAAACCCCATCTCTACTAAAAATACAAAAAAAAAAAAAATTAGCCAGGCATGGTGGCGGGTGCCTGTAGTCCCAGCTACTCGGAGAGGCTGAGGCAGGAGAATGGCGTGAACCCGGGAGGCGGAGCTTGCAGTGAGCCGAGATTGTGCCACTGCACTCCAGCCTGGGCGACAGAGCGAGACTCCGTCTCAAATAAATAAATAAATAAATAAAATAAAATAGCTGCAAAAAAATAATTAGGAATATGTCTAACCAAGGTGGTGAAAGATCTTTACAAGAAAAACTACAAAACATTGCTGAAATAAATCATACATAACAAAAACAAATGGAAACATATTTCATGCTTATGGATAGATAGCAATCCTGTTGTGACAATGATGAACCTACCAAAAGCAATCTACAGATTGAATGTAATTTCCATCAAAATAACATTATCATTCTTCACAGAACTAAAAAAAATCCTAAAATTTATATAAATTAAAAAGAGAGCCTCTATAGTCAAAGCAAGACTAAGAAAAAAGAAAACCAAAAACACACAAAAAAATCTGAAGGCATCACATTATCTGACTTCAAACTATACTATAAGGCTATAGTTACCCAAACAGCATTGTATATAAAAATAGACATGTAGACCAATGAAACAGAATAGCGAAACCAGAAATAAACCCAAATACTTATAGCTAACTGATCTTTGACAAAGTAAACAAAGGTATAAAGTGGGGAAGAACATCCTATTCAATAAATGGTGCTGGGGTAATTGGGAAGCCACATACTGAAGAATAAAACTGGATCTTCGGCTGGGTGCAGTGGCTCATACCTGTAATCCCAGCACTTTGGGAGGTCGAGGTGGGTGGATCACGAAGTCAGGAATTCAAGGCATGTCTTTGGTTGGTACCCAGATGACAGTTTCTTCAGATTCCTGGTACTTGGGAGGAAAAGAAGACGTTCTGGAGATTCAAACAGATAAACTAAATGCTTCCATCTCATCTGGCCATTAGAATAATAGATGAAGCAGTCATGGTCCCTACCGTTGTGGGGTAATTTAGGAATCAGACTGAGGGGTTGAGGAGGATTTATTACTCAGGTGCACCAACCCAGTCGGATTAACATCCAAAGGCACTGAGCCTTGAACAAAGAGTTAAGTTAACATTTAAGCATTTCGTGGGGCAGGAGGAGATCTGTGCAGGGGGAAGCATATTACAGAAGCGAGAAACAAAGACAGTTATTCAATTAATTGAGATATGCATTATATCATTTCCTACTTTTCAAGGAAAAACATGTTTTATGACTTGAGTTTATCTGTCTAGTGACCTTGCAGCTGCACAGCTAGAGAAACGGTCTTCACAATGCCTGGGAAAGGGAGAGATAAGGCTCACTGGCCACAGAAAAAATAGGCAGTTAATTTTTTAAAGGACTCCAGGTCTTTCTCTTCCTCAGCAGGGGTTGGGTTTTCTTACATATATCTGAGTTTTTGCTTACACATTCTTTAATTTCTTTTAATTCCTGTTCTACTACCATCCATGAACTTTTAGTCCAGACTAACAACTGGATAAATGATGAATTAAGCATCATATGGTTGATACAATAAATAGATTTGTCCAAAAAGCTTGGGGTTTTTTGGGCCGTAAGCGACACAAATAAAAAATAATATTTTTATTGTGACTTCTGATATCATCACCTGAAGGAATGTTTATGGACAGAAGAATTGTTATTATTTTTATTTCTTTTACTTTGTTGAGAATACATATTTATTTTCTAATAAAATTATTCTAGATATCCTTAAGATATTTGTTTCAATGGATGATTAGTGTATATTATAAAATTGACAGGGCAGTAGCTAAAAAAGATTAAAGTTACGTGAACTCTGGGATTCGTTTTTCTTAGGTAAGCTTAGGAAAGACAACTGGAAGTACCCCAGTGGCACAGAGGACAAATTCTACATAGGCTCACTCCCTGCCCCAGTTCTGTTCATCTCCTACTTGGGGGCTTTATTTAGGCCTGTCCGCACCCTGGAGCCTTGCCTCAGATAACTGATTTAATAAGATCCGAGTTTTGGTTGGTGAATCCTGCTGCCTTTGTAGAGGTGGTGCTCACAATTTCCTGAAATCTAAAAGCAGACAAATGAGAATAATAAAGTATGTATTTTAGCGTCTTAATTTTTAAGTTTTTTGATAAAACCAGTGCTTGCAGAGACATTCCATTTAGCAACTTGTTTTCTTTTCTTACAAATCAGTAGTTGCTCCACAAGTCACAAAAAATTAAATATAAACACAATAAAAATTCCTCTAATCTACATCAAACTTTTCCTTTATCCCTCTCATCTATCTATTTAGCTTTTCTTCTATACATTTTTTTAAAAAGTTAATGACAGAGAAACAAAAATATTAAAATGCTGTGCCCTTTATCTAAGTCCTGGGAATTATTAAGCACTTGGTACCAACTCCCAGGGTGTTATGAGGATTCAGTCACATGATGTGTTATGGAGCACAGTGCTCCGTAACATCCTCTTGAGCACATAGAGCACAATGTTTAATCAACATTCCATCAGTACATTTGTACATGTTGTTATTTAAACTCAGACTTATTCAGACATGGCTGCTTTCTATTTCCTCTGTATACAGAGCCAGCAAAGAATATGATACTTTAGGATGGAGAGTGGTTGTCTTCATTTGCCCTAGAAGTATTTGTGTTGTGACGAGTGCTGAGTGTAAGGAACTCTGTGCTGTGCCTGCTTTCTCTAACTAATGCTGATCATGAGCCCAGGGGAGCAACATCAACATTGACAGGGGACTTGTTTAAAACATTCATTTTGGACCCTTTTCAAACCTGCAGAATCACATTACAAAGAGTGGGGCCAAAATTACCAAGTGATTTATAAGCTCATTAAAGCTTGAGATTAAATGCTTAGCTAAGTGGTTATAAGCCCAGACCTCTAGTTAGGATTACATGGCCAATTTGCAGAAAAATCCTTGTGCTTTTTTCACAGGTTTTGTTTATTGTTTTAGGTGGAATCATACTTGTTGCTTTAAGTGCCTCATATAGTTCCAATATGAGGCCAGAATCAACAATGAAGGGTTCAAGACATTCATGAAAGTTAAGGTAGAAACCTTTGCACTAAAGGGTGGTCACAGGGCCTGCTCTGTTTGGGTTTGGGAGAGACAAGGCAGTGTGGCCCATATTACCATTACCATAGCAGAAATTGCTACTTAACCAAGTAGCACTACTCTGTGGCACCTGAGGACAGAAAAGAAGAAATTTATATTTTTATCTTCATGGAACAGCTCATTGTTCCTGAATCTCTTCTGGTATAAAGGACAGAAATGGACGGAATTTTTCTGCAGGTCTTTGTTCTTCTGCCTGTGGGTGTGGTGATAGCAGGTAAATGGGTGGTGCTGACACCTTTAAAGGCATATTCTCAAGATGCAGGTGTAATTTGTGCAGAAAATTTCATCTGAGCAGGAATTCCAGAGAAGAAGGAGGAAAAAAATGGCTTTTTTTTTTCAACTAAATATGTCTCATATCAAGAGCTCTGTCCACTCTGCCTTCTGAAATGCCGTGCATTTTTACATGCAAACCTTTACTTCTCTACTTGTGTTTTTCCTCCCTAATGAGTTTAACTACTTTAAAAAAGTCTTATGATAGTCAAGGGTCTCTTAAAAATATGTTTTTTCCCATATACCAGAGCCTTCTACATCGTGGCTTCTTATATGCCATGCAGAATTCTTTTCATAAATTTATAATCTGCTGTATTAAAAATGTTCCCTTTGTGGCTGGGAAGGTGTGAATACTCAAGATTCCTGTTGGAAGAAGAATGGGTTTCTTAGTAAAGATGGAAAACTTGTAATGTTGAGGTTCCATCTGTGTTGTTCATTAACTCTATGCAGAACAGGATTAAGAAAATATTTATTTAAAGAGGATGGCATTTATTACCCAGAAAGTCCTGAAAAAAAATTAGAAAATACCTGCTCTCTAGAGTGCTAAAGAAAGACTACTTAAAATCGCTATTAAAAATGACAGAACATGGGAGATATTTGTATCTTGAACTTTACATAAAACTGATGGTTCTTTATGGTTAAATTCAGACTACAATTTACTTTTGGGGGAAAATGTCACAGCGGTGATGCTATGTCCTTTTGTGCATCAGCACATCACAAAAATTTGTCCTAATGCAGTTAATATTAATGATTCACTTGATTAAGGAGCTCTGCAACAGATTTTTTTTACTAGAAAGCTAATTATGTCTTTTCATTATAAATTATTTTTATGCAGCTGATGTGCATAAACCATCACATTTTATCTGGTAGCTGCCCCTCTTTCTTAGGTTTTCTTTGCATATATCTGTCTTTAGCAAGTAAAGCTCTCATCATTTTTTACAGTCCAGAAATACTAGGAAAAACAGGGTCTTTTACTTACTGGATATTTGCCAAAATAGTCTTCTTGGGCCAAAAACATTGGCATTACTGTTGAACTTGTTAGAAATTCAGAAACTGAAAAAACAAAAAATAAATTCAGAAATTCAGACTTTATTCCAGATCTTCTGAAAAAATAATCTGCATTAACAAGATATCCAGTTTATTCAACACATTAAAATTTAAGAGGTACCTTCTAACTCAACATGTCTTTTTGATATGAAAAATATACACAGCTCATTCTGTATGATGTAAATATAGCACTCAAAAATGTACGTTTGTGTTTATGCCCTTAATCTTATACTTTATTCAGAAAAATAGCATATGTATACTGATGTTGTGGATCCTTTGCCACTCTCTTTTCTCAGAGTTAGAGAATACGTTGGAGATGTCCTTTCTATTTGTTAGTTTTTCTTATAACAGTCAGGACCCTCAGCTGCAGGTCTGTTGGTGTTTGCTGGAGGTCCACTCCAGACCCTGTTTGCCTGGGTATCACCAGCGGAGACTGCAGAACGCAAATATTGCAGAATGGCAAATGTTGCTGCCTGATCCTTCCTCTGGAAGATTTGTCTCAGAGGGGCACCCACCTATATGAGGCGTCAGTTGGCCCCTACTGGGAGGTGTCTCCCAGTTAGTTTACTCAGGGTTCAGGGACCCACTTGAGGAGGCAGTCTGTCCGTTCTCAGATCTCGAACTGTGCTGGGAGAACCACTACTCTCTTCAAATCTGTCAGATGGACACTTAAGTCTGCAGAAGTTTCTGCTGAGTTTTGTTCAGCTATGCCCTGCCCCCAGAGATGGAGTCTACAGAGGCAGGCAGGCCTCCTTGAGCTGCAGTGGACTCCACCCAGTTCAAGCTTCATGGCCACTTTGTTTACCTACTGAAGCCTCAGCAATGGCGGACACCCTTCCCCCAGTCTCACTGCCACCTTGCAGTTTGATCTCAGACTGCTGTGCTAGCAGTGAGGGAGACTCCGTGGGCGTGGGACCCTCCAAGCCAGGCATGGGATATAATCTCCTGGTGTGCTGTTTGCTAAGACCGTTGGAAAAGTACAGTATTAGGGTGGGAATACCCCAATTTTCCAGGTACTATCTGTCATGGCTTCACATGGCTAGGAAAGGGAATTTCCTGACCCCTTGCACATCCCAGGTGAGACAACACCCTGCCCTGCTTTGGCTCACACTCCATGGACTGCACCCACTGTCTGACAAGCACCGGTGAGATGAATCTGGTACCTCAGTTGGAAATGCAGAAATCACCCATCTTCTGCGTCGCTCACGCTGGGAGCTGTAGACTGCAGCTGTTCCTATTCAGCCATCTTGGAACCTCTATCAAGTAGTTATAAGTAAGGAAAAAACAGGTGCTGGAGAAGATTTGGAGAAATAGGAACATTTTTACACTGTTGGTGGGACTGTAAACTAGTTCAACCAGGCTGGGCACGGTGGCTCACGCCTGTAATCCCAGCACTTTGGGAGGCCGAGGCAGGCAGATCACGAGGTCAGGAGATCGAGACCATCCTGGCTAACACGGTGGAAACCCCGTCTCTACTAAAAATACAAAAAATTAGCCAGGCGAGGTGGCGGGCGCCTGTAGTCCCAGCTACGTGGGAGGCTGAGGCAGGAGAATGGCGTGAAGCCTTGGGGGCAGAGCCTGCAGTGAGCCGAGATTGCGCCACTGCACTCCAGCCTGGGTGAAAGAGTGAGACTCCCTTTCAAAAAAAAAAAAAAAAACTAGTTCAACCATTGTGGAAGACAGTGTGGTGATTCCTCAAGGATCTAGAACTAGAAATACCATTTGACCCAGCCATCCTATTACTGGGTATATGCCCAGAGGATTATAAATCATGCTTCTATAAAGACACATGCACACCTATGTTTATTGTGGCACTATTCACAATAGCACAAACTTGGAACCAACACAAATGTCCATCAATGATAGACTGGATTAAGAAAATGTGGCACATATACACCATGGAATACTATTCAGCCATAAAAAAGGATGAGTTCATGTCCTTTGCAGGGACATGGATGAAGCTGGAAACCATCATTCTGAGCAAACTATCACAAGGACAGAAAACCAGACATTGTATGTTCTCACTCATAAGTGGGAATTGAACAATAAGAACACTTGGACACAGGTTGGGGAACATCACACACCGGGGCCTGTCATGGAGTGGGGGTAGGGGCGAGGGATAGCATTAGGAAATATACCTAATGTAAATGACGAGTTAATGCGTGCAGCACACCAACATGGCACATGTATACATATGTAACAAACCTGCACATTGTGCACATGTACCCTAGAACTTACTTTAATAAAAAATTAAATGAAAAAAGAAAATACATTAGAGAATGTTTCTATGTTGAAAATTATTTTATTAGATAATTTTAGTCACTTCTGTAAGTCAGAACCAGTTCTCTACTGTCTCATTTGACCTTGAGCCACAATAAAAATTATGTCCGTGGACACTTGGTAAATGTGTGTGGGGTTGTTTTTTAGAGTCAGAGAATACATTAGAGAATATTTCTGTGTTAAAAATTATTTTCTTGGATAATTTCAGTCACTCCTATAAGTCAGAACCTGTTAGTGAAATTAAAAATTCTGTCCATGACCACTTGGTAAATGTGTGTGTGTGTGTGTGTGTGTGTGTGTGTGTGTGTTTTCAGGGACCACTGACATTTAGGGATGTGACTGTGCAATTCTCTCTAGAGAAGTGGCAATGCCTGGACACTGTTCAGCAGAATTTATATAGGGATGTGATGTTAGAGAACTACAGAAACCTGGTCTTCCTGGGTGAGGATAACTTCAATACTCAATTCCTAATATACCCTAAAGGCTTTATTTTTGTTTTGTTTTGTTTTTAAGAATTTTTTTGGTAATTTGGTCATTTTTGATAATTATGCCTTGCGTAAATGAGTTTCAAATTCCTATTTTCAAGAAAATCATAAGGATTTGTCAGTGTAGAAAATAATTTCAAGATGTTTCATCTTGAGCTGAACTTTCTACATTGCTGAGTTGATCTGTATCCCTCACTCTAGATAGTGGTAATTTCAGAAATTTAGTGGCATAAAATATTGTTGCCCCCACCTTAAAATCGAAGCACTACCACCAATTTTTTTATTCGGTAGTACTGGGTAGTGAATTAAGAACCTACAAATACAGTATTTTCTAAATATTTAAAAATTTCTGTTATAAATTAGTATTTTGGGATAAATGTATTAAAATATTGTATTACATCCCCTTTACTGAGCACATTACTAAGTTGATAATTGGAGAATATGAGCAAGATGCATGTTACTTATTTTTAATCAGGTATTGCTGTCTCTAAGCTAGACCTGATCACCTGTCTGGAGCAAGGAAAAGAGCCCTGGAATATGAAGAGACATGAGATGGTAGCCAAATCCCCAGGTAGGTGAGAGTGAAAGCCAGTACAACAGATGACACAGATGAAAGATCCAAAGGTCAAGGAGAAAGCAAGTCTTTAAAATGTCATTTGGGAAGTTTTCCAAAGGATATAGTTTCTGGAAGCCTGAGTTTTTTTTCTTTTTTCTTTGCTCTCACATAGGGACATTTTCTGTCTTATGCTTTTAAATTCTCTAAAGCGTCTACTTTTCTTTCAGTCATTTTCCTTCAAGTTTACAGTGAGAGCCAAAGTCCTCTTCATGGGATATAAAAGACTACAATCTGACTCATTTTTCATTGTTTTTAGGGACATACAAATATCTGCATAATTTTCAAAAACTCTATGTTAAGCTATTTTTTAAGTTCTCTCTTTGCATCATGTCTGAAATGCATGGAGTAGTGGTTTCTGTTCCATTGAATTTTTTAATTTTCCTGCACATTCCATCCTTTTTTATTTTTAGTATATTATTGAAAGATAGTTTGGAATTATAAAATATGAAGTCATTCTGCTTTGGTTTTTTTCCTCAAGATTGTTTCGGCTATTGAACGTTTATTGTAGTTTTATGTAAACTTTAGTCTTGTGAAAAAAACTTGCCACTGGAATTTTTATAGGGAGCTTACTGAATCTATATTTATTGAATCTGTATTCTTTCAACTCAGAGACATAAAACATTTTTACATTTATTTGTGTCTTCTCCATTTCTTTTCCTAGCTATCTTATATCTTTCAGTGTAAAGATTTTTTATCTCCTTGGTCAAATTTGTTCTCAGAAATTTATTTATTTTATTTATTTATTTTGAGACGAAGTTTCACTTTTCTTGCCCAGAATGGAGTGCAATGGCATGGTCGCGGCTCAGTGCAAACTCCACCTCCCAGGTTCTAGTGATTCTCTTGCCTTGGCCTTTCAAGTAGCTGGGATTACAGGCACCTGCCACCATGCCCAGCTAATTTTTGTATTTTTAGTAGAGATCGGGTTTCACCATGTTGGCCAGACTAGTCTTGAACTCCTGACCTCAGATGTTCCACCCTCCTTGGCCTCCCAAACTGCTAGGATTACTGGTGTGAGCCACCATGCCCAGCCAGAAATTTATTATTTTAATGCTATTGTAAATAAGATTTTTTTTGTCTATTTTATCAGATAGCTTGTTCTGAGTGTATGGGACCATAACTTGTATGTTAATTTGATATTTTGCTAATTTACTGAGTGTATTTATTAACTTAGGTTTTAATGCACTGCTTATGGTTTTCTATATATAAGATCATGTAATCTACAAACAGCAAACATTTACTTATTTGTCTTAAGTTTCAATGGCATTTTGAAAGTTGTTTTGACTAATTATTCTGCCACATACTTCCAGTGCTATGTTAAAACAAGCATTGACAAAGTGCACAATATAATTTTGCATTTGGTGTCTGTGAACTTGAAGGAGCAAACACCTCTTCCAGTTTCTATAAATTGGTTTCAGGAGGTAAAGATCTTCTTCCATTGCTCCCCCAGGGTGATGGGATTCCCTCTGGGTTTATGATGGAGAAGCTTGATGATTTATGGAGAAGCTTGAGGGTTTATGATGATGTAGCTTGGTCACAAAATTGCTGGGTCTGCACTAGGGTCCACCTTTGGTTGGCTTGTCACAAGGGGCTTGGATATTTGTAATTCCTATATTGTTTTTGGACAAACTGGATATCCTTCAAAATTTTGCTGTGTAGGGCAGACACTGGGGCAGGTTTTTGCAGTTGGGTCTGTATGTAATGTACCTTAAATTGGGATGTAAATGAGTATGGCTTTCACTGAGTACCACAGAGGATTTCCTTGGGTCACTGTGTTGGTTTCTAGATAAAGAGAACCGGCCATAAACTGTGTCCCAGGAAGCTGGAACTGAGACTTTGAACTGCTTCAGGCACCACATTAAAAGCCAGGGTCTACAGGCCTGCCTACATGGCTATAAACGGGTGTCTTCCTCCAGGCCTATGAAAGTAAAGAACCTCTCTCAGACTGGCTGAAAGGATTTTGAAATAATTACAGAGTAAATTCAGAATTCTCAGTGGGACCATGGTGGGTTGGCCATTTCCTGTCCTGTAGCCAAGACCAGGGGTCCTGTAGTTTGCCACTGGAATGAGAGCCTGCCTTCTGAAGAAAACACGCTTCAATCTTTTGGCTTAGGAGAATTTCACAACTTCATCCCTGGACCTTAAAGATCTCTTAAAAGCACTTATTTTGGAGATGGGGTCTTGCTACATAACCCAGGCTGGCCTTGAAATCCTGACCTGAATCAAGTCTCCAAACTTAACGTACCATGTAGCTGTTATTACAGGTTCAAGCCAATGAGGACTGATTCATAAAGGTAGTTTTGACAGGGATGGCCAACAAATTTTCTTGCTGTGGTGGAATAGGCAAATAGGACACCTTTTATTTCTCCATCTTACTAATGTCACTCTATAAGTTTTTAATTTCTATTTCCTATTTCAAATTTGCCTGTTATTTTAGATTCAGACATTTAGGAACAATAAGCTAGAATTTACATGTTATGTTTGAAGTAAATTAGATAATTAGTAGACCCTCCATATTTACTAATATAGTTACTTATAAATCTAAGTTTGCTGCAGGCCAACGAATTATAAGCTTTTCTCACACATTGTCTAGCCTATATCTAAATAATAACATAATTTATTTCCAAATATTTGTTTTATATGAGACTAACAATATTGCTATATATATTATATGTATATAAAATATAATTAATAATATCTATAATTACATAGATATAATTTAGCAATATAAGGCATTCCTTGCTTCTAAAATTGGATTACAGCAGTTACATTTTGTGAAAGAATAACATACAATTAAAAATGATCTCTAGTTTAAATGTTTATTTATTAAATGTTTCTCATTAGAATCTTCTATTTATGGTTATACTGCATTTTCTCTAAAATTTTACTGCCACACAGTGCCTGTCAATGATTCAAAATACCTGCCTTCCGTAAGTACACAGTTACTTATTGTAGTTATCTAGACAATTTTTTTAATGGTTCATCAATGTTGCATGCCAGATTATATGAGTAAACATTTTACTTATGATTGTTTTGCAGTTCCATGTTAGTGTGTTTTTTTTTTTTTTTTTTGAGACGGAGTCTCGCTCTGTCGCCCAGGCTGGAGTGCAGTGGCGCAATCTCGGCTCACTGCAAGCTCCGCCTCCCGGGTTCACGCCATTCTCCTGCCTCAGCCTCTCCGAGTAGCTGGGACTACCTACATGCGCCCGCCACCGCGCCCGGCTAATTTTTTGTATTTTTAGTAGAGACGGGGTTTCACTGTGGTCTCGATCTCTTGACCTCGTGATCCACCCGCCTCGACCTCCCAAAGTGCTGGGACTACAAGCGTGAGCCACCGCACCCGGCTCCATGTTAGTGTTTTTTTCAGTGTAGGTTTCTTAACATCAGTTCATTGTGATTTTTTTGTTTTACTTGCATACTATAATTTTAGACGATTTGCAATTCTGTTTTTACACTTTAAGTCAATATGGGCTTTAATTAAGAGATAAACCATCCAGGCCGGGCACAGTGGCTCACACCTCTAATCCCAGCACTTTGGGAGGCCGAGGCGGGCGGATCACCTGAGGTCAGGAGTCCGAGACCAGCCTGACCAATATGGTGAAACCCCGTTTCTACTAAAAATACAAAAAATTAGCCAGGCATGGTGGCATGCACCTGTACCTGTAATCCCAGTTACTCGGGAGGCTGAGCAGGAGAATTGCTTGAACCCAGGAGGCAGAGGTTTCAGAGAGCCGAGATCACACCATTGCATTCCAGCTTGGGTGACAGAGCAAGACTTTGTCTCGTGAGAAATAAAAAGAGATAAACCATTCATCCATTCACATATCTATCATGATCAGATTACATAGTTGTGTGTTTTTATCTATACCCCAATTTTGGTTATTGCTTATCATGTATATATTTTTTAGCTGATTTTTAGTGGTTTTGTCTGAGTAGTCATGGAAATAGTCTTATTTTCACCATTTGTTTAATAGTGAATATATATTTTTTGTGTGTTAAAAACTTGTGATTTGAAGGTAATTTTTGAAAGGATTTATAATTCTGTATTTTTTTCAGTTTTTCTCTTAAAATATTTATTGTTGAAAAAACAGATAACATAAAATTTACCATCTTTTTTTGAGGTGGAATCTTGCTCTGTTGCCCAGACTGGACTGCAGTGACATAATCTCGGCTCATTGCTACCTTTGCCTCCCTGCAACCTTGGCCTGCTAAGTTCAAGCAATTCTCCTGCCTCAGCCTCCTGCGTAGCTGGGATTATATCCATAGGCAACCACACCCAGCTAATTTTTGTATTTTTAGAAGAGATAGGGTTTCACCACTTTGGCCAGGCTGGTCTCGAACTCCTGACCTCAAGTGATCTGCCTGCCTCGGCCTCCCAATGTGCTGGGATTATAGGGTTGAGCCACCACGCCTGGCCTAAAATTTATCTTTAATCTATTTATGTGTACATTTCAGGCCTAGGCATGGTGGTGGCTCACATGTATAACAGGATTTTGGGAGACCAACTCAGAAGGATCGCTTGAGCCCAAAATGTTGAGACCAGCCTGGGCAACACATAAAGACCCCCTCTCTAAAAAAAAAAAAAAAAAAAAAAAAAAAAATTTAATAGGCAGCCATGGGGTTGTGCACATGCAGTCGTAGCTATTTGGGAGATTGATGGAGAGGATTACTTGAACCTGTGAGTTTGAGGTTACAGTAAGCCATAGTTGTACCACTGCAATCCAGCTTGGGTGACAGAGTAAAACCCTGTTTCAAAAAAATGGCATATATTTCAGGCATGTTAAGTACATTTACATTGTACTTAACATACAAGAAACTTCTCGAAATTTTCCATCTTGTAAAACTAAAACTCAATACCCATTAAATAACAACAACCCATTTTACCCTCTCTCCAGCCCTTGACAAACACCATTTCACTTTCTGTTTTTATGAGTGTGACTACTTAAAATATCTCATGTGGCCGGGCGCGGTGGCTCATGCTTGTAATCCCAGCACTTTGGGAGGCCGAGGCGGGTGGATCGCAAGGTCAGGAGATTGAGACCACGGTGAAACCCTGTCTCTACTAAAAATACAAAAAAAAAATTAGCCGGGCGTAGTGGCGGGTGCCTGTAGTCCCAGCTACTCAGAGAGGCTGAGGCAGGAGAATGGCGTGAACCCGGGAGGCGGAGCTTGCAGTGAGCCGAGATTGCACCACTGCACTCCAGCCTGGGTGACAGAGCGAGACTCCGTCTCAAAAAAAAAAAAAAAAGAAATTTACTCCTAGTTATTTTGAAATACACAATGCATTATTGTTTACTATAGTTATGCTGCTGTGCAATAGATCTCAAACCCTATTGTTCTCTATCTATTTGAAACATTGTACCCTTTGATTAAAAACTCCTTATTTCCCTTTCAGACCCCTGCCTTCTGGTCACCACTATTTCACTTTCTACTTTTTTGAGTTAAACTTTATTATATTCTACATATAAATGAGATCATGCAGTGTTTGTCTTTCTGTGTCAGACTTATTCATCTAGCATAATGTCTTCCAAATGTATATTGTTTCAAATGATTGGATTTACCTTCTTTTAAGGCTGAATTGTATTCCATTTACCACATTTAAAAAATTAAATACATATTTATTGGTTGACAAACGTGTATTATGTAAAAATATGTGTTAAAGCACGTATTAATGGAATTCAGCATATGAATATCTTATAGCTAATTTGTACTGAGCACTAACCATAACATTTTGTGTTAATGGATTTTAGTTCTCATAGTAACTTAACATTTAACATTTAAACACTCAATAAAAATTAACAAAAATTGAATCACATATGGTTATAAGATTGTTTGAATGTATAAAATGGTACATAAAGAAATAATTTAAGCAAAAAATGTTAACATTTGCAATAAATTGAAAGTAGTTAATTATTTGCAGATGATATCTTTTTTTTTTTTTTTTTTTTTTTGAGACAGAGTCTCGCTCTGTCGCCCGGGCTGGAGTGCAGTGGCGCAATCTCGGCTCACTGCAAGCTCCGCCTCCCGGGTTCAGGCCATTCTCCTGCCTCAGCCTCCGAGTAGCTGGGACTACAGGCGCCCGCCACCGCGCCCGGCTAATTTTTTGTATTTTTTTTAGTAGAGACGGGGTTTCACCGTGGTCTCGATCTCCTGACCTCGTGATCCGCCCGCCTCGGCCTCCCAAAGTGCTGGGATTACAAGCGTGAGCCACCGCGCCCGGCCGATATCTTTGTTTACTTAGATAACAAAATAAAATACCAGACTCTTTTAAAAGTCTATTCAGGTGGTTAGGCAAAGTTCTAAGATGATCCCAAGGATTCCCAGTCTGTTGCACATCTGCTGTGCAATCCTTTTCTCTTGAGTGTAAAAAAGGTGTGACTGTGGTGAGAAATCACTCATGAAATAAGGTTACTAATATGTTGACTTGGTGTTCATCAATTTCATATGCGTCCGTGTGAAGAGACTACTAAACGGCTTTGTGTGAGCAATAAAAGCTTTTAATCACCTGGGTGCAGGTGGGCTGAGTCTGAAAAGAGAGTCAGGGAAGGGAGATAAGGGTGGGGCCATTTTATAGGATTTGGGTAGATAAAGGAAAATTACAGTCAAAGGGAAGTTGTTCTTTGGTGGGCAGAGTGGGGGTCGCAAGGTTCTCAGTGGGGGAGTTTTTGAGCCAGGATGAGCCTGGAAAAGGACTTTCACAAGGTAATGTCATCACTCAAGGCAAGTACCGGCCATTTTCACTTCTTTTGTGGTGGAATGTCATCAGTTAAGGCGGGGCAGGGCATATTCACTTCTTTTGTGATTCTTCAGTTACTTCAGGCCATCTGGGCCTATAAGTGCAAGTCACAGGGGATGCGATGGCTTGGCTTGGGCTCAGAGGCCTGACATTCCTGCCTTCTTATATTAATAAGAAAAATAAAACAAAATAGTGTTGAAGTGTTGGGGCAGTGAAAATTTTTGGGGGGTGGAATGCGATGTTTTTTAGGGCTGCTTCAATCAGGATTAGGGGCGGCGTGGGAAATTAAGTGGGAGAGATTAAGCTGAAGGGAGATCTTGTGGTAAGGGGTGATATTGTGGGGTTGTTAGAAGAAACATGTCATATAGAATGATTGATGATGGCCGGGCACGGTGGCTCACACCTGTAATCCCAGCACTTTGGGGGGCCGAGGCAGGCGGATCAGGAGGTCAGGAGATCGAGACCATCCTGGATAACACGGTGAAACCCCATCTCTTCTAAAACTACAAAAAATTAGCCGGGTGAGGTGGCGGGTGCCTGTAGTCCCAGCTATGCGGGAGGCTGAGGCAGGGGAATGGCGTGAACCCCCGGGGGGCGGACTCTGCAGTGAGCCGAGATCACCCTGCTGCACTCCAGCCTGGGTGAAAGAGAGAGACTCCTTCTGAAAAAAAAAAAAAAGAATGATTGATGATGGCCTGGATATGGTTTTGGATGAATTGAGAAACTAAACAGAAGATACAAGGTCTGAATAAAAGGAGAAAAATGGGTATTAAAGGACTAAGAATTGGGAGGACCTAGGACATCTAATTAGAGAGTGCCCAAGGGGATTCAGCGTAATTATTTGCTTGGTTGGCAACTTTTGGGGCTCTATCCTTGAGTTTTTTTATGTTGTCATACACCAGGCCAGATTGATTTAGGTAAAAACAACACTCTTCACTTAAGAATATACACAGTCGTCCTTTTTCAGCAGTGAGTAAGTCAAGGCCTCTGCGGTTTTGGAGGACAACTGCAGCTAAAGAGTCAACTTGGGCCTGGAGGACTGATAAAGTTTGTGGTATGTCTGTGATGCTAGCAGAGAAGTCATTAGACAGGCTACGGAAGGTTGTGACAGAGGTTGAAATGCCTGCTATTCCAGTATCGAGAGCAATAGTGGAGGCAGAAAGTCTTAAACTATCAAAGGAATTAGTGGAATAACTCTTTTGTCATGTCGATGTCATGAGGGGAACAGGGAGCTCTTCAGTCCTATTTGCAAATTGAATTTTGGGGGTAAGAAAAACTAGCGTGCATGTGCCTGTCCAGTTAGCAGGTAGACACATGTAGATAGAGGATCTACAGAGGAAGAAGAGACTTTGTGCGAGGCAAAACTGGAGATGTAAAGTAAAAAGATGAGAAGGAGTGCTGAAAGGGGTGTCTTGTACCTAGACTCCTAGGGATCCAGCTAGGGCGGCAGCTGTCAGAGGTTGAAATGGGGACTGATGGGGTAACTGCGTAGAGGAGGAGGTTCGATTTTCATGGTGTATGAGAAAATGTTGAGTATCTATGAGCAACTTTTCTGTTATTTTGGGAGCTGGGTATAAGTAAACAAGAAGAGGGCCTGGGAGGAGAGTCTGACGAGCAAGGGGAAGGTAGACAAGGATGGAGTGAAATACAGGATAAGTGTCTTCTTAAGCAATAATTACTGCTAACGTTTTTGAGTTTGTCAGTATGGATAGAGGGCTTGTCTGTAATATGGAGCTGGAAGGCTCCAATTTTTTTTTTTTTTTTTTTTTTGAGATGGAGTCTCGCTCTGTCGCCCAGGCTGGAGTGCAGTGGCGCAATCTCGGCTCACTGCAAGCTCCGCCTCCCGGGTTCACGCCATTCTCCTGCCTCAGCCTCTCTGAGTAGCTGGGACTACAGGCGCCCACCACCACGCCCGGCTAATTTTTTTGTATTTTTAGTAGAGACAGGGTTTCACCGTGGTCTCAATCTCCTGACCTCGTGATCTGCCCACCTCGGCCTCCCAAACTGCTGGGATTACAAGCGTGAGCCACCACGCCCGGCTCCAATTGTTTCAGTGATGTGTGTAGTTGGGCTTCAGAGATGAAGAATAAGGGAACATCGACAAGGTGAAATATTACTTAGGGGAATTCCAGTGGGTCTTTGCCGAGAGATACATAAAGGAGCAGCCACAGGAATAGTAGTTTGTGTTGTGAGAGGTCTAAATATGGGGGGAGTAGAGTTAATATAAGGAGAAAGGTTTTTTAAATAAGTGCGAAGGAGAGCGGCAGCTTGCTGATGTGAAATGTCTGGGGAAGTCTTATTGGGCTTGTCTAGAAAGTAAATGAGTTCTTCAGGAGGGTAAAGGTGAGGGCTGTTAAAGGAAGTTCAGAGGTGTAAAGAGACAGGAGATGTTGCCTAGTCTGTCTGTAAGGCGGGGACAGCTATGTAGGCACTGGAAGAAAGGGAAATGCAAAGCCAGCAGTTGTTCTCTAAGGAGGGATTAGAAGTGGTTAGGAGAGAATGGATAAGGTTGATAGTGTGGTGGAGATAGCTGGGGAGAGGTAAAGGGTGGCATAAGAATGGGAATGAGAATAAGAGTGCGTATAAAAGAAAAGAACTTCATCAGGGTGGAAGTATTTGGTGCCCTGCCAGCAAAGATCATCTACCCACTCTAAGAGGGAATTAAGAGTGGTGGTTTGTGGATAGCACCAAGAGATATCAGCTGTGATGGCCTGAAGAAACAGTGTAAACTGGCAGTGTAAACAATAGTAGGGCATGTATGAGTAGTTGCGAACGAAGAATGACCAGACAGAAAATAGTAGGGATGACAAGTTTTTTGGGGCTGGGCCTAAGTGATGGGGGTGACTTTGTAAAGCCCTGTTGCAAAAAGTAGGGTAAGGACGGACAGACCTAATAGAATGAAGGGATATATTAGGCTCATAAGGGTTATTACTGTTCTTCAGAAATACGAGTGAGTTTAAGGGAAGTAGGGGAGAGTACTTGCGACTTCCAGGAGGGAGAGGAGGGATTAGGCTGGCTGTCCGATGGACAGAGCTTTATTCTGAAACAGTGAACCCGGGAGGAGGATCCTGCAGGCCGATGGCAGTTGGGATACTATAGATGACTAAGTAGGGTCTGGTCCATTGAGGTTGTAGAGTTTGAAGGGTCAGATTCTTAACAAGAACTTATTGTCTAGCTAGGGTGTCTTCATATGGCTGGGGATCTGGAGTAGGCAAGAGAAGATTAGCAGCCTGGCAAATTTCCTTTCTAGCCTGTTGGAGGACTGGAAGATAGTCGCCTAGAGGGCTGGTGTCTGGGATGAGGTTGGGGCCAAGAAAGAAAGTGCGTCCATATAAAAGTTCACATGGATTGTACCCTGTAGCATCTCGAGGACAGACTCTTAATTCTGAGAAGGGCAAGAGGTAAAAGTACTGTCCAATCTTTTTTAAGTTGGAGGCTGAGCTTGGTGAGGTGTGTCTTTAAAGGACCATGAGTCCATTCTACCTTTCCTGAAGATTGAGGGTGGTAAGGGATATGAAAGTTCCACTGAATACCAAGAGCCTGAGAAACTGCTTGGGTGATTTGACTAGTAAAGGCTGGTCCGTTATCAGACTATATAGATGTGGGAAGGTCAAACTGAGGAATTATGTCTGACAGAAGGGAAGAAATGACCGCGGTGGCCTTCTTAGACCTTGTGGGAAAGGCCTTTACCTATCCAGTGAAGGCATGTGAGTAAAGTCAATTTGCCAGTCCTGGGCAGGGGCAAATCCTTGAGCTTGATGTGTAGGAAAGGGAGGGGGCCTGAACAATCCTTGAGGGGTAGTAGAATAGCAGATGGAACACTGAGAAGTGATCTCCTTGAGGATAGATTTCTATGATGGAAAGGAAATGAAAGGTCCTAAGAGATGGGCTAGTGGCTTGTAACCTACATGGAAGAGGTTATGAAATGACGACAGAATAGAATGGGCCTGTGAGGCTGGAAGGAGATATTTTCCTTGGTCTAAGAACTATTTGCCTTGTGTGGGAAGAGATTGATAGGTGGAAGTTTCAGCGGGGGAGTAGGTGGGAGTGACTGATGTGAAGGAGAAAAACTGGCCATGAGGGACAGAAGTTGGAGAGCTAGCTGCTTGTCTAGCCACCTTATCAGCATAAGCATTGCCTAGAGCAATGGGATCTGACACCTTTTGATGTCCTTTGCAGTGAATGACTTCAGCTTCCTTTGGAAGTAAAGCAGCCTTGAGCAGAGTTTTTATTAAACAGGCATTAATGATGGAGGACCCTTGTGTAGTGAGGAAACTTCTTTCAACCTATGTGACCACATGGTGGTGCAGAATATGAAAGGCATATTTAGAATCAGTATAGATAATTGACACATAGCTCTTTTGCAAGAGTGAGGGCTTGAATTAAGGCAACTAGTTCAGCTTGCTGAGAGGTAGTGGAGGGGGGCAGAGCGGTAGCCTCAATGATAGATGTGGAAGATACTATAGCATAGCTTGCCTTTGCTGGTGAGTGGCAATTAGGCCTGGTGGGACTGCCATCAATAAACTAAGTGTGATCAGGGTGAGAAACAGGGAAGAAGGAAATGTGGGGAAATGGGATGAACATCAGGTAGATCAGAGAGATGCAGTTATGAGGGTCAGGTGTGGTGTCCAGAATAATGTGAGAGGCTGGATTGAAGTCTGGGCCAGGAACAATGGTAATTGTGGGAAACTTAACAAAGAGTGAGTATAGCTGAAGGAGCCGGGGAGCAGACAGTATATGTGTCAGGTGTGAGGAAGAAAATAGGTTTTGGAAATTATGAGAGCTGCAGAGATTGAGTTGAACATAGTTTGTGATTTTGAGGGCCTCTAAATGTATTAGGGTGGCAGCAGCCACTGCATGGAGACATGATGGCCAGCCTAAAACAGTAAGGTCAAGTTGTTTGGACAAAAAGGCTACAGGACGCAATCCTGGTCCTTGTGTAAGAATTCTGACTGCACAGCCCTGCACTTTGACTGTGTGTAATGAAAAGGGTTGGGATGAGTCAGGGAGAGCTAGAGTTGGGGCAGTCTCTAAAGCTGTCTTCAAGGAATGGAAAGAGAAGTGGGGAAAGGATTTAGGATCTATGGGGTCAGCTAGGTTTCCTTTTGTGAGTTTATGTAATGGTTTTGTTAGGATGGCAAAACCAGGTATCTAAAGGCAAAAGTATCTAACTATGCCTAGAAAGGAAACGAGTTGTTGTTTTATAGAAGGGGTTGGAGTTTGAGAGATCAGTCGGACATGATTGGCAGGGAGAGCACATGTGTTTTTATGAAGAATTATGCCGAGGTAGGTAACGGATGGTGAAGAAATTTGAGCTTTGGAAGGGGATACCTGATATCTTTTGGAGAATAAATGCTGAAGGAGCAGAAGTGAGTCTTGTTGAGAAGATTCAAAGGAGGGGCTACAAAGAAGAAGGTCATCAATATATTGAATAAGGTGAGAAGCAGAGGGGTGGAAAGAAAATAAATCATGAGAAAGAGCTTGGCTGAAGTAATGAGGGCTGTCCTTGAAACTTTGTGGCAGTACAGCCTAGGTAAGCTGCTGGGACTGATGGCTGTCAGGGTCAGTCCAGGTGAAAGCAAAGAGAGGCTGGGACGAGGGGTACAGAGGAATAGTGAAAAAAGCATCTTTAAGATCGAGAATGGAATAGTGAGTTGTGGAGGAAGGTATTGAGGACAAAAGAGTGTACGGGCTGGGCACCACAGGATGGACAGGCAAAACAATTTGATTGCTAAGGTGCAGATCCTGAACTAATCTGTAAGACTTGTCCAGTTTTTGGACAGGTAAAATGGGGGAATTGTAAGGAGAGTTTATAGGTTTTAGAAGCAGGAGAGTGATAACAGGGTTTAATCCTTTTAAAGCGTGCTGTGGGATGGGATATGGACATTGAGCGGGTTAAGGGTGGTTAGGTTTTAGCGGGATGGTAATGGGCATGTGATTGGTTGCCAGGGAAGGAGTAGAGATGTCCTATACTTGTGGGTTAAGGTGGGGGGATATGAGAGGAAGATGCAAAGAAGGCTTTGGGTTGGGGAGAAGGGCGGCAATGAGATGCAGCTGTAGTCCAGGAATAGTCAGGGAAGCAGATAATTTGGTTAAAATATCTCGGCCTAATAAGGGAGCTGGGCAGGTGGGGATAACTAAAAAAAGTGCATAAAAGAGTGTTGTCCAAGTTGGCACCAGAGTGGGGAAGTTTTCAGGAGTTTTGAAGCTTGGCCGTCAATACCTACAACAGCTATCAGGGCGAGGGAAACAGGACTTTGAAAAGAAGGCAACATGGAGTGGGTAGCCTCTGTATGGATTAAACAGGGGATGGATTTACCTTTCACTGTGAGAGTTACCCGAAGCTTGGCGTCCATGATGGTCCAGGGGGCTTCGGAGGTGATCGGGCAGCGTCGATCTTCAGTCGCTAAGCCGAGCAGATCTGGGAAGGAGTCAGAGAGCCTTGGGCTAGAGCTTTAGGGGCTCTAGGAGTGGCTGCTGGGACGGCTGGGCAGTCTGCCTTCCAGTGGGTCCCTTCACAGATGGGACATGGCTTGGGAGGAATCCTGGGCTGCGGGCATTCCTTGGCCCAGTGGCCAGATTTCTGGCACTTGAAGCAAGATACAGATTGAGGAAGTCTTGTAGGAATGCTTGTCTTCTGTGGCTTAGGCATGTGCGGCTTAGGCATTTTGAAATTCTTGTATGCTGGAGGTGTGGCTGGGTTTTGTCTCACAGCAGATGCAAGTAATTATAATTTAGAAATGCATTGCCATCTGGCTACTTCCTCTCTATTATTGTACACCTTGAAGGCGAGGTTGATTAATTCTTGGGTTTGAGGGCCAGATTCTAATTTTTGAAGTTTTTTCTTAATGTCAAGAGTGGATTGGGTGATAAAATGCATATTAAGAATAAGGCAGCCTTCTGCCTTCCTGGGTCTAGGGTGGTATAGCATCTAAGTGTTGCTTCTAAGTGGGCCATGAACTGGGATGGGTTTTCATCTTTATCTTGGGTAGTTTCTTTAAGCTTGTCATAATTAACAGCTTTGTAAGCTGCCTTTCTTTTTTTTTTTTTTGAGATGGAGTCTCGCTGTCTCCCAGGCTGGAGTGCAGTGGCTCAATCTCGGCTCACCCCAAGCTCCACCTCCCAGGTTCACGCCATTCTCCTGCCTCAGCCTCTCTGAGTAGCTGGGACTACAGGCGCCCGCCACCACGCCCGGCTAATTTTTTTTTTTTTTTTTTTTTTGAGACGGAGTCTTGCTCTGTCGCCCAGGCTGGAGTGCAGTGGCGCGATCTCAGCTCACTACAAGCTCTACCTCCCGGGTTGACGCCATTCTCCTGCCTCAGCCTCCCGAGTAGCTGGGACTACAGGCGCCCACCACCACACCCGGCTAATTTTTTGTATTTTTAGTAGAGACGGGGTTTCACTGTGGTCTTGATCTCCTGACCTCGTGATCCGCCTTCCTCGGCCTCCCAAAGTGCTGGGATTACAAGCGTGAGCCACTGCACCCGGCCATGCTGCCTTTCTTTTTAAGCACTTCAACTAGGCAGGAAATCATGTAATCTTGCCTAGCTATACCTGGGGAATTTGCCTGGTAGTTCTATTGGGGATCCTCTTGGGGAACTGCTCTAATGCCTCCCTGGAGATCTGGCTCGTGAAGCCGGCTGTTACCAGTGTGAGATTGGGCTAGAGAAAAACTCTTTCCTGTTCATCTGGGGAGAGGGTGGAAGTCAGGATGACATTTAAGTCACTCCAGGTTAAGTTGTAGGACAGAATCAGATATTGGAATTCCTGTATATATTTAGTGGGGTCTGATGAGAAAGAGCCTAAATGCTGACTGATCTGAGAGAGGTCTGATAGAGAAAAAGGTACACGTACCCTGAATATGCCTTCAGCTCCAGCCACCTCTCTAAGAGGAAATTGTTGGGCAGGTGGAGAAGAACTAGTCACAGAACTAAACTGTAAGCTGGACTGGATGTGAGGAGGGGAGGTGGTAGAAGGATTATAGGGTGGAGGAGCGGAGGCTGAAGAGGAATTGGGACTTAGCTCAGCCTAGCGACGAGCAGCCTGGGGAGGAGGGGAAAGGTCAGATGGGTCTGTAGAAAAGGAAGACTGGAAAGACTCAGCGACGCTTGGGGTTGGGACTGAAGGGACAGGCAGGAGGGAAAGAAGGAGGATTTGGGAGGAATCATATTGGGAACAGAGACTAGGGAGGGAACGAAGTGTGAAAAATGCCTGGACATAAGCCACCTCAGACCATTTGCCTATTTTTCGACAAAAATTATTTAGAGAGGCTGGGCACGGTGGCTCACGCTTGTAATCTCAGCACTTTGGGAGGCCGAGGCAGGCAGATCACGAGGTCAGGAGATAAAGACCCCAAGGGAAGGCTGCCTTCCCAGTCCGTGACCGGCACTGGAGTTTTGGGTCCACAGATAAAATGTGTCTCCTTTGTCTCTACCAGAAAATGAAAGGAATTGAAATTAAGAGAAGGGAGAGATTGAAGTGTGGTGCCAAGATTGAAAGGAGAAAGATGTTGAGGGATAGTGAGGGTGGTTGGGGAAGAGAGTAAAAAGAGGCCACTTACCAGATTTGAAATTGGTGCGATGTTTCTTGGGCTGGTCGGTCTGAGGACCTGAGGTGGATCTTTCTCACGGAGCAAAGAAGAGGAGGACAGAGGATTGATCTCCTAAGGGAAGTCCCCCGATCTGAGTCACAGCACCAAATTTCATGCGCATCTGTGTGAAAAGACTACTAAACAGGCTTTGTGTGAGCAATAAAAGCTTTCAATCACCTGGGTGCAGGTGGGCTGAGTCTGAAAAGAGAGTCAGGGAAGGGAGATAAGGGTGGGGCCAGTTTGGCCCGGCGCGGTGGCTCACGCTTGTAATCCCAGCACTTTGGGAGGCCGAGGCGGGTGGATCATGAGGTCAGGAGATCGAGACCACGGTGAAACCCCGTCTCTACTAAAAATACAAAAAATTAGCTGGGCGTGGTGGTGGGCGCCTGTAGTCCCAGCTACTCGGAGAGGCTGAGGCAGGAGAATGACGTGAACCCGGGAGGCGGAGCTTGCAGTGAGCTGAGATCGTGCCACCGCACTCCAGCCTGGGCGGCAGAGCGAGACTCTGTCTCAAAAAAAAAAAAAAAGGGTGGGGCCGTTTTATAGGATTTGGGTAGATAAAGGAAAATTACAGTCAAAGGGGAGTTGTTCTTTGGTGGGCAGAGTGGGAGTCAAAAGGTTCTCAGTGGGGGAGCTTTTTGAGCCAGGATGAGCCAGGAAAAGGACTTTCACAAGGTAATGTCATCACTTAAGGCAAGGACCAGCCATTTGCACTTCTTTTGTGGTGGAATGTCATCAGTTAAGGTGGGGCAGGGCATATTCACTTCTTTTGTGATTCTTCAGTTACTTCAAGCCATCTGGGCATATACCTGCAAGTCACAGGGGATGTGATGGCTTGGCTTAGGCTCAGAGGCCTGACAATCAAAAGGGAGATTATCCCAATTTGGCTAAACTTAATTAGAGGTGCTTTTAAGAGGAAGGGGCACATCATAGAAAAACATCACTGCTTGCCTGGAAGTAAGTGACTTCAGGTGGGCCATGTTATAAGCTGCTTATGGTAGTCACATGGCAGGAAATGTTTGCATATTGTCATCATTTCTGCTTCCCACATATTGCTTCCCATAGGAAGACAGAAGAACTCCATGACAAAAAAAGGGGGGTCTCATTCATGCAAGAAATAATCACTTCTCGTTTGAGACAGCCTTAAGATGAACAGAAAAGACCACAACATGACCACATCAATGAGAGGAAAAAGACAACATGGTCGAAAGTGCTCACTGGCATTATGGAGAAACATTTGGTAAGCCATAGTGAATGATCAGCCTCTGGGATACCAGTAGTCTACCAAGAAAGTTAAACTCATTCAAATAAATCGGCATGTCTGCACCATTCTGGTAGCCCAGTTTTATACTATCCATTTCAGAAATACCATGCAGACCAGTGGGTACCCTCCTAAAATTGAAATTATAATTAGAAAGCATACCTAATTATTTGTTTTCTCAATTGAAAAGCTTTGAAAACAATAAATTTATTAATAATGAACTACTATTAGAAGATTCTACTATATTGTAATACAACATTGAACTTTAAACACCTTAATATGAATATTTCTTGAATGCATAAACAGTTATGTAGATAGTTTCTCTTAGATTAACTTGATAAAGGTAACAAAGAAAACATTTGAAATGGAATAAAATTAAAGCCACGTATTTTCAATGTCTTGGCATAATTGCCATGCTTTTTTAAATGGCCAGATTACTACCAAGAAGCAAAGACAAGATTTTAGCTTTGCTCAATCATTACATGATTGACCTTTAGAAATTTAAAATTCTGGCTAAAAAATTATAAGAAAATATTTTTTAGGTAACTTCCTAGGATTTCTGAGGCAATACAAGAATTCTGATAGGCAGAAAAAAAACACACTAAACACACATGCTGCTCTTCTCTGATTTGCTTTAACATTAAAAGATTAAAAATTGCAAGGCTGGGCGCGGTGGCTCAAGCCTGTAATCCCAGCACTTTGGGAGGCCGAGGCGGGTGGATCACGAGGTCAGGAGATCGAGACCATCCTGGCTAACACGGTGAAACCCCGTCTCTACTAAAAATACAAAAAATGAGCCGGGCGTGTTGGCGGGCGCCTGTAGTCCCAGCTACTCGGGAGGCTGAGGCAGGAGAATGGCGTGAACCCGGGAGGTGGAGCTTGCAGTGTACCGAGATTGCGCCACTGCACTCCAGCCTGGGGGACAGAGCTTGACTCCATCTCAAAAAAAAAAAAAAAAAAAAAAAAAAATTGCAAATATAAACTCTAAATTTAGAGTATGTTAAAAGGTTTATTTTTCAGCCAAGCAAATAATTGTATAAAATTAATGAGTAACACATGCCATCATATGCGAAAAATAGTATGACTAGATTCAGTAAGTAGCCATAAAAGTGAAAGCCCAATTAAATTAAGACCCTAATAGGTCCATGTGGAAAGCTTGTGGAAGGTGCTGCACCTCCACTTAGCACCTCCTTCTGCCTCTTTACAGAAATAACAATTTCCCCTGTGTGACTTCCGGTCAATATTGGGAACTAAGAATGCTTTGTTCAGAGTGATTACTGAGAACATAGTTAACACGGTGTTTTCATATTATAATAAAATTTTGTGAATCTTACTCTATCTCGGCTGGGCGCGATGGCTCACGTTTGTAATCCCAGCACTTTGGGAGGCTGAGGCGGGTGGATCACGAGGTCAGGAGATCCAGACCACGATGAAACTCCGTCTCTACTAAAAATACAAAAAATTAGCCGGGCGTGGTGGCGGGTGCCTGTAGTCCCAGCTACTCAGAGAGGCTGAGGCAGGAGAATGGCGTGAACCCAGGAGGCGGAGCTTGCAGTGAGCCGAGATTGCGCCACTGCACTCCAGCCTGGGCGACAGAGCGAGACTCCATCTCAAAAAAAAAAAAAAATCTTACTCTACCTCTGAAATCCTTTTAATAAAAGAAGTGTTTAGGTATAGTACTCAATTTGGATTTATAGAAAAAGTTACTCTTCCAGGTAAGTCAGAGACACATGTCAATCAAATTCTATAATACATTCTTGAATGAGATAAAGTCTTCTTAGCTAAGAATTGTATTTCATTAGTACATTAACAGAAAAATAGAAAACCAGTACTTTGGGCCCAAAACAGAGTTTGGCATGTGAGTACCACCCAAACAAGTGCTTTTTGCTCTTTATCATCAGTTAAAGTAGCAATAGCACTGTGTGCTTTCCTAGAACCAGCTGGCCTGTTTTCTACTGTTAAAAGTGTAGAAAGCACTGAAATAGTGAAGGGTCATATAAATTGAATACTTATATGAAATACAATTTTTAATAAAAAGTAGCATTTGATGTTGTACAACTCTGGGTGAAACTATTAGTGTGAAGTCATATTTTTACTTTTATTAACAGAATAACTTCATTGACAATATTCTGATTTCCAGTAATATTCCTTTATCTGCTGTATATTTGCTAGCTTTAGATCAATATTACCTGAGCTCAAAAGAAATCAACAAAATGAATATCCATGAGTATTTTATTATTGATGCTTATGCTTTTTTTGCTTAAAGTATGTTAGCTTTATATCAAAGATTTATACTTTTAGTGTGTTTTTTACTGCTGAGAAGTGGCTATTCTGCCAGGAAACTGGCATTCTCAGCTCTACCCACATTGACTAATAGTGAGTGGAAGTGATGCGTGGATGAAAAGCAAATGTTTCTTCTCAGCATCTCCTTTTTCATCCATTGGCTGAAGAAAGAGGAGGATGCGAGAGAAAATGAAAGTATGTTGGGTACGGTGGCTAACGCCTGTAATCCCAGCATTGGGAGGCCGAGGCAGGTGGATTACCTGAGGTCAGGAGTTCAAGACCAGACTGACCAACATGGAGAAACCCCGTCTCTGCTAAAAATAGAAAAATTAGCCAGGCATGGTGGCATGCACCTGTAATCTCAGCTACTCAGGAGGCTGAGGCAGGAGAATCGCTTGAACCTGGGAGGCAGAGGTTGCAGTGAGCTGAGATGGCACCATTGCACTCCAGCCTGGGCAACAAGAGCGAAACTCCATCTCAAACAAAAAAAAAAAAAAAAGAAAAATATAATCTCTGAAAGATCATGAAGTGCTCTTAAAAAACACCAAAAGAAAAAAAGAAAGAGGATAGTGATTTGAGTAGAAAATATATTTTGCTAAGCCTCTGAAATTTCAGCATACAACCTGCATTACTTTAACATATTATTTCTTCAGTTTTGATTTTTTTTTTTTTTTTTTTGAGACGGAGTTTTGCTCTTTTCACCCAGGCTGGAGTGCAGTGGTGCAATCTCGGCTCACTGCAACCTCCACCTCCCAGGTTCAAGTGCTTCTCCTGTGTCAGCCTCCTGAGTAGCTGGGATTACAGCTGCTTGCCACCATGCCCAGCTACATTTTTGTATCAGTACAGATGGGGTTTTGCCATGTTGGGCAGGCTGGTCTCAAATTCCTGGCCTCAGGTGATCCGACCACCTCCACCTGCCAAAGTGCTGGGAATACAGCTGTGAGCCATTGTGCCGCCCGGCATCAGTTTTGATCTTTTTTTTTTTTTTTTTTTGAGATGGAGTCTCGCTCTGTCACCCAGGCTGGAGTGCAGTGGCGCGATCGCGGCTCCCTGCAACCTCTGCCTCCCGGTTCACGCCATTCTCCTGCCTCAGCCTCTCCCAGTAGCTGGGACTACAGGTGCCCGCCACCACGCCCAGCTAATTTTTTGTATTTTTAGTAGAATCGGGGTTTCACTGTGGTCTCGATCTCCTGACCTCGTGATCCGCCCACCTCGGCCTCCCAAAGTGCTGGGATTACAAGCATGAGCCACCGCGCCCGGCCTAGTTTTGATTCTTAAGGATATAATTCACTTCCTTGATGAATTGAAACTGATAGGAGAATAATTCATTTGTTAAGGTGGGAGATTTAGGGAAGACCCATTGCTTTTGACCAACATCTCCACCTCCAGGCCCAGGCATTATTCTGTTCTCTGCTCCTGTGAGCTTGAATGTTTTTAAACTCTACATGAAAATGAGATTGTTTGGTATTATTTTTTCCTCTGCTGATTTATTTAACTTAGCATAATGTCCTCTGGGTTTATTAATGTTGTTGCAAATAGCAAGACTTTCTTCTCTTTAAGGCTAAATAGCATTCCATTGTGTAAATATACCACATTTTCTTTATCCATTCCCTTGTCGATGGATACTTAGGTAGACTTCATACATTAGCTATTGTGAGTAATCCATATCCTTTACTTTGTTTTTATATAATTTTTCCTCCCTTTTTTATTCCTAGATTAATCTTAAAATGTAAATTTTGACTTAAATATTTTCTATGCCTTATTTTGGTTAATATTTTGGCCAATTAAGGAGATAAGTTTCTTTTTTATTATTTTTTATTATACTTTAAGTTCTAGGGTACATGTGCACAACGTGCAGGTTTGTTACATATGTATACATGTGCCATGTTGGTGTGCTGCACCTATTAACTCATCATTTACATTAGGTATATCTCCTAATGCTATCCCTCTCCACTACCCCCGCCATGACAGGCCCCGCTGTGTGGTGTTCCCCATCCTGTGTCCAAGTGTTCTCATTGTTCAATTCCCACCTATGAGTGAGAACATTCACTGTTTGGTTTTCTGTCCTTGTGATAGTTTGCTCAGAATGATGGTTTCCAGCTTCATCCATGTACCTGCAAAGGATATGAACTTATCCTTGTTTATGGCTGCATACTATTCCATGGTGTATATGTGCCACATTTTGTTAATCCAGTCTATCATTGATGGACATTTGGGTTGGTTCCAAGTCTTTGCTATTGTGAATAGTGCCACAATAAACATACTTGTGCATGTGTCTTTATACCAGCATGATTTATAATCCTTTAGGTATATACCCAGTAATGGGATGGCTGGGTCAAATGGTATTTCTCGTTCTAGATCCTTGAGGAACCACCACACTGTCTTCCACAATGGTTGAACTAGTTTACAGTCCCACCAACAGTGTAAAAGTGTTCCTATTTCTCCACATCCTCTCTAGCTCCTGTTGTTTCCTGAATTTTTAATGATGGCCATTCTAACTGGTGTGAGATGGTATCTCATTGTGGTTTTGATTTGCATTTCTCTGATGGCCACTGATGATGAGCATTTTTTCATGTCTGTTGGCTGCATAAATGTCTTCTTTTGAGAAGTATCTGTTCATATCCTTCACCCACTTTTTGATAGGGTTTATTTTTTCTTGTAAATTTAAGTTCTTCGTAGATTCTGGATACTAGTGCTTGGTACTAATGTAATACTTCATTTTCAAGTTAGCATTTTAGGGCTATGCTTTCATTTTCGATGTGTGAATGTGCTACTCCCATCAACCATTCTGAGTCTGCCTTGAGGAATCTACTGTTGATGATATTGGGTCTAAGGACTCTGAGCTAACTGGCTGACTGGAATCACCTGGCCTGAGCTAATTGACTTTATTCACCTTGGCTGAGATAATTGACTAATTGGAATCACCTAGGCTTAGATAATTAGATTATTGAAATCAGCACCACTGAGCTAATTAGCTGAATGGACTAACCTGTGTTGAAGGGATGCATAGTGAAATGACATGTTACTTTTATTTTGGGGCTTCTTAATGAGACATACTCATAAATGGACATTACATAGACATTATTTACACAACTGTGTAATTTGTAAATGTTAATCCATGTACATATTTTATATCTGCATCTAAATCTAAACAAAAAAAACTGTCCAAGATAAACAATTTGCTGTCAGTATATAAGTCTAAGTCACAAACTTAACGCTTTTTTCCCCTACCTAAAAAGTCACTTCTCCAGCCAACAAAGAAGCCAAGATTTTAGCGTTGAGCCACATGTCCATAAAAGAAGAGCCCCTGACTGGGCGTGGTGGCTCAGGCCTGTAATCCCAGCACTTTGGGAGGCCGAGGCAGATGGATCACGAGGTCAGAAGATGGAGACCATCCTGGCTATCACAGGAAACCCCGTCTCTACTAAAAATACAAAAAAAAAAAAAAATTAGCCAGGCGTGGTGGCAGGTGCCTGTAGTCCCAGCTACTGGGGAGACTGAGGCAGAAGAATGGCGTGAACCCGGGAGGTCCAGCTGGCAGTGAGCCGAGATCGCACCACTGCACTCCAGCCTGGGCGACAGAGCGAGAATCCTTCTCAAAAAAAAAAAAAAAAAAAAAAAAAAAATCCCCTGAATTTCTTGAAGTTTAAAGAAAATTATTAAGTATTTAAAAATTTGTGTGAGGGTCTATATGCTGAGGCTAGTGTAGCTCTTGTCCTAGTTCACCAGAATGAAGTCATCATTGAATTGGCAATGAATGACTCCCATGGCCTTAGTCTATTTTCTGTTCACAGATGTGACCAATAAAGACCAATTCTTTCTTCATATATATTAAATGCAGCAGAATGTATATCAAAGAATACCTCCATTTGTGGACTTTTGTGGATATAGTTCAAATAGCATATAAAATTTTACATTTATGAAAGTTTATTACTCAGTAGAAATACCTATCAATACTTCCACTTTCTATATTTATATTCTGTATAAATACTGAATTATAGACATATCTGGATATAGATATACATAAGTAGATAAGCACACATGAGATTATATGTGTTTGTCTATGTAAATATTCATGTATACAAAAGATGTTCATCAAGAGGCACTTTTAATCCCTCATCCTGCCTGGAGGATCAGACTTAGACTCTATTTTCACCTGTATTGCTTTATATAATCTCAGGCTGGAACAGAGCCATTAAATGTTATGAATAAACATCAAGAAAGCTTCACATTATGGGACACAGCCTGAGAAGTTCTCATTACTGCCATGTAAAACTTTACGTTCACTTTGACATTTTAGGACCCCACACTCATACTCACTGTATGCCTGTGTTATTCACATCAGCCATGTTGTGGCTTGATAACATCACAAAATGTAATGCTTTCACTTTTCCAGTTTCGCTAATTGGCTGATCATATCCATCTGGGCTGAGAGGATTGGCTGATTGAATTAACCTGGGCTGAGCTAATGAGCTTCTCAAATTCACCAGGTTTCAGGCGTTGTGAAGGAAAATAATCTCAGACCTTTTTTTCCTGAGGCTTGACAGATGTACATATATATGGAGTGTGTATAACATATCCAGGGGACCATTCTGTATGTTTATCCACCAATCTTATACCTGTATCTATATGTATTTAAAAAGCCCCCAAGAAAAAAATAGGTCAGGACTCAACAGAAAAAATGGTATACAGAAGGCAGAATTAGATCACAGCTTCCACTCAGACACACAGAGCAGCATGTTGAGACTCGCATCATGAACTTTTCCTCCAGAACTACTGCAGAAATATACCAGAAAAGCCAAGAAAATCCACAAACCCTCTGAAAAAAGCAGATTGCTCCTGCAGGGCCCGGGAGACTGCCCAAATACTGTGAATGCCCAAGCTGTGAAAGTAAGAAAGGGGGATTTTTTGCCCCCAAACACACACCCTCACTGAAAAACCTGATGGTCTAGATCACAGAAAAAGAATTTGACCTGGCCGGGCGGGGTGGTCATGCTTGTAATCCCAGCACTTCGGGAGGCCGAGGCGAGCGGATCACGAGGTCAGGAGATCGAGACCACGGTGAAACCCCGTCTCTACTAAAAATACAAAAAATTAGCCGGGCGTGGTGGCGGACGCCTGTAGTCCCAGCTACTCCGTGAGGCTGAGGCAGGAGAATGGCGTGAACCCGGGAGGCAGAGCTTGCAGTGAGCCGAGATCGCACCACCGCACTCCAGCCTGGGTGACAGAGCGAGACTCCGTCTCAAAAAAAAAAACAAAAAAGACAAACAAACAAAAAAAAAAACAAGAATTTGACCTCACCTGGAGCCAAATCAATTTCGCTGAGCAAAATGCAGGAGTAGAAGCAGCAGCCAGAAAAGACCTGTGGGCAATCTGGGTCCCCCAGAAAACCCAGTTTTGATATATTTTACAGGGATCCTTGGGGAGGGATGGCAGAGGCACTGGGAAAAGACCAAGGGAGAAAAAAAACCTCCATCTGAACTTTGTAACAATTCCAACTGGACACGAAGTCTCCTAGCCAGAACACCGGAAGGGTGTGAATCCGGTGTGCACACATGACAGGTGGTAAGGTGTGAAAGTCCTGCTTTCTCAGCTGGAAGGCTGGGAGCCTGTGGCAAGTTCTCTGCCCTGCTTACCCACTGCCTGGAAACAGACTCGGTGCTGTTGGGGGTGGCACGGTGAGAGTGAGACAGACCTTTTGGGTTGTACGGAAGCTGGGTGAGGCCTGTAACTGCTGGCTTTCACCCAGTTCTCTGAAAACCTGACTGACACAGCAGAGGCAGCCATAATCCTCCTGGGAACATAACTTTGTTGATCTGAAAACCACACTCCCACCCCCCCCATGGCAGCCACAGCAAGCCCTGCCCAAGGAGAGTCTGAGCTCAGATATGCCTAACCCTGTCCCCACCTGATAGTCCTTCCCTACCCACCTTGGTAGCTAAAGACAAAGAGGGTATCCTCCTGGGAGTTCTAGGGCCCTGCCCACCACCTGATCCTCCTTTTACTACCACAGCTGATGCTCCCTTGAAAGCACCACCTCTTGTCAGGAGGCCAAACAGCACAAAAATAGTGCATTAAACAACCAAAATTAAGAACCATCAGAGTCCATTTTACTCCCCTGCCACCTCCACTGAAGCAGGTGCTGGTATCCATGGCTGAGAGACCTGCAGATGGTTCACATCAAAGGACTCTGGGCAGACAAGCCCCAGTACCAGCCCTCAGCCTGGTAGTTCTTCTAAGTTGCTAGGTCCAGAAAAGAAATAACAATCACTACAGATCATCTCTAAGAAAGCCACATCCCTAGGAAAAGTGGCAGATTACTACATCAAGGGAACACCCTGTGGGACAAAAAAATCTGAACAGCAGTTTTGAGCCCCAGATCTTGCCTCTGATATTGCCCACCAAAATGAGAAGACACCAGAAAAACAACTCTGGTAATATGAGAAAACAAAGTTCTTTAACACCCTCCAAAAATTACACTAGCTCACCAGGAATGAATTCAAACCAGGAGGAAATCCCTGATTTATGTGAAAAAGAATTCAGAAGGTCAATTATTAAGTTAATCAAGGAGGCACCAGAGAAATGGGGAGTCCAATTTAAGAAAATTTGAAAAGATACAAGAAATGAGGGGAGAAATCTTCAATGAAATAGATAGCATACATAAAAAACAATCACGACTTCGGGAAATAAAGGACACACTTAGAGAAATGTAAAATGTCCTGAAAAGTCTCAGCAATAAAATTAAACAAGCAGAACAAAGAACTTCAGAGCTCAAAGACAATGTTTTCAAATCAACCCAATCCAACAAAAACAAGGAAAAGATAATTTTAAAATAAGCCTCCAAGAAGTTTGAGATTATGTTAAACAACCAAACCTGAGAATAACTGGCTTTCCTGGAGAAGAGAAATTAAAAGTTTGGAAAACATTTTTGGGGGAATAATCAAGGAAAGCTTTCTCAGCGTTGCTAGGGACCTAGACGTCAAAATATGAGAAGCTCAAAGAACATCTAGGAAATTAATCACAATAGATTATTGCCTAGGCAAATTGAGGTTTTTAGTTTTCTAGTAAATTAGCCATATTAAAATAATTTGTTTTGTTCTAATATTTTTGTATTCTTCTGAAAACAGATACAAACTCATAGTTACACAAACACACTGCATAATGTTTTTACACCTCATGTTTGTCTTCAAAGTAATATGTGTGTATATTTAATCCAACTTAAGTCAAAACTAAAAGTCTGTATGTTTTTGCAGGCAGAGTGTCCACATGTTCAAAGAAAAATATGTAACAAGTTTTTAAAAATATTGAGGTCTCAGATATGTATGGATATTATGTATATTTGTATATAATTTTTATTATTACCATAAAATGACCCTGTAGTCAGTAACCATTTAATCGTATATTTTAAAATAACTAGAAGTGTAGAATTGAATTATTTGTAACTTAAAGAATAAATGCTTCATTTACTCTGATGTAATTATTACATATTGTATGCTTGTATCAATATATGCCATATATGGCATAAATATATATATACACTATGTACCCACAAAATTTAAAAAAAAAAATTAAATAAGAAAACAAGGCTAGGCGCGGTGGCTCACGCTTGTAATCCCAGCACTTTGGGAGGCTGAGGCGGGCGGATCACGAGGTCAGGAGATCGAGACCACGGTGAAACCCCGTCTCTACTAAAAAATACAAAAAATTAGCCAGGCGCGGTGGCGGGCGCCTGTAGTCCCAGCTACTCGGAGGCTGAGGCAGGAGAATGGCGTGAACCTGGGAGGCGGAGCTTGCAGTGAGCCGAGATTGCGCCACTGCACTCCAGCCCGGGGGACAGAGCGAGACTCTGTCTCAAAAAAAAAAAAACAAAAACAAAAACTTAACCTATGAGAACAATAGTCTCTAATTTAGTTACAGATTAAAGCCACTGAAAAAATAGATTACTAAAGATGTCATTCCTATGTTACCAAATAATATACTGTGACCATCTTTTACCTACACCCTTGAGTAAGGTGGGATAGGTTAAAGTTACTGGCATAATAGCACTTCATTGAATGCACAGTAAACTTAACATGTTTAAAAATGTTTAAAAAATTAAGTTCACATAAAATCTAAAAATTTTAAATGTACCACATTCTATTACATATAAGCACAATTGAAATGTTATACTATGAATTTTATTAATTTTAATTTTAACTAAAATAAAAAATGTTTTTCTCTCACTATAACGCACAAGAATATTACTTAGAAACCTATCTCATACACTACTCAATATTATAAGTTAACCACAAAAAGCCTCCACTTAGATTTTAATCATGCATCTTCTATTTTAATATCTTTATTCTTTTATGGAAAAGTTCATAAATAATGCCTATCTAATAAAAAATAATCACTCGGCCGGGCGCGGTGGCTCAAGCCTGTAATCCCAGCACTTTGGGAGGCCGAGGCGGGCGGATCACGAGGTCAGGAGATCGAGACCATCCTGGCTAACACGGTGAAACCCCATCTCTACTAAAAATACAAAAAAAAAAAAAAAAATCACTCATATGTCTGATATGGCAACAGTTGATCACAGGCTTTCACATGTGAATACAATAGAAATGAGGAGCATAAAATAATTTGAGGGTTCAGTTACATCATTATTTGCTTTTCAAAAAGTCTGTAATTTTTTTGAATAAAAAATATATTTCCAATGTAATTATAACTACAAAAAATCTAGTCCAAAAAGATTTTAACTTTAAAAAAAGTTATATACAAAAAACTTATCTAACAATTTTAGTTTGGGATTATTTTCTATACTCAACACCCTGATTTAGTGTAATATCTGACGTATCAATGCCTTATTAATTCTACTGTGTATTCTCTGACACTGACATAGACTAAATTTTGGATAAAATATTATTTATATTTAGTGCATTTACAAAAAATATCTGATGAGCCAGTGCCTTATTATTTCTACTGTGTATTCTCTGATTTTGACAGAGACTTAATTTTGGATAAAATATTCTTTATATTTACTGCATTTACAAAAAATATATCTTAGCATACTCCCTGATGTTTTCTTTCTTTTTTTTTTTTTTTTTTTTGAGATGCGGTTTCGCTCTCATTGCCCAGGTTGGAGTGCAATGGCACGATCTCGGCTCACTGCAACCTCCACCTCCCAGGTTCAAGCAATTGTCCTGCCTCAGCATCCCGAGTAGCTGGGATTGCAGGCATGCACCACCACGCCTGGCTAATTTTGTATTTTTTTTTAGTAGAGACGGAGGTTTCTCCATGTTGGTCAGGCTGATCTCGAACTCCCAAACTCAGGTGATCTGCCCGCCTTGGCCTCCCAAAGTGCTGGGATTAAAGATGTGAGCCACTACACCAGGCCTTACACTCTGATGTTTCCTAAGCTATAGTTTTTTTAAAAATGTTTTTCGAAATTCATTAAATTTGTAGGGTATTTCTCCAATATAAATTTACTGGTGTTCAACAACTTTGAGAAACTGCTTTAGGGTTTTCCTGTAGCACAAAATGTATACAACAAGATCACAATGTAATACAAGTAAAGGTACTAAAACCCTTTTTATATTTGTAATCTTCATCTTCAAAATAAATACTCTTTTTTTTTTTTTGAGGCAGTTTCACTCTTGTCCAGGCTGGAGTGCAGTGGAGAGACCTCGGCTCACTGCAACCTCTGCCTCCCGGGTTCAAGCAATTCTCCTGCCTCAGCCTCGTGAGTAGCTGGGATTACAGGCATGCACCAACACGAATGGCTAATTTTGTATTTTTTTTCTAGCAGAGATGGGGTTACTCCCTGTTGGTCAGGCTGGTCTTGAACTCCCAACCTCAGGTGATCCGCCCCCTCGGCCTCCCAAAGTGCTGGGATTACAGGCGTGAGCCACCATGCCTGGCCCAAAATAAATACTCTTCAAGGTTTATCTGATAGATCTTTTGATAGTAAGTGCATTTTTAATGCTTTTATTAAGTATGAACTCCATGATGTTGAGTAAGATGTGAGCAGATATTAATGGCTTTTCCACATTTCTTTTTTTTTTTTTTTTTTTTTTTGAGACAGAGTCTCGCTCTGTCACCCAGGCTGGAGTGCAGTGGCACAATCTCGGCTCACTGCAAGCTCCGCCTCCTGGGTTCACGCCATTCTCCTGCCTCAGCCTCTCCGAGTAGCTGGGACTACAGGCGCCCGCCACCACGCCCGGCTAATTTTTTTGTATTTTTAGTAGAGACGAGGTTTCACCGTGGTCTCGATCTCCTGACCTCGTGATCCGCCCGCCTCGGCCTCCCAAAGTGCTGGGATTACAAGCGTGAGCCACCGCGCCCGGCCTCCACATTTCTTATATTCGTATAATTTTTGTCAAGTACAAATGCTTTCCTGTGCAATAAGATGTGAGCATTGAGCCAGGCATGGTTGCGCACACCTAAATCCCAGCACTTTGGGAGGCCAAGGCGGGCGGATCTCTTGAGGTCAGGAGTTCAAGACCAGCCTGACCAATGTGGAGAAACCCCATCTCTATTAAAAATACAAAATTAGCTGGGCATAGTGGTGCATGCCTTTAGTCCCAGCTACTCAGGAGGCTGAGGCAGGATAATTGCTTGAACCCAGGAGGCAGAGGTTGCAGTGAGCCAAGATTGCACCACTGCACTCCAGCCTGGGCGACAGAGCGAGACTCCGTCTCAAAAAAAAAAAAAAAAAAAAAAAAAAAAGCTTTGCCACATTCTTCACATTTCTAGGTTTTTCTCTCTAGTATAAATTATCTTATGTTCAGTAAGGTTTGAGGACCAATTAAAAGCTTCCCACATTTTTTTTTCATTTGTAGGATTTCTCTCCAGTACAAATTATCTCATTTTCAGTAAGTTTTAAGGACCACTTATAAGTTTTGCCACATTCTTCATATAAATTACCTTATGCTTAATAAGAAATAAGAAATGGTTAAAAGATTTGCCACATTCTTCACATCTGTAGGATTTTTCTCCTGTATGAATTATCTTATGTTTAGTAAGGTTCAAGGACCAGATAAAAGCAATGCCACATTCTTCACATTTGTAGGGTTTCTCTCCAGTATGAATTATCTTATGTTCAGTAAGGTTTGAGGACCAGTTAAAAGCTTTGCACATTCTTCACATTAGTAAGGTTTATCTTCTGTATGAATCCTCTCATGTTTAGTAAGAGTTGAGGAAGAGTTGAAAGCTTTGTCAAATTCTTTACATTTTTAAGGTTTCTCTCCAGTATGAATTATCTTGTGTGTAGTAAGGTGTGAGGACTGGTGAAAAGCTTTGCCACGGCCGGGCGCGGTGGCTCACGCTAGTAATCCCAGCACTTTGGGAGGCCGAGGCGGGCGGATCACGAGGTCAGGAGATCGAGACCACGGTGAAATCCCGTCTCTACTAAAAAATACAAAGATTAGCCGGGCGTGGTGGCGGGCGCCTGTAGTCCCAGCTACTCGGAGAGGCTGAGGCAGGAGAATGGCATGAACCCGGGAGGCGGAGCTTGCAGTGAGCCGAGATTGCGCCACTGCACTCCAGCCTGGGTGACAGAGCAAGACTCCGTCTCAAAAAAAAAAAAAAAAAAATCTTGGCTACCCAGGGCCCCTTATAATTCCATGTGACTTTGAGGACCAGCTTTTTATTTCTGCAAAAATGTTGATGAGTTTTTGTAGGAATTGTGTTGAATCTGTAGGTGATTTTGGCTAATTTCCAAAATACATTTGTGAAAAATTTATAAATGAGTTAACTACGTGCAGTCCTCCCAGGAAAGCACAAAGCAAAAAGTCACACAGAAGGAAAAAGAAGTCTGTTACAGTTTCCCCGCACAGCTCTTCCTGCTCCTCAGTAGAGCATAGGGTATTTAGAAGTAAATTACTAGCTGGGCATTGTGGCTTATCCCTGTAATCCCAGCACTTTGGGAGGCCAAGTTGGGTGAATTACCTGAGGTCAAGAGTTCAAGACTAGCCTGGCCAAAATGGAAAAACCTCATCTCTACTAAAAATTCATGAATTAACCATGCATGGTGTCACATGCCTGTAGTACCAACTCCTGAGGAGGGTGAAGCAATCACTTGAACTTTGGATGTAGAGGTTGCAGTGAGCCAAAATTATTCCATTGCACTCCAGTCTGAGTGACAGCGTGAGACTCTGTCAAAAAAAAAAAAAAGAGAAAACACACACACACAAAGATAAATTGCCAACTCCTTGTTCATTTTTTTAAAACAACAAAAAAAAATTGGCACATTCGTCTTTATTTTTGGCTTCTACAGGCCTTTCCAGACACTGGTTTCTGTCCCTCATGACATAGAGTGCTGAAATAAATTGTGGCATATTTTGGAATGACAGTTTGAGTCTACTGAGACCAAAGGTAAATATTACAGCAGCAGAGAGACTGCAGTATGACACACAGAAAACAGGTGTGATTACTATTAAGGGATTACTATTAAGGAGAAACATGAATCAACTCCTTTAGGAAATAAACACCAAATTTCGGACTAAACACATCCTAAGAACATGTTTGAGAGACTCCAAAGTCTGTAGCCCAGACAACTGGTTTCAGACTATGCCAGGACAAAGCTACTGTCAGGCCCCTGAGCCCAAGCCAAGCCATCGCATCCCCTGTGACTTGCACGTATACATCCAGATAGCCTGAAGTAACTGAAGATTCACAAAAGAAGTAAAAATAGCCTTAACTGATGACATTCCACCACAAAAGAAGTGAAAATGGCCTGTTCCTGCCTTAATTGATGACATTGTCTTGTGAAATTCCTTCTCCTGGCTCATACTGGCTCAAAAAGCACCCCCACTGAGCACCTTGCAACCCCCACTCTGCCCGCCAGAGAACAAACCCCCTTTGACTGTAATTTTCCTTTACCTACCCAAATCCTATAAAACGGCCCCATCCTTATCTCCCTTCGCTGACTCTCTTTTGGGACTCAGCCCTCCTGCACCCAGGTGAAATAAACAGCCATGTTGCTCACGCAAAGCCTGTTTGGTGGTCTCTTCACACAGACGCGCATGAAAGCTACATTATAAAGATTGTAACATGTGGCTTTTTAAATGTACAAATCTCAATCAAAGATTACAATATGTATGAAATATTAGGCCAACATGGCTCAATCAGAAAAATATAAAATTTTAGAAAGCAATAATAAAATGAAGATTAATAAATTAATTTTAAGAATTTCATATACATTGAATAATACTCAATGAGAAAAATAGAAACAGAGACCACTAATGAATATCAGAAAAATGAGGATAACCTCTTCCCCTAAACAACCAGAAGTAGTCTGTGAAAACGGCTTGCTATTCACCTGACCCAGAGAACCCCACAAAATCATGCAAATCAAAAGGTTCCAGTATTGGTGTTTACCTTAAAAACCCTCGTGAAACTGTCCAGACTATCTAGGATATGCATATACAAAAAGAGTATCTGGAAGATATCACTTTACAGAAACAGTGCGTACCATTCCGATGTTTCAATGGTGGGGTTCATAAATATGCGCAGGCCGAGCAGTGGAGCTGGAAAGTCACAGGCCCAAAAAGAGTGCTAACTTTTTACTGCACATACTTAAACATGGACAGAGTAATGCTGAACTTAAGGGTTTAGATGTAGCTTCTCTGGTAATTGAGCATATCCAAGTGAAGAAGGCATCTAAGATGTGCTGCCGAACCTGCAGAGCTCTTGGTCAGATTAACCCATACATGAGCTCTCCCTGCCACATAAAGATGATCTTTACTGAAAAGGAATAAATTGTTATTGATCCAGAAAAGGACATTGCCTGGAAAACAAAGACGTCCTAGAAGAAACTGAAGAAACAAAAACTTATGGCATGGGAGTAAATTCAGCACTAAAATAAATGCAATTAAAACTAAAAAATAAAAAATAAGAAAAATAAGAATAACAACAAAAATATTGAAAATATCAATAAACCCTAGAAATTATGGAGGTAAAAATATGAAATGTAAAAAATGTAAAAAAGGTAAAAAAAGAAATAACCGAAAATGTTTAAAAGGAATAAAATATGATGTAGAAATGAAGAAGCTCAACAAACAGACTAGGATGCACACAAAGATACTAATTTTTTGAAACTGAGTTGTGCCCTTATTGCCCAGGCTGGAGTGCAGTGGCACAATCTCCACTCACCGCAACCTCCACCTCCTGGGTTCAAGCGATTTTCCTGCCTCTTCCTGAGTAGCTGGGATTACAGGCATGCGCCACCAGGGCCGGCTAATTTATATATATATATATATTTTTAGTAGAGACAGGGTTTCTCCATTTCGGTCAGGCTGGTCTCTACCTCCCGAACTCAGATGATCAGCCCACCTTGGCCTCCCAAAGTGATGGGATTACAGGCTGAGCCACCGCACCCAGCCACATAAAGATATTTCTAACAAACACATATATAGGCACAATTTTTTTTTTTTTTTGAGACAGAGTCTTGCTCTGTTGCCCAGGCTGGAGTGCAGTGGCCCGATCTTGGCTCACTGCACCTCCGCCTCCCGGGTTCATGCCATTCTCCTGCCTCAGCCTCCCGAGTAGCTGGGACTACAGGCGCCTGCCACCACGCTGGGCTAATTTTTTTGTATTTTTAGTAGAGACCGGGTTTCACTGCGTTAGCCAGGATAGTCTTGATCTCCTGACCTCGTGATCCGCCCGCCTCGGACTCCCAAAGTGCTGGGATTACAGGCTTGAGCCATCACGCCCGGCCCAATAGGCACAATTTTTAAAGTCACAGACAATGAGAGAATCTTGAGAGCTTCAAGTAAAAGTGATGTGTCATTTAAAAGCATAGTCTGATGAGATAAACAGTAAATTTGTCGATAAAAATTTTGCAGGCTAGAAGTCCTAAAGAAAATAGTTGTCAAGTGAGAATAATACTATCAGCAAAACTGTCCTAACAAATAAAAAGAAAAAGACCTTGCAAAGTAACCAAATTCAGAAAAAGTATATTGGCATTGCATATGCCCTACATATTAAAGATGCTGAAGGCCGGGCGCAGTGGCTCACGCTTGCAATCCCAGCACTTTGGGAGGCCGAGGCGGGCAGATCATGAGGTCAGGAGATCGAGACCATGGTGAAACCCCGTCTCTACTAAAAATATATATAAAAAAAAAAAATTAGCCGGGCATGGTGGCGGACGCCTGTAGTCCCAGCTACTCGGAGAGGCTGAAGCAGGAGAATGGCGTGAACCCAGGAGGCGGCACTTGCAGTGAGCCGAGATCACGCCACTGCACTCCAGCCTGGGTGACAGAGCGAGACTCCATCTCAAAAATAAATAAATTAATTAAATAAAATAAAATAAAATAAAGATGCTGAAAGGAGTTCCTTACACTGAAAAGAACATGATGAAGGAGAATAACACATAATTTTATAAAAATACATAACTTTCTGAAAAACTTATGCACATACACAAAACTGAATTCCTTAGCATTATCAAAATGGTGGAAAAATCATTTTTAATTACTCTACAAAATGTGAAAGACAAAAGCATAGAAATTATGATAAACACCTGTTAATGAATATGCAACATAAAAAGATAATTAGCAACATTAATAACAAGGTTGAGTGCACAAGTAATGAGGAATAAATTTTACATGCAACTGAAGTTAATTTTTTACTAGATTATATATATATTTTTGTATCTTTTAAAGGTTTTATGTAATTCCCAAGGTACCATAGAAAAAACCTGTATAGGGCTGGGCGCGGTGGCTCACGCTTGTAATCCCAGCACTTTGGGAGGCCGAGGCGGGTGGATCACGAGGATAGGAGATCGAGACCATCCTGGCTAACACGGTGAAACCCCGTCTCTACTAAAAATACAAAAATTAGCCAGGCGTGGTGGCAGGCGCCTGTAGTCCCAACTACTCGGGAGGCTGAGGCAGGAGAATGGCATGAACCCGGGAGGCGGAGCTTGCAGTGAGCCGAGATTGAGCCACTGCACTCCAGCCTGGGTGACAGCGAGACTCCGTCTCAAAAAAAAAAAAAACAAACAAAAAAAAAAAAAAAAAAAAAAAACCTGTATAGACACACACACAAAAAATAAAGAAGTGAAAGTATATTAATACAAAAATAAAGCAGACACAAATACAAAAACAGAGAAAATGAGACACAAAGATACAAGAATCAAATAATTTAATTAATAAAATAACACTAGTCAGTGTTTCTCTTTCAGAAAATTATTTAAATATATATAAAACTAACTTTCCAATCAAGAAACATATTTCTTTGTATTTTTTAAATTTTCTTATTTTATGAGACATACTTTCAATAAAATAATTTATTAAAAAAATTAAAAACCAAGATCCAACTTGCCTTTCCACAAGAGTTAGTTGAGATTAAATGATAAAAGAAGACTAAAAGTGGCAAAAGTGTTCGGCTTTCCCTGCTAAAAGTGGCAAGAGTGAAGTAGGCATTCCATGTAAATACTAACCTTATGAGAGCAGGAGAGGTCAAAATAATATCATATAAGCTACATCTTAAGTAAAAAACTGTCATATTTTACAAAATGTACTTTAAGTCAAAAGTTAAAGCAGACAAGTAGGACATTCAACAATAATAGGTTTGTTTTTTTCCTAAGACGGAGTCTCACTCTGTCGCCCAGGCTGGAGTGCAGTGGCACAATCTCAGCTCACTGCAACCTCCGCCTCCTGGTCCAAGTGATTTTCCTACTTCAGCCTCCCGAGTAGCTGGGACTACAGGCTCATGCCACCACACCTAGCTACTTTTTTTTTTGTATTTTTAGTAGAGACGGGGTTTCACCGTGTTAGCCAGGATGATCTGGATCTCCTCACCTTGTGATCTGCCCGCCTCTGCCTCCCAAAGTGCTGAGATTACAGGTGTGAGCCACCGTGCCCGGCCAACGATAATAGATTTCTGCACTGGGAACCTATGACAAATTTTTACGTAAGTTTGTGTGTGTCTGTGTGTGTGTGTGTGTGTCTCACATTATGCTTCCGAATATAAAAAGCAAATATTGAAAGAACTGATGAAACATATAGAAAGCAATATAATTACAGTAAGATATTTCAATACCCTATGTTCAGTGATAAAAATAAAACAAAGCAGAATGTTAGTAAGGGAACATAAGATTTGCAGGAAGTATAAAACAATGATTCCTGGCCGGTCGAGGTGGCTCACGCTTGTAATCCCAGCACATTGGGAGGCCGAGGCCGGCAGATCATGAGGTCAGGAGATCGAGACCACGGTGAAACCTCGTCTCTACTAAAAATACAAAAAAAAATTAGCCGGACGTGGTGGCGGGCGCCTGTAGTCCCAGCTACTTGGAGAGGCTGAGGCAGGAGAATGCCATGAACCCGGGAGGTGGAGCTTGCAGTGAGCCCAGATTGTGCCACTGCACTCCAGCCTGGGCGACAGAGCGAGACTCCGTCTCAAAAAAAAAAAAAAAGCCGGGCGCGGTGGCTCAAGCCTGTAATCCCAGCACTTTGGGAGGCTGAGGTGGGCGGATCACGAGGTCAGGAGATCGAGACCATCCTGGCTAACACGGTGAAACCCTGTCTCTACTAAAAATACAAAAAATTAGCCGGGCGTGTTGGCAGGCGCCTGTAGTCCCAGCTCCTCGGGAGGCTGAGGCAGGAGAATGGCCTGAACCCGGGAGGCGGAGCTTGCAGTGAGCCGAGATCGTGCCACTGCACTCCAGCCTGGGTGACACAGCAAGACTCCTTCTCAAAAAAAAAAAAAAAAAAAAAACAATGATTCCTAAGAAAGGTATAGAGAATACTCCTCAACAACATAAAGACACACATCCTTTGCAGTAGCTCATAACATTCTCTTTGATAGACCACCTGTTAGGCCAAAAAAGAAGTCTTAACAAATTTTTAAAACTAAAATTGTATGGATTACTTTTTATAAGCAAAATTGAATAAGAATATATAAACAATAGAAGAAACCTGAAAAATTCACAATTATCTACAAACTAAACAATACTCTTGAGCATGCTCCTGGTGAAAAGTTGAAATAATTAATATTGTGAAGATGTTCATACTGCTCAATATAATCTACAGATTTAATGCAATGATTTTAAAATTTCTCATTGCATTTTTAAAGAAATAAAAACAGTAAATGCAAAATTATATGAAATTGCAAGAAACAATAAAGTACCAAAAATATTCAAAAAAAAAAGAACAAGTTGGAGGCATTACAGTTCCTGATTTCAAAACACATTATAAAACTAAAGAATTCAAATAATTTGGTATGAATGTAAAGGTTAAAAAGTAGAATAATAAAATAAAATGAAACACATAAACTTTCACATATGTGGTAATACAAAGAGTTAGTTGCATACCCATAATTATTGCAGCATTGTTATTGTAAGCCAATAGGAGAAAACAATGCAAATTTCTGTCATCAAATCATTCAGTAGCTATAATTCTAAATATAAATATATTGAAAATTCACTGTTTTCAAAAATAAAGAAATATTCTAACAAATAAAAAGATAAGTTTTTTGTTTTTTTTTTTTGAGACGGAGTCTCACTCTGTCACCCAGGCTGGAGTGCAGTGGCGCAATCTCGGCTCACTGCAAGCTCCGCCTCCCGGGTTCACGCCATACTCCTGCCTCAGCCTCTCCGAGTAGCTGGGACTACAGGCGCCCACCACCACGCCTGGCTAATTTTTTTTTTATATTTTTAGTAGAGACGGGGTTTCACCATGGTCTCGATCTTCTGACCTCGTGATCCGCCCGCCTGGGCCTCCCAAAGTGCTGGGATTACAAGCGTGAGCCACCGCGCCCGGCCATAAAAGATAAGTCTTGATGACATTATGCAAAATGAAATAAATCAGCCACAAAAAGATAATGTATGAGATATATAAAGCAGTTACACTCTTAGAAACAGAAAACAGAGTGACGTTGGAAAAGTGCCAGAAAATAAAAAAAGTAGGCCGGGCGCGGTGGCTCACGCTTGTAATCCCAGCACTTTGGGAGGCCGAGGCGGGCGGATCACGAGGTCAGGAGATCGAGACCACGGTGAAACCTCGTCTCTACTAAAAATACAAAAAATTAGCCGGGCGTGGTGGTGGGCGCCTGTAGTCCCAGCTACTCGGAGAGGCTGAGGCAGGAGAATGGCGTGAACTCGGGAGGCGGAGCTTGCAGTGAGCCGAGATCGCGCCACTGCACTCCAACCTGGGTGACACAGCGAGACTCTGCCTCAAAAAAAAAAAAAAAAAAAAAAAAAGTTAGTTGTTTAATATGTATTGAGATTTAGCTTTGCGAGATAAAAAGATTGTAGAGATATGCTGCATAACAATATCAATATAATTAATATAACTAAACTGAATATTTAAAAATATTTTATTGTAAATTTTGTTATGTGATTTTGGCAAGTAAAAATGAATAATACTTAAAAGAGATACAGAGTTATGGTAGTTTTAAAATTACCTTCAAATCCAATAGCATGTCTCTCACACAAAAATAATACAGGTTCACATATAAATAGGCTGTTGAAATTAGAATAATTTTTATGACTACTCACCTACAGAGGATTAAACAACCATTCACAACAAACCTACACCACAAATGTACAAGTTATAGGCCAGTCACGGTTGCTCACGCCTGTAATCCCAGTACTTTGGGAGGCCGAGGCGAGTGGATCACGAGGTCAGGAGTTCAAGACCAGCCTGGCCAAGATGGTGAAGCCTCGTCTCTACTAAAAATACAAAAAAATTAGCAGCGCGCAGTGGCCGGCGCCTATAATCTCAGCTACTCGGGCGGCTGAGGCAGGAGAATCTCTTGAACTCAGAGGGCGGAGGTTGAAGTGAGCCGAGATTGCGCCACTGCACTCCAGCCTGGGCGACAGAGCAAGGCTCCATCTCAAAGAAGAAAAAAAAAAAGCTGAGAACTTCCCAAATTTTGATGTAATAAAATAAAAAACATTCTTAACCAGTAATACCTGATTAGGCATTATTATATTTTAAAACAAGAAAAAATAAAGACTTTCCACAATCAAAGGTAACAGTGTTTATCAGCACTAACACAGTTCTAAAAGAAATGCTGGCCGGGCGCGGTGGCCCATGCCTGTAATCCCAGCACTTTGGGAGGCCAAGGAGGGTGGATCACTTGAGGTCAGGAGTTCAAGACCAGCCTGGCCAACACGGTGAAACCCCGTCTCTACTAAAAATACAAAAAATTAGCCGGGCGTGGTGGCACGCACCTGTAGTCCCAGCTACTCGGGATGCTGAGGCAGGAGAATCACTTGAACTTGGGAGGCGGAGATTGCGGTGAGCTGAGACTGCGCCACTGCACTCCAGCCTGGAAGAAAAAGCAAGACTCCGTATCAAAAAAAAAAAAAAAAGCTACATGGTACCGAGGCACAGTGGCTCATGCCTGTTACCCTACACCTTTAGGAGGCCAAGGCAGTCAGCCTTTAAATTGAAAAATAAAACGATGCTGGACAGCATCATAAGACCATATATAAATATAAAGCCCTCTATTAAATGTAAATATTTTATCTGTTTATTTATTTTGAGATGGAGTCTCGCTCTGTCGCCCAGGTTGGAGTGCAGTAGCACAATCTTGGCTCACTGCAACCTCTGCCTCCCGGGTTCAAGCAATTCTCCTGCCTCACCCTCCGGAGTAGCGCGACTACAGGCCGGTGCCACCAAGCCCGGCTAATTTTTTATATTTTTAGTAGAGATGGGTTTTCACCCTGTTAGCCAGGATGGTCTCCATCTCCTGACATCATGATCCACCCACCTCGGCCTCCCAAAGTGCTGGGATTACACACATGAGCCACTGTGCCAGGCCTATTAAATGTAAACATACAGAGACATATAGAATTCTTTACTATCATAATGGTGGTGCATAAAACCCTTAAAATTTTTCTATAGAATATAAAAAACAAAATATAAATCTGCATAAATCTGTGGATACACAATATAAAATAGTATGCTTTGTAGTATTAAAACATTAATAAAACTAGAAAATATAGAGGTATAGTTTTTGTATTCAATTGAAGTTATGAGATTAAAACATATTGTTTTAAGATGTTTTATATAATGTCCATTTTTCAAGATGTTTACAAACTTTTGTTTGTTTTGTTTTGTTTTGTTTTTGAGATGAAGTCTCACTCTGTTGCCTGGGCTGGAGTGCAGTGATGAGATCTCAGCTCAATGCTCGCTGCAACCTCCTCATCCCAGGTTCAAGCAATTCACCTCAGCCTCCCGAGTAGCTGAGACTACAAGCACATGCCGCAACTACCGGATAATTTTTTGTGTTTAAGTAAAGACGGGGTTTCACCATGTTGCCCAGGCTTGATCTCAAACTCCTGAGCTCAGGCAATCCGCCTGCCTCCGCCTCCCAAGGTGCTAGGATTACAGGCATGAGCCACTGTGACCTGCTGATTACAAACATTTTGTAGAAACTGTGCAAAATAAAATGAAGGAACAAGCAAAGCACGTCGCTACAAAATTAAACAAAAATATAGCAAATATAGCAGGAAATGAGAAAAAACTTATCTACAAAAAACACAAAACAATAACAATAAACCTGGAAATAGTAACTTCATTTTTTTAAGAAATCATTTTAAATAAAAATTAATTAAACTACTTAATAAAATGAAATGTAATCACAGGACTTTGGGAGGCCAAGGTGGGCTGATCACTTGATCCCAGGAGTTTAAAACCAACCTGGGCAACTTGAAAAAACTCAGTCTCTACAGAAAACTAGCTGGGCATGGTGGCACATGCCTGTAACCCAGCTACTTGAGAGGCTGAAATGAGAGGATAATCTGAGTTTGAGAGGTTGAGGCTGCAGCTCACAGCGATGTTCACACTATTGCAAACCAGCCTGGTTGATAGAGTGAAACCCTATTTTATAAATTAATTAATTAAAAGGAAAAGAAATAAGATGCTTGAGTGGCTTCAGAATAAAACCATACAATATGTTCTCTACAACAGACCCATTTTAGCACTTAGTCAAATAGGCTGTAAGTAACGGAATAAAAAAATCTATATTTCATGCAAATAGCCACAATTTGGTGAAGTGGTCATAATTATGTTGGACACTATATGCTTTAAGTCAAGTACTAGTATGAAACAAAGATTGATATTATATAATGGTAAAATGGGTCAATTTACCAGGAATTTATAACTATTATATCTATCTACCTATCTATCTATATATATATATATTTTTTTTTGAGACAGAGTCCCGCTCTGTCGCCCAGGCTGGAGTGCAGTGGCGCGATCTCTGCTCACTGTAACCTCCGCCTCCCGGGTTCACGCCATTCTCCTTCCTCAGCCTTCTGAGTAGCTGGGACTACAGGCACCCGCCACCATGACCGGCTAATTTTTTTGTATTTTTAGTAGAGACGGGGTTTCACTGCGTTAGCCAGGATGGTCTCAATCTCCTGACCTCGTGATCCACCCGCCTCGGCCTCCCAAAGTGCTGGGATTACAGTCATGAGCCACCACGCCCGGCTATTATATCTATTTATATGTATATCTATGTATAAAAACGGTTCTCCAAAATATATAAATATTGACAAAGGTGAAGCAAGAAATAAATTGCAACATAAAAGTTGTAGACATCAAGACCCCATTTTCAATAAATAGAAAATTCAGATAAAAGATTAATAAGAAAACAGAAAATGTGGACAACATTATAGACTTTATTAATTGTTTTGCATATAGAGAAATACCTGAGAGTGGATAATTTATAAAGAAAAAAGGTTTATTTGGCTCACAGTTTGGCAGACTGTATAAGAAGTGTGTGTCATTGGCCGAGCGTGGTGGCTCACGCTTGTAATCCCAGCACTTTGGGAGGCCGAGGCGGGCGGATCACGAGGTCAGGAGATCGAGACCATCCTGGCCAACACAGTGAAACCCCGTCTCTACTAAAAATACAAAAAAAAAAAAATTAGCCAGGCGTGGTGGTGGGCGCCTGTAGTCCCAGGTACTCGGGAGGCTGAGGCAGGAGAATGGCTTGAGCCCGGGAGGCGGAGCTTGCAGTGAGCCGAGATTGCGCCACTGCACTCCAGCCTGGGCGACAGAGCGAGACTCCATCTCAAAAAAAAAAAAAAAAAAGAAGTGTGTGCCATTGTCTGCTTCTAGTGAGGGTCTCAGGAGGCTTACAATCATGGTGGAAGGCAAGAGGAACTGAACATATCACATGGTAAGAGAGCAATTGTAAGGTGAAGAAGCCAGTTTGTTTTTTTTTTTAACATAGAGTTTCTCAAAACTATGCAGATATTTATGTATCCCCAATAACAATGGAAAAGCAGTCAGATTGTGCAGCTTCTTCTATGCCATGAAGACATCTTTGGCTGTCACTGTAAAGTTGAAGAAAGATCATTGAAGGGAAAGTAGAACTCCTGACCTCAGGTGATCCACCCGCCTCCTACCAGCAATTTCTTCTACAATAATGGTAATATGAGCCACACTGACCTGTCCCTACCTAATCCAAACAAAATAAACCCTATGACCACCCTTTAGTGCAAAGATGAAACTTAACACTTAACATGTATCTTGAACCCCTCATACTTGATTCTGACATCACCTTAGAGTAACATGAAGCCTTTAATTAAAAAAAAAGAATACTTCCAGAGCAATAAATAGAGCCTGTGGGGAGGGCAGAAGTAGAGATTTCTGCAAATTGGCTATGTAATCCTAATTAGAAACCAGAGCTGATAAGCACTTAGCTAAGCACTGCCTCTGAAGCTTTAATGAGCTTCTAAATCACTTGGTGATTTTGGCCCTACTATATGTAATATGAATCTGCAGGTCTGGAAAGGGTCCGTGAATGGGTGTTTTAAATAAGTTTATTGACAATGCTAATGCTGATGTTGTTCTCCTGGGCTTATTATCAGCATACTTAGAGAAAGCAGGCACAGCACAGAGTCCCTTACACTCAGCACTTTTGTCACAACACAAATATTTTTGGTACAAATGAAGACAATCAATCTCTATCCTAAAGTATCACATTTTTTCTGGTTCTTCCAAGTTTACAGAGAAAACAGAAGGCAGTAATGTCTGAAGAAGTTTGTATTAATCCTAGCATTTTTGAGGCAGAGGTAGGCGGATCACCTGAAGTCAGAAGTTCAAGACCAGCCTGATCAATATGATGAAACCCCATCTCTACTAAAAATACAAAAATTAGCCAGGCATGGTGGCATGTGCCTGTAATCCCAGCTACTTGGGAAGCTGAGATGGGAGAATAGCTTGAACCCAGGAGGGGGAGGTTGCAGTGAGCTGAGATCGCACCATTGCACTCCAGCCCGGGTGACAAGAACAAAACTCCATCTCAAATAAATAAATAAAGTAATGGCTCTGTACTCCCTAAGCACTGAACTAAAGAACTCCTGCTTGCCCTCTCCTGATGGCTAGTGTCTTCTCTTGACTCCTACTACATGCCACTGAGTAATAGCCCACATCACACAGCTCACAGCGGGCAGCTCACATCTCACATGAACCCCAACTGCCACAGCAGCACTTCAATGCCACATCAGAGTGAGGCCTGAGCTGCAGGAGGAGAGCCTGCAGGCCTCCTGGGTAGAATTGTACCTTCACAATAATGGGACTGCGTGCAGTGTTTCAGCCTCAGTTTCTATGTATAATAGTAACATTTAAATATACTGCTGAATTTCCAGCATGAGTCCAGATAGACATGGCTCTAGGAGTTATCATTGTGTCAGTCCACCTCATTCACCCAAACCATGGGATACTAATAAGACTTCTGAAACAGACACATAAAGCTTTGAAAAGAAAAATGGCTCTGTCTGAGCAAGATTATATTGAGAGAAAAAAAGAAGTTAGGCCGGGCGCGGTGGCTCACGCTTGTAATCCCAGCACTTTGGGAGGCCGAGGCGGGCGGATCACGAGGTCAGGAGATCGAGACCACGGTGAAACTCCGTCTCTACTAAAAAAATACAAAAAATTAGCCGGGCGTGGTGGCGGGCGCCTGTAGTCCCAGCTACTCTGAGAGGCTGAGGCAGGAGAATGGCGTGAACCCAGGAGGCGGAGCTTACACTGATCTGAGATCGCGCCACTGCACTCCAGCCTGCGCGGCAGAGCGAGACTCTGTCTCAAAAAAAAAAAAAAAAGAAAAAAAGAAGTTAAAGGCATCTTAAGAAAAAACTCAAATTAGATAAAGATTGATGAAGTCAGCAAAATAAATATTCCCTTTAAAAGAATTTCTCGGCCGGGCACGGTGGCTCACGCCTGTAATCCCAACACTTTGGGAGGCTGAGGCGGGCAGATCACCTGAGGTCAGGAGTTCGAGACCAGCCTGCCCAACATGGAGAAACCTCGTCTCTACCAAAAATACAAAACTTAGCCAGATGTGGTGGTGGGCGCCTGTAATCCTAGCTACTCAGGAAGCTGAGGCAGGAGAATTGCTTGAATTGGGAGGCGGAGGTTGCAGTGAGCCAAGATCTCACCACTGCACTCTATACTGGGTGACAAGAGTGAAACTCCATCTCAAAAAGAAAAAAAAGTGTCCGGGCGCCGTGGCTCAGGGCTGCAATCCCAGCACTTTGGGAGGCCAAGGCGGGTGGAACACGAGGTCAGGAGATCGAGACCATCCTGGCTAACACAGTGAAACTCCATCTCTACTAAAAATACGAAAACAATATTAGCCAGGCCTGGTGGTGGGCGCCTGTAATCCCAGCTGCTCAGGAGGATGAGGCGGGAGAATGGCGTGAACCCGGGAGGTTGAGCTTGCAGTGAGCAGAGATCACGCCACTGCACTCCAGCCTGGGCGACAGAGCGAGACTCTGTCTCAAAAAAAAAAAAAAAAAAATTTATCTGGACCGGGCACAGTGGCTCACACCTGTAATCTCAGCACTTTGGGAGGCCAAGGTGGGCAGATCACCTGAGGCCAGGAATTCGAGATCAGCCTGACCCACGTGGAGAAACCCCAACTCTACTAAAAATACAAAATTAGCCAGGCATAGTGGCTCATGCTTGTAATCCCAGCTACTCTGGAGGCTGAGGCAGGAGAATTGCTTGAACCTGGGAGGCAGAGGTTGCAGTGAGCCAAGATCATGCCATTGCACTCCAGCCTGGGCAACAGCGTGGGCCACAAGAGCAAAACTTCGCCTCAAAAAAAATAAAAGTTTCCTCTGGAAACACTCAAACAGCAAACCTACTCTCAGCGTGAGAAACATGAATGTTATGAAGAAAGTGCAGAATTTTAGGTTTCTCCTCCATCTCTTTTGCTCTCTCATCTCCTAGCCATTGAATGAGAAATCTACGTTGAAATACATCTAACAACTTCCACCAGCACTTTCTGATAAAGTATTGGAATCTGACTTTGTTCATATAGTGAAATATATTTGAGTTTGCAACATAGCTAACATAAAAACTGTTATGGTTTTGGGGTGGCCATATCACCTTTGTTTATTTGTCCTGTAATAGCAGCATTCCAATTTAGTGACATGAAAGACACAAATCATGCTTACATATAATTATCCCTATTGGATTAATTAATAAACAGAGTCATATCTATTGTAACAATTTAGTAGTCTTTTTTACGTTAGCTGGAAATATCTAAGTATAAATAATTTCAATTTACTAGTCATAAAGCACATAGGATTAAAAAAAGTCTGTAACCATAATTCAGTTAAAATACTTTATTTATTTATTTATTTATTTTGAGAAAGAGTCTCACTCTGCTGCCCAGGCTGGAGTGCAGTGGCACAATCTTGGCTCAGTGCAACCTCCACCTCCTGGGTTCAAGCAATTCTCCTGCCTCAGTCTCCTGAGTAGTTGGGACTACAACCGCCCACCATCACGCCTGGCTAATTTTATTTTACTTTTTTGTAGTTTTAGTAGAGACAGGGTTTTGCCATGTTGGCCAGGCTGGTCTCGAATGCCTGACCTCATGATCCACCCGTCTTAGCTCCCAAAGTGCTGGGATTACAGGCATGAGCCACTGTACTCAGCCTAAAATACTTTATATTACAAAAGTATGAACAACAATATTAAAATGATTTGAGATTAATTTAATATAAATATTGTGGCCTTATATTTATACTGTTGTAAAAAATACTGTTTAACTTATATGAATATAGGTTGTCTACGAAACACTACAGATAGCTATGTTAATTGTTTTGAACTAATAAACAGAAACCAAAATACAACTACAGACCCCCTGGTTCAGTTTATACACTGAACCTTGCTTTTGCAGTGTAAGTACTTCGGCCTGCAAATGTTAGATAATTACCTTGGATAATCAGTTTTCTGTCAAAAAAAAATACTCAGTATTTTCTAGGCTTCATCATTCTGTATTGTGAAATTTAATCCCACTTTTGTCCTCAATATTTGTGTGCTCTCAAAATGAGCTTAAATCTAATCAAATCTGTTTCTACATTAAAAGACTAAAAGTCACATGCTGGGCATGGTGGCTCACACCTGTAATCCCAGCACTTTGGGAGGCTGAGGCAGGCGGATCACAAGGTCAAGAGTTCAAGACCAGCCTGGCCAAGAGACCAGCCTGGCCAATATGGTGAAACTAAAAATACAAAAAAAAACTCTACTAAAAATACAAAAAAAAATTAGCCAGGCATGGTGGCAGGCACCTGTAATTCCAGCTACTCAGGAGGCTGAGGGAGGATAATTGCTTGAACCTGGGAGGCAAAGTTTGCAATGAGCCAAATATCACGCAATTGCACTCCAGCCTGGGTGACAGAGTGAGACTACAACTCAAAATAAATAAATAAATAAATAAATACGACTAAAAGTCAAAAAAAAGAAAAACCTTTGCCAAAGCAAAAAAAAAAAAAAAAAAAGCAATAAATCTGAGGTCCTAGATAAAGACAATCCTGAGTCAAAAATAATGACAAAAGGTTTATTTAGCTATTAATATCATATACATGTGTTTCAAAACAACAAAGGAAAAATATACATATAATCTAAATGCCTTAAGGAAAAAGAGAAAAATGCCCTCTTTAATCTTCAGGTGGGAGAATTAAGCCTCTTATTTGTTATTTATATTTTATCCTACAACAACTAGGCCTCTGGACATGTTCTTAAACTTTTGGACATTTGATTTTCAGTAGACAGTGGATTCAGGAATCTAAGGTGTAGCCTTGGGCATACTGTGTGCACTTGGAAGATTGTTTATGAAAAAAAAAAAAACAACAAAGAAGAAACATGTTATAAAAATCCATGGTGCACATGAATAAAGCAAGTTCTTAGAGACCAATGAAGAAACTTAGATTCTTGCCACTCACAGTGGCTCACATCTATAATTTCAAAACTTTGGGAGGCCAAGGCGGGCAGTTCACTTAAGTTCAGGAGATCAAGACCAGCCTGGCCAACATAGTGAAATCCTGCCTCCAATAAAAATACAAAACTTAGGCCGGACATGGTGGCTCATGCCTGTAATCCCAGCACTTTGGGAGGTCAAGGCAGGCAGATCATTTGAGGTCAGGAGTTTGAGACCAGCGGGGCCAACATGGTGAAACCCCACCTCTACTAAAAATACAAAAATTAGCCATAGCCAGGCGTGGTAGTGCACACCCGTAGTCCCAGCTGCTCAAGAAGCTGAGGCAAGAGAATCACTTGAACTTGGGAGGTGGACGTTGCAGTGAGCCAAGCTTTTTCCACTGCACCCCAGCCTGGGTGACAGAGCAAGACATCTCAAAAAAAAAAAAAATTAACCAGGCCTGGTGGCATGCACCTGTAATCCTAGCTACTTTGGAAGCTGAGGCAAAACAATCACTTGAACCTGGGAGGCAGAGGTTGCAGTTAGTTGAGATCGTGCCACTGCACTCAAACCTGGGTGACAGAGTTAGCCTATGTCTCAAAAAAAAAAAAAAAGAGATAGTTAGATTCTAACACAATAAGAGTGGGAGACTACAACATTCTACAGACACTATTATATCAGTGAGGCAGAAAATTAACAAGACATCAGAACCTAAACTCAACACTTGACCAAATAGTCCTAACAGACATCTACAGGACTCTCCATCTAAAAACAACATAATATACACTCTTCTCATCACCACGTGGCAAATACTCTAAAACTGACCGCACAGTCAGAAATCAAACAATACTCAACAAATTCAAAAATCTCCAAATTATCTCAATCACACTCAGACCACAGCTTGATAAAAATATAATTCAAATGAAGAAAATAACCTGACAACATATACTTACATGGAAATTTTTTTTTTTTTTTTTTTTTTTTTTTGAGACGGAGTCTCGCTCTTTCACCCAGGCTGGAGTGCAGTGGCGCGATCTCGGCTCACTGCAGGCTCCGCCCCCCGGGGTTCACGCCATTCTCCTGCCTCAGCCTCCCTTGTAGCTGGGACTACAGGCGCCTGCCACCTCGCCCGGCTAATTTCTTGTATTTTTAGTAGAGACGGGGTTTCACTGTGTTAGCCAAGATGGTCTTGATCTCCTGACCTCGTGATCCACCCCCCTCGGCCTCCCAAAGTGCTGGGATTACAGGCGTGAGCCACGGCGCCCGGCCTTACTTACATGGAAATTAAACAACATGCACCTGAATGACTTTTGGGAAAACAACAAAATTAATGCAGAAATCAAGGGGTTCTTTGAAACAAATAAGAACAAAAATACAACATACTGAATCTCTGCAACACAGTGAAGGCAGTGTTAAAAGTAAAATTACAGTACTAAATGCTTACATCAGAAAATTAGAAAGATCTCAATTTAACAATCTAAATTATAAATAAAAGGACAATTTGATTCTTCTCTCTTTTCTTCTTTATTAGTCTTGCTAGCGGTCCATCAATTTTGTTGATCTTTTCAAAAAACCAGCTCCTGGATTCATTAATTTTTTGAAGGGTTTTTTGTGTCTCTATTTCCTTCAGTTCTGCTCTGATTTTAGTTATTTCTAGCCTTCTGCTAGCTTTTGAATGTGTTTGCTCTTGCTTTTCTAGTTCTTTTAATTGTGATGTTAGGGTGAGAAAAGAGAGAAGAATCAAATAGATGCAATAAAAAACGAAAAAGGGGAATCACCACCGATCCCACAGAAATACAATCTACCATCAGAGAATACTACAAACACCTCTATGCAAATAAACTAGAAAATCTGGAAGAAATGGATAAATTCCTCGACAAATACACCCTCCCAAGACTAAACCAGGAAGAAGTTGAATCTCTGAATAGACCAATAACAGGTTCTGAAATTGTGGCAATAATCAATAGCTTACCAACCAAAAAGAGTCCAGGACCTGATGGATTCACAGCTGAATTCTACCAGAGGTACAAGGAGGAACTGGTACCATTCCTTCTGAAACTATTCCAATCGATAGAAAAAGAGGGAATCCTCCCTAACACATTTTACGAAGCCAGCATCATCCTAATACCAAAACCTGGCAGAGACATAACCAAAAAAGAGAATTTCAGACCAATATCCTTGATGAACATTGATGCAAAAATCCTCAATAAAATACTGGCAAACCGAATCCAGCAGCACATCAAAAAGCTTATCCACCATGATCAAGTGGGCTTCATCCCTGGGATGCAAGGCTGGTTCAACATACGCAAATCAATAAATGTAATCCAGCATATAAACAGAACCAATGACAAAAACCACATGATTATCTCAATAGATGCAGAAAAGGCCTTTGACAAAATTCAACAACCCTTCATGCTAAAAACTCTCAATAAATTAGGTATTGATGGGACGTATCTCAAAATAATAAGAGCTATCTACAACAAACCCACAGCCAATATCATACTGAATGGGCAAAAACTGGAAGCATTCCCTCTGAAAACTGGCACAAGACAGGGATGCCCTCTCTCACCGCTACTATTCAACATAGTGCTGGAAGTTCTGGCCAGAGCAATCAGGCAGGAGAAGGAAATAAAGGGTATTCAATTAGGAAAAGAGGAAGTCAAATTGTCCCTGTTTGCAGATGACATGATTGTATATCTAGAAAACCCCATTGTCTCAGCCCAAAATCTCCTTAAGCTGATTAGCAACTTCAGCAAAGTCTCAGGATACAAAATTAATGTACAAAAATCACAAGCATTCTTGTACACCAATAACAGACAAACAGAGAGCCAAATCATGAGTGAACTCCCATTCACAATTGCTTCAAAGAGAATAAAATACCTAGGAATCCAACTTACAAGGGATGTGAAGGACCTCTTCAAGGAGAACTACAAACCACTGCTCAATGAAATAAAAGAGGATACAAACAAATGGAAGAACATTCCATGCTCATGGGTTGGAAGAATCAATATCGTGAAAATGGCCATACTGCCCAAGGTAATTTATAGATTCAATGCCATCCCCATCAAGCTACCAATGACGTTCTTCACAGAATTGGAAAAAACTACTTTAAAGTTCATATGGAACCAAAAAAGAGCCCGCATCGCCAAGTCAATCCTAAGCCAAAAGAACAAAGCTGGAGGCATCACGCTACCTGACTTTAAACTATACTACAAGGCTACAGTAACCAAAACAGCATGGTACTGGTACCACAACAGAGACATAGATCAATGGAACAGAACAGAGCCCTCAGAAATGATGCCGCATAGCTACAACTATCTGATCTTTGACAAACCTGACAAAAACAAGAAATGGGGAAAGGATTCCCTATTCAATAAATGGTGCTGGGAAAACTGGCTAGCCATATGTAGAAAGCTGCAACTGGATCCCTTCCTTACACCTTATACAAAAATTAATTCAAGATGGATTAAAGACTTATATGTTAGACCTAAAACCATTAAAATCCTACAAGAAAACCTAGGCAATACCATTCAGGACATAGGAGTGGGCAAGGACTTCATGTCTAAAACACCAAAAGCAATGGCAACAAAAGCCAAAATCGACAAATGGGATCTCATTAAACTAAAGAGCTTCTGCACAGCAAAAGAAACTATCATCAGAGTGAACAGGCAACCTACACAATGGGAGAAAATTTTTGCAACCTACTCATCTGACAAAGGGCTAATATCCAGAATCTACAATGAACTCAAACAAATTTACAAGAAAAAAACAAACAACCCCATCAAAAAGTGGGCAGAGGACATGAACAGACACTTCTCAAAAGAAGACATTTATGCAGCCAAAAAACACATGAAGAAATGCTCCTCATCACTGGCCATCAGAGAAATGCAAATCAAAACCACAGTGAGATACCATCTCACACCAGTTAGAATGGCCATCATTAAAAAATCAGGAAACAACAGGTGCTGGAGAGGATGTGGAGAAATAGGAACACTTTTACACTGTTGGTGGGACTGTAAACTAGTTCAACCATTGTGGAAGTCAGTGTGGCGATTCCTCAGGGATCTAGAACTAGAAATACCATTTGACCCAGCCATCCCATTACTGGGTATATACCCAAAGGACTATAAATCATGCTGCTATAAAGACACATGCACACGTATGTTTATCGCGGCACTATTCACAATAGCAAAGAGTTGGAACCAACCCAAATGTCCAACAACGATAGACTGGATTAAGAAAATGTGGCACATATACACCATGGAATACTATGCAGCCATAAAAAATGATGAGTTCGTGTCCTTTGTAGGGACATGGATGAAACTGGAAAACATCATTCTCAGTAAACTATCGCAAGGACAAAAAACCAAACACCGCATGTTCTCACTCATAGGTGGGAATTGAACAATGAGAACTCATGGACACAGGAAGGGGAACATCACGCTCCGGGGACTGTTGTGGGGTGGGGGGAGGGGGGAGGGACAGCATTAGGAGATACACCTAATGCTAAATGACGAATTAATGGGTGCAGGAAATCAACATGGCACATGGATACATATGTAACAAACCTGCACATTGTGCACATGTACCCTAAAACCCTAAAGTATAATAAAAATAAATAAATAAATAAATAAATAAATAAATAAATAAAAGGACAAGATAAGCGAGAGGAAGCCAACCTTTAAGATAGCGAAAGGCAAGAAATAACCAAAATCAGATCTGAACTGAAGATTTAGACATGATAAACTATACAATAGATCAAGAAATCTAGAAGTTAAATCTTTAAAAAACTAAATAAGATAAACAAACTACTAGCTAGATTCATGAAGAAAGAAGAGAATAACCAAATAAACACAATTAGAAATGACAAAAGGCCAAGAAATTGAGACCATCCTGGCCAACATTGTGAAACCCTGTCTCTACTAAAAATACAAAAATTAGCTGGGCGTGGTGGTGCGCACCTGCTGTCCCAGGTACTTGGGAGACTGAGGCAGGAGAATCACTTGAACCCAGGAGGCAGAGGTTGCAGTGAGCTGGTATCGCACCACTGCACTCCAGCGTGGCGACAGAGCTAAACTCTGTCTCAAGAAAAAAAAAAATGACAAAAGGGACATTACCAGTGACCCCCACAAAAGTACAAATAACACTTGAAGTCTACTATGAACATCTCTATGCACAGAAACTAGAAAATCTAATAGAAAGAGATGTATAGAAAAGATCAATATTATTAAAATGGTCATACTGTCCAAAGAAATTTAAAAATCTAATGCTACACCTATCAAACTACCAAAAACATTCTTTTTTTTTTTTTTTGAGACGGAGTCTCGCTCTGTGGCCCAGGCTGGAGTGCAGTGGCGCAATCTCGGCTCACTGCAAGCTCCGCCTCCCAGGTTCAAGCAATTCTCCTGCCTCAGCCTCTCCGAGTAGCTGGGACTACAGGCGCCCGCCACCACGCCCAGCTAATTTTTTTGTATTTTTAGTAGAGACGGGGTTTCACCGTGGTCTCGATCTCCTGACCTCGTGATCCGCCCGCCTCGGCCTCCCAATGTAATGTGCTGGGATTACAAGCGTGAGCCACCGCGCCGGCAACAAAAGTGAACTTCTAAGGTTGTGTCATCTGTTTCCCCTCTCTCCCCTCCAAGCTATCACTGTTAAATATAATGGGTATTGAGAAAACTGTTAGATATTATTAAGGAATTCCTATATATCCTCCAGTTGAGTTAGGTGTTCTGATACAGCTCAAGTATTTTCTTCTCCCTACGTCCAGGGTCTAAACTAGCAAATCACATCAGGACACCTACAGAGGACAATTGGCGATTTTCCAATAGACAGTGGAATAACCCCGTTAATGAGAGTAATGCAGTAATTTTTAAAAAGAGAAGTCAGATTGAGATGTAGCACAGTCAGGGCACAATTACCCTGATAATAGCCACTTCACACAGATTGGTTTAGATGTTTTCCTTTTTTTTTTATTAATTTTTTTTTTGCATACAAAAACAATAAACATTTTCTAAAAATACATACAAACAAAAAGATGCATATCAAACATATTAGGAAGGTTGCACATGGGAAGTCGGGGAATAGAAATGGGGGTGGGAGTTAAAATAAATGAGAGAGGGACTTTATATGGATCAGTGATAATAACTCAATCCTCTATTTGACAAAGAAGAGGGAGAAGGAAGAGAAAGAAAAAGAAAGTGGGATAAAGGATCAGAAAGGGAAGAAAATAGAAAAAATTAGAGTATGACTCCAGGGTAGACCTGTTTGGTTGTCATTGAGTTGGTTGGTTGGTTTGTCTGTTGTATTCTTCATGTTTCGCCAAGTTGGCCAGACTGGTCTCGAACTCCTAGCCCGAAGTGATCAACCCGCCTCGCCCCCCAGAGTGCCGGGACCACAGGCGTGAGCCACCACGTCCAGCCCCCACATTGCTTCTGGCCTCGGTGGTAGACCTCCCAGACGGAGCGGCCAGGCAGAGGAGCTCCTCACTTCTACCCAGACACGGGGCGGCCGGGCAGAGGGGCTCCTCACTTCCCAAACGGGGCGGCCAGGCAGAGACGCTCCTCACTTCTTCCCAGACGATAGGTGGCCGGGCAGAGGCGCTCCTCACTTCCCAGACGATGGGTGGTCGGGCAGAGGCGCTCCCCACTTCCCAGACGATGGGTGGCCGGGCAGAGGCGCTCCTCACTTCCCAGATGATGGGCGGCCGGGCAGAGGCGCTCCTCACTTCCCAGACGATGGGCGGCCGGGCAGAGGCGCTCCTCACCTCCCAGACGATGGGTGGCCGGGCAGAGGCACTCCTCACTTCCCAGATGGGGCAGCCGGGCAGAGGCGCTCCTCACCTCCCAGACAATGGGTGGTCGGGCAGAGGCGCTCCTCACCTCCCAGACGATGGGTGGCCGGGCAGAGGCGCTCCTCACCTCCCAGACGATGGGTGGCCGGGCAGAGGCGCTCCTCACCTCCCAGACGGGGCGGCCGGGCAGAGGCGCTCCTCACTTCTTCCCGGACGGGGCGGCCGGGCAGAGGCGCTCCTCACTTCTTCCCGGACGGGGCGGCCGGGCAGAGGCGCTCCTCACTTCTTCCCGGACGGGGCGGCCGGGCAGAGGTGCTCCTCACTTTCTCCCGGACGGGGCGGCCGGGCAGAGGCGCTCCTCACCTCCCAGACGATGGGAGGCCGGGCAGAGGCGCTCCTCACTTCCCAGACGATGGGTGGCCGGGCAGAGGAGCTCCTCACTTCCCAGACGGGGCGGCCGGGCAGAGGCGCTCCTCACTTCCCAGACAGGGTGGCCGGGCAGAGGCGCTCCTCACTTCCCAGACGGGGCGGCCGGGCAGAGGCGCTCCTCACTTCCCAGACGGTGGGTGGCCGGGCAGAGGCGCTCCTCACTTCCCAGACGGTGAGTGGCCGGGCAGAGGCGCTCCTCACTTCCCAGACGGTGGGTGGCCGGGCAGAGGCGCTCCTCACTTCCCAGACGGTGGGTGGCCGGGCAGAGGCGCTCCTCACTTCCCAGACAATGGGTGGCCGGGCAGAGGCACTCCTCACTTCTTCCCGGATGGGGCGGCCGGGCAGAGGCACTCCTCACTTCTTCCCGGATGGGGCGCCCGGGCAGAGGCGCTCCTCATTTCTTCCCGGACGGGGCGGCCGGGCAGAGGCGCTCCTCACTTCCCAGACGGGGCGGCCGGGCAGAGGCGCTCCTCACTTCTTCCCGGACGGGGCGGCCGGGCAGAGGCGCTCCTCACTTCTTCCCGGACGGGGCGGCTGGGCAGAGGCGCTCCTCACTTCTTCCCGGACGGGGCGGCCGGGCAGAGGCGCTCCTCACTTCCTCCTGGACGGGGTGGCCGGGCAGAGGTGCTCCTCACCTCCCAGACGATGGGAGGCCGGGCAGAGGCGCTCCTCACTTCCTCCTGGACGGGGCGGCCGAGCAGAGGCGCTCCTCACCTCCCAGACGATGGGAGGCCGGGCAGAGGCGCTCCTCACTTCCCAGATGATGGGTGGCCGGGCAGAGGCGCTCCTCACTTCCCAGACGGGGCGGCTGGGCAGAGGTGCTCCTCACTTCCCAGACGGTGGGTGGCCGGGCAGAGGCGCTCCTCACTTCCCAGACGGTGGGTGGCCGGGCAGAGGCGCTCCTCACTTCCCAGATGGTGGGTGGCCGGGCAGAGGCGCTCCTCACTTCCCAGACGGGGCGGCCGGGCAGAGGCGCTCCTCACTTCCCAGACGGTGGGTGGCCGGGCAGAGGCGCTCCTCACTTCCCAGACAATGGGTGGCCGGGCAGAGGCACTCCTCACTTCTTCCCGGATGGGGCGGCCGGGCAGAGGCACTCCTCACTTCTTCCCGGATGGGGCGCCCGGGCAGAGGCGCTCCTCACTTCTTCCCGGACGGGGCGGCCGGGCAGAGGCGCTCCTCACTTCCCAGACGGGGCGGCCGGGCAGAGGCGCTCCTCACTTCTTCCCGGACGGGGCGGCCGGGCAGAGGCGCTCCTCACTTCTTCCCGGACGGGGCGGCCGGGCAGAGGCGCTCCTCACTTCCTCCTGGACGGGGCGGCCGGGCAGAGGCGCTCCTCACCTCCCAGACGGGGCGGCCGGGCAGAGGCGCTCCTCACCTCCCAGACGGGGCGGCCGGGCAGAGGCGCTCCTCACCTCCCAGACGGGGCGGCCGGGCAGAGGTGCTCCTCACCTCCCAGACGGGGCGGCCGGGCAGAGGCGCTCCTCACTTCCCAGACGGTGGGTGGCCGGGCAGAGGCGCTCCTCACTTCCCAGACGGTGGGTGGCCGGGCAGAGGCGCTCCTCACTTCCCAGACGGGGCGGCCGGGCAGAGGCGCTCCTCACTTCCCAGACGGGGCGGCCGGCCAGAGGTGCTCCTCACCTCCCAGACGGGGCGGCCGGGCAGAGGCGCTCCCCACCTTCCAGATGGGGCGGCGGTCGGGCAGGGGCTGCAATCCCAGCACCCTGGCAGGCCAAGGCAGGCGGCCGGGGGGTAGAGGCTGCCGCGAGGCCAGACCACGCCACCGCACTCCAGCCCGGGCAACACCGAGCACTGGGTGAGCGAGACTCCGTCTGTAGTCCCAGTACCTCGGGAGGCTGAGGCGGGCAGAGCACTCGGCGTCAGGAGCTGGCGACCAGCGTGGCCAAGATGGCGAACGCGTGCCTGCGTGCAAAGGAGAAAAGGCAGGCAGCGGTGGCGCGTGCCGGCAGTCCCAGGCAGTCCGCGGCGCGGGCAGCAGCAAGCCGAGTAGATTGTAGCGTGGGCCAGAGAGGGAAAGAAAGGAAGGAAGGAGGGAGGGAGGGAGGGAGGGAGGGAAGGAAGGAAGGAAGGAAGGAAGGAAGGCAGGCAGGCGGTTTAGATGTTTTTCTAAAATGAGCAAATTTAGGCAACATAATTCATGTTTATCTATCCCTAGCCCCAGCTGCTTCCACATTCCTACTGGTCATCCCAAGATGTGTACAGCAGTGTGGTACAACGCGGTGAGAGAGAGCCTCAGGGATGGGATGAGGGTCTTTGCTGCATTGTCAAAATAACTAAAAAGTTGTTTAAAGGGTATCCAAATGTTCTGTTTCTTCCCCTTAAGTAGCTACTAAGATGCACTATACAAGCTGACCCAGGTAAGGAAAAGAGCAAGTGCATTTCAAGGCTCAGCTCACTTGTTGATTAGCTATAATTCCCTGGGCATGTGACCCCGCCTACTTGAGCCCGTTCCCCTGTCCATAAAATGCGCAAATGCTGGGGAGCGTGGGTCCTGGAGCTTTATCCAATCAGTGGCGCTGGCGTGGGAACCACCCAATCAGACGCGCAGTTGGAGAGGGGGCCGTGGCTTCCGGCTTTTGGCGGGGCCTTTGTCTCCGGCTCCCGCCAGAGCTTGGGACCCGCCTCTGCTTTTCCGCGTCCTCCAACTCGGGAGCCCCCGGTGACTTTGTCTCAGCCTCCGTTACCTTGTGATCTGCAGGTCCTGGGAGACGCACAGCTAAGATGCCCGGACATCCTGGAAGCTGGGAAATGGTGAGTGTGCGGGGTTAGGCATCCCGAGAGGGGAGAGCGGGCTGTGAAAGTGGCGGGACCGGCCTCCTCACAGTCGGCTCCTGAGTCCTGGTCGCTGGCGCAGCTCCGCCCCAGGCCCTTCTGGCCGCAAGATGGCGGCTGGGCCCGCAGCCGAGACTCCCGCGTCCCGCCCCATTCCTGCGCGCTACCCTGTCTGGAGCTCTCTGGTCAGCTCTGCAGATTGTTCAGGGATGCCCGGCGGATGATTGGGGCAGAATCCCGACTCGGTGTGTGCGCAGGAAGGGCTGCGGCCCTGGGGTCTTCAGTTTCTGTTGTTAATTTTTTTTTTTTTTTTTTTTTTTTTTTTTTGAGAGGGAATCTTGCTATGACGCCCAGGCTGGAGTGTAGTGGCGCGATCTCGGCTCACTGCAACCTCACCTCCAGGTTTAAGCGATTCTGCTGCCTCAGCCTTCCGAGTAGCTGGGATTACAGGTGCGCACCACCAGGCCTGGCTAATTTTTATTTATTTATTTTTTATTTTTACTAGAGATGGGGTTTCACCATGTTGGCCAGGCTGATCTCGAACTCCGGACCTCAGGTGATCCGCCCGCCTCGGCCTCCCAAAAGTCCTGGGATTACAGGCGTGAGCCACCGCGCCCGGCCTCTTAGGAACATTTCTGAATCTCACACTCGGAGGCTGTCAAAAGTTGGATAATTGACTCTCATATGTGGGCCTGGTCCACAGGTGGATTGGTTACTCTCAGACCAAGATTCAGTACACATGTGAGGCTGTGACTGCACTGAAAAGCACAGTCCGCAGACAAAATTGTGGCTCTCTTGCAATACTGTCAACCATTGAGATTGTGACTCACGTACTTAGACCCAACACATACAGGAGGTGTTGACCCTCATACCTGGAACCTGGACGTGTGTGGAATTTCTAATCTCATTCCTGGACTTTCCTGCAGGTAAGATTGTATGCATCTACTAAGCACCTTAGTGATTTGACTCTCCTGCCTTGGCCCAGCCCACAGATGGAGATTGTGACATATCGCTTGACTTTGCACCTTGAAGATGTGACTTTTTTCCAGCTTTGGTGATGCCCACAGATGGCATTGTGACACACAGCTGGGCCTTTCACTGAGGTGATGGGAGTCTTTTTTCTTGCCTTGGCACTGTCCACAAGGTGCATTGTTACATATTGCTAAGCCCTGCACTCAGGTTATGTGACTCTCTCCTTTTTTCCCTAGTCCCTGAATATTTTGGATGTTAGGACATGTTACTAGGTCTAACACCTATAAAATAAGAGGCTCCCGCCCAGGCCCTTTCTTTTTCTTTTTTTTTTTTTTTTGTTTGTTTGTTTGAGACAGTCTCTCCCTGTCTCCCAGGCTGGAGTGCAGTGGTGCGATCTCGGCTCACTGCAACTTACGCCTCCCAGGTTCAAATGATTCTCCTGCCTCAGCCTCCTGAGGTGCTGGGATTACAGGTGCCTGCCACCATGCCTGGCTAATTTTTGTATTTTTAGTGGAGACGGGATTTCACCATGTTGGCCAGGCTGGTCTGAACTCCTGACCTCGTGATCCTCCCGCCTCGGCCTCCCAAAGTGCTGGGATTACAGGTGTGAGCCACCGTGTCTGGCCCTGCCCAGGCCCTTTCTACAGAGGGCCTTGTGACGTATCTCTGCATCAATCACCTAGGAGAGTGACTCTCCATTTTTGCCTGCACTCTGCCTACAGGAAAAATTGTGACTTATCACTAGACTCAGGTAATGTGTCTCCCCTGCCTGGGCCTGGACCACAGAGAGCATTGTTATCCATTGCTGGGCTCAGCACCCAGGTGATGTGACTGCTGCCTATGTCCTGCTTTCAGGGGAAGTTTGCAACATATTCCTGGCTAAATATTCAGGTGAGGGCCGGGCGTGGTGGCTCACGCTTGTAATCCCAGCACTTTGGGAGGCCGAGGCGGGCGGATCACGAGGTCAGGAGATCGAGACCACGGTGAAACCCCGTCTCTACTGAAAATACAAAAAATTAGCCGGGCGTGGTGGCGGGCGCCTGTAGTCCCAGCTACTCCGAGAGGCTGAGGCAGGAGAATGGCGTGAACCCGGGAGGCAGAGCTTGCAGTGAGCCGAGATTGTGCCACTGCACTCCAGCCTGGGCGACAGAGCGAGACTGTCTCAAAAAAAAAAAAAAAATATTCTGGTGATGTGATACTCCTATCTGGTCTCTGCCCTCAGAAAAGACTGTGACATATTCCCGGCCCAAAACCCACGTGATGCGACTCCTCTCTCCCTGTTCACAGGTGGGATTGTGAAATATAGCTTGGCCCAGTTCGCAGGCGCAATTATGACTCTTCTACCTTCAATATGCCAGTAAGAGAGATGCTGCCTCTTATAGCTAAGCTTAGGGTTATGAGTATTATTCTGGGTCTCTTTCTTGTACAAATGTCATAGAGAATTACTTTTTTTTTTTCTTTTTTTTGAGATGGAGTTTCGTTCATGTTGCCCAGGCTGGAATGTAGTGGTGCAGTCTCGGCTCACTGCATCCTCCACCTCCTGGGTAATTTTTATATTTTTAGTAGAGATAGGATTTTGCCATGTTGGCCAGGCTGCTCTTGAACTCCTGACCTTGGGTGATCCACCCACCTCGGCCTCCCAAGGTGTTGGGATTACAGGCATGAGCTACCACGCCCAGCTGAGAATTACCACTTTTTTTTTTTTTTTTTTTGAGACAGGGTTTCGCCCTTGTCGCCCAGGCTGGAGTACAATGGCGAGATCTTGGCCCATTGCAGCTTCCGCATCCTGGGTTCAAGTGATTGTCGTGCCTCAGTCTCCTGAGTAGCTGGGATTACAGGCATGTGCCACCATACCTGGCTAATTTTGTATTTTGAGTAGAGACGGGGTTTCTCAGTGTTGGTCAGGCTAGTCTAGAACTCCCGACCTCAGGTAATCTGCCTGCCTCGGCCTCCCAAAGTGCTGGGGTTACAGGTGCCAGCCACCATGCCCAGCCAAATTACCACTGTTTTGAATACTATGTAAATCTCTCGTGGTATAGAGACTGTCATTATAGAGTTCAGCAAGAAGGTGAGATTGTGTTTCTTCTTTGCCCACCTCACCAACTGTTAAAATTGTCACCCTCACAGTGATGGAGCCCACTGGTGAGGTCCTGAATCTCATGCACAGACACAGTCCACAGTTAAAATTGTGGCTGTTATATGTGAACATTCTGCAGGAGTTTGAATAATGACTTATTTCTAAATCTAGTTCATAGGTGAGAATTTTTCAATCTGAACCAATGAGAAGTCTACTGACTTCCTGAGGACATGTTGACTCTCATACCTGGGCTGAGTGCCAGAGCGAACACAGCTCACAAGAGAGATGGAGGCTCTTATGCACAGGTTCAGTTCGTTGGTGAAATTGTCACTAGCATACTTAGACCCAACATAGAGAACGTGGTGACTCTCATACCTAGAACTGGGACCTGTACGGGATTAATTCGTCACTGGACCTTCCTGCAGGTGTGGTTGTGACATTGGCCAGCACCTGAGTGATAGCAGTTTCCTGTCTGGTCCCAGCCCAAAGGTAAAATTGTAATATATCAGTGGTCCCAGCACCTAGGTGATATGACTCTCCTCTTTTTATGGGACCCTACAAGTTTTGGGTATTGTAAAATATTACTGAATCCTGCACACATGTTATGTGACTCTCCCACCTGTGCCCTACATGTTGTGCCATATTATGGCACAATATGTCACATTAGAAATTGTTACATATGGCTGGGCATGGTGGCTCATGCCTGTAATCCCAGCACTCTGGGAGGCTGAGATGAGCAGATCACTTGAGGTCAGGAGTTCAATACCAGCCTGGCCAACATGGTGAATCCCCATCTCTACTAAAACAATAAAAAAATTAGCCTCGTGTGGTGGCACATGCCTATAATCCCAGCTACTTGGGAGGCTGAGGCAAGAGAATCACTTGAATCCAGGAGGCAATGGTTGCAGTGAGCCGACATCACACCACTGCACTGCAGCCTGGGCAACAGAGCAAGACTGTCTCAAAAACAACAACGACAACAACAAATTGTTACATATAAGGCCGGGCACAGTGGCCTCACGCCTGTAATGCCATCAGTTTGGAAGGCTGAGGCGGGTGCATCACCTGAGGTCAGGAGTTGAAGACCAGTCTGATCAATATGGTGAAACGTCTCTACTAAAAATACAAAAATTAGCCGGGCATGGTGACGTGCGCCTGTAGTCCCAGTGACTTGGGAGGCTGAGACAGGAGAATTGCGGGACATGGAGGTTGCAGTGAGCCAAGATGCGCCACTACACTCCAGCCTGGGCAACAGAGCGAGACTCTGTCTCAAAAAATAAAAACAAAAAAGAAATTGTTACATATTGTTGGGTCCAACACCCAGGGGATGTAACACCTTTTCTCTGGACCCTGCCTACATGGAGCTTTGTGACGTAACTCAATGATGCCCGTCACCATGGTGATGTTACTATCTTCTTTTTTTTTTTTTTCCGGAGACAGAGTCTCGCTCTGTTGCACAGGCTGGAGTGCAATGGTGTGATCTTGGCTCATTGCAACCTCCACCTCCCAGGTTCAAGCGATTCTTCTGCATTGGCCTCCTGAGTAGCTGGAACTTACAGGCATGTGCCACCACACCCAGCTAATTTTTGTATTTTTAGTAGAGATGGGGTTTCAGCATGTTGGCCAGGCTGGTCTCGAATTCCTGGCTTCAAGTGATCCACCCTCCTCAGCCTCCCAAAGTGTTGGGATTACAGGTGTGAGCCACTGCGCCCGGCCAGTAATATTACTTTCTTCTCCTGCCTGGTCTCTGCTCACAGAGACCTAGCATCAAGGTGATGTGACTCTTATTTTTCTTAGGCCCTTCATATTTGTGTATTGTGACATACTGCTCAGCTGAACACCTAAAGGTTGGGAGTCTCCTACCTGGGCCCTTCCTACAGGGAGCATTGTGACATGTCCCTGCATTCATCATCAGGAGATGTGACTCTCCTCTTCTGCCTGCACCCTGCCTACAGGGAAAATTGAGGCACATTGCTGTGGCCAGCAACCAGATGCTGTGTTTTTTCTGCGTGGGTCTTTATTACAGAAATGATGGTTGACATATCGCTGGGCCCAGCATCCAGGTGATGTGACAGTCTTCTTCTGTCTGGTCCCTGCTTACAGGAACATTGTAGCATATTGCTACGCCCAGCACCTACCTGATGGGATTTTTCCCTGGTTTTAGGTTTTGCCTGCAGCAGACACTGAAATATTGCTAGGCCCTGCACTGACATGTGAGTCTTCTGCCTATGATTTGGCCACTTGGGCCATTGTGACATATTGCTGGGTCCAACAGCCAGGTGATATAACTTTTATGCCTGGACCGTGCCTACGGGTGGCATTTTGAAATGTCTTTGCACCAGTCACACAGGTGATTTGACTCTCTTGTCTTACCTGGTTTCTGCTCACAGGAAGTTTTGCGACATTTTGCAGCACATAACTGATTCGATTTTTTTTGTCTTAGTTTTTCCTCCAGGGAAGATTGTGAAATATTGATGAACCCAGCACCAAAGTGATGTTACTCTATTTTTTTCTTGGCCCTGCTCACATAAGACATTGTGACATGTTGCTGGGTTTTACACCCAAGTGATGTGAGTTTCCTGCCTGGACCATGCTTACAGAAAAAATTTTAACACATCTAAGCTCATCAACTATTTTATGTGACTTTCCTCTTTTATCTGGGCTTTGCTGCCTGTGCCCATCTTACAGGAAGAGATGTTAAGGCATCCCTGGCCAAGCACCTAGGTGATGTGACTCTCCTGTCTCGTCCTTGCCCTCAAAAAAGATTGTGACATATCTCTAGACCAGCCCTAGGTGATGTGACTCTCCTGCTCACTCCTTACCCATAGGTGTAATTGTCACATTGTAACATATATATATATATATTTTTTTTTTTTTTTTTTTGAGACGGAATCTTGCTCTGTTGCCCAGGCTGGAGTGCAGTGGAGCAATCTCAGCTCACTGCAAGCTCCGCCTGCCGGGTTCATGCCATTCTCCTGCCTCAGCCTCCCAAGTAGCTGGGACTACAGGTGTCTGCCACCATGCCCGGCTAGTTTTTTGTATTTTTAGTAGAGTCGGGGTTTCACCGTGTTAGGCAGGATGGCCTCGATCTCCTGACCTCATGATCCGCCTGCCTCAGTCTCCCAAAGTGCTGGGATTACAGGTGTAAGCCACCTTCCCGGCCCTTGTCACATATATTTTGCCTGAGCTTACGAATTACTATGATGATTCTCATACCTTCAACCAGGCAATAAAAGAGATACACCTTGCCTAGCTAGGCTTGGGAAAACAAACATGATTCTAAGTTTCCTTTTTTTTGCAAAGGTCATGGAGAATTACCACTCTTTCAGGTATTATAAAAAGCTCTCAGGTGGCACAGAGAGTGTCATCACAAGCCAAAAACACAGATGAGATTGTGTTTTATGTATCTTTTTTTTTTTTTTTTTTTTTTTGAGACAGCCTCCCTTTGTCACCCAGGCTGGTGGAGTACAGTGGCACGATCTCAGCTTACTGCAACCTCCACCTCCCAGGTTCAAGTGATTCTCCTGCCTCAGCCTCCTAAGCAGCTGGGATACACCCGGCTTTTTTGTATTTTTAGTAGAGATGAGGTTTTACCATGTTGGTCAGGCTGGTCTCGAACTACTGACCTCATGATACACCTGCCCCAGTCTGGGCCTAGGGCCACAGGTACAATCATGGGTTTATACAATGACAAAGATCTCAGAGTGGATTTGACTCTCCTGTATATTGTATAAAGCCCTCGGGTAATACACTGAATGCTCTTACATGGCCCAGCACACACGTGACATTGTTATATGCGCAACCAGCCAACAATAAATATTGTCATCCCTTAACATAAACATAACCTACTTCTGAAGTTCTGAATGTCACACCTGGAGGCAGTGGAAAATTGCAAAATTGACTCTTATAGGGGAATCTGGTCCACAGGTGGATTGGTGACTCAGGTCAAGATTCAGCACACCTGTGAGGCTTTTTTTTTTTTTTTTTTTTTTTTGAGACCGAGTTTCACGCTTGTTGCCCAGGCCGGAGTGCAATGGCATGATCTCGGCTCGCTCCGCCTCCCGGGTTCAAGTTATTCTCCTGCCTCAGCCTCCCAAGTAGCTGGGATTACAGGTGCCTGCCACCATATCCGGCTAATTTTTGTATTTTGAATAGAGATGAGATTTTGCCATGTTAGCCAGGCTGGTCTCTACTCCTGACCTCAAGTGATCCACCTGCATTGGCCTCCCAAAGTGCTGGGGTTACAGGTGTGAGGCACCGAGGCTGTGATTTTACTGAAGAGACACAGTCTGCAGAAGAGATTGAGGCTGTTATGCATGGATTCATCTACATTGAGATGGTGACTTGTGTACTGAGACCCAATATCCAAATGGTATTGACTCATACCTAGAATGAAGATGTGAAGAATTGTTTTATCTCATTTCTGGGTCTTTCTGCAGGTGTGATTGTGACACATACCTCTGCTCAGAATGTGAGCGATTTGACTCTCCTGCCTGGGCCCACTACACAGATGGGATTGTGACATATCACTGGACCCAGCATGTAAATCATGTGATCCTATACTCTTGCCTTGGTGCTGTCACAGAGGGCATTGTGACATATCACTGGTCCCTGCACCCAGGTAATCTGTTTCTCCTTTCTGTGCACTGCCCAAATGGGCTATTGTAACATATTACTGGGTCTAACACCCAGATGATAATGAATCTCCTACCTAGACCCTGGCTTCAGGGGACATTTTGCCATATTTCTGGACCCATCTATTTGATGTTACTCTCCACCTTTACGTGGGCTTTTCCCTAGGAGACGTTGTAACATACCTGTGCCAAGCACCTACATGATCTCACTCTTCTTTCCTGCCTGGGCCCTGACCACAGAAGAGGGGATGACGTATCACTAGGCCCTGACCACAGGTTATGTGATTTTTCTGCCTGGTCCCTGTCCAGAGAGGACATTATGACATTTGCCTGGGCCCATAAACTAGATTATATGACTCTCCTTTTGTCTCTGAAACTTGTCCACAGTGGGGATTTTGACATATCACTTGTCTCAGGATCTGCATAATGTGAATTTTGTTCCATGCCTCAGTCCTGCCCACTGGGGTGATTGTGCCATGTAACTAGTCTCAATTCCTAGGTTATGTGACTCTTCTTTATGAGCCTTACCCACATAGGGCATTTTGACATATCTCTGGAGCACTCTCTTAGATGAGGTGACTCAGCTGCATGGGCCCCTTTTTTTCAGAAAATAGTGTGCTACATTTTTGGATCTAGTAACAAGGTGATGTGACCCTCGTCTACTGCTTGGTTTCTGCCCAAGGCGGGATTGTGATTTTATTTTTTTTTTTTGAGACGGAGTCTCACTTTGTTGCCAGGCTGGAGTGCAGTGGCACGATCTCAGCTCACTGCAACCTCTGCCTCCCAGGTTCAAGCAATTCTTCTGCCTCAGCCTCCCAAGTAGCTGGGGCTACAGGCACACACCACCCATACCCAGCTAATTTTTGTATTTTTAGTAGAGACGGGATTTCACCATGTTGTCCAGGATGCTCTCGTTCTCTTGACCTGGTGAACTGCCAGCCTCTGCCTCCCAAAGTGCTGAGATTACAGGTGTGAGCCACCGCGCCTGGCCAGGGATTGTGATTTATCACTGGGCCTAGCACCTTGGTGATGTGACTCTCCTCTCCTACTACAGGTTTCAGGTAGAAAAGGAGAGTCACATCACTTAGGTGATAAACAGAAAGATAATGTCATAATTCTCCTATTAGCAGGGCCCACGCAGGAGAGTCACATCACCTAGTCGTTGGACCCTGCCATATTTCAATATAGACAATCCATTTCACCTAGGTGTTGGTGAATTGTGTATTGTATATATTAAAATACGGCTAGTCCAACACCTAGGTGATGGGACTCTCTCCACCTGCTAATAGAGGAATTATGACATGTCATTTGTTTATCACCTAAGTGATGTAACTCTTCTACCTGAACCCTATAAAGGGGGAGGATTGTAACATATCACTGGACTCTGCATCTAGGTGATATCACTCTCTTTAACCTGGGCCCCTTGTATTTTGGGTATTATGACACATCGCTGGGTCAAACCAAATGGGTAAAGAGCTCCTGCATGGGCCCTGTCTATGGGAAGCACCTTGTGACATATCTGTGCATCCATTACTTTGGAGGTGTGACTCTCCTCTTCCATCTGCACCATGCCCACAGAAAGATTGTGTCGCATCTCTGGGTTCAGTAACCAGGTGCTGTGTTTTTGTGCCCAGGCCTTGCCTGCGGAGAGAATTGTGACATAGCTGGGTCCGGTATCCAAGTAACGTGACTTTATTGTCTGTGCCTTGCTTTTGATAAGGAATTGTAACATAACCCTGGACAGGCAACCAGGTGATAGACTCTCCTGCTTGGTCCTTGTCCTGAAAAATTGTGACATATTCCCGACTCAGCATGCAGGTGATGTTACTCTCCCGTTTGTTTTCTACTCACAGGTTAGATTGTGACATACACTTTAGCCCAGTTCACAGTTGCGATGATGATACTCATACCACAAACCAGTCCGTAGCAGAGGTGCTGGTAGCTAGACTTAGAGAAACAGGTAAAGTCCTGGATTACCATTCTTTCACATTTTGTGTAGTCTTTGGATGGTACAGAGAGTGTTATCATAGGGCCAAGCACACAGGTGAGACTGTTTCTCAAATGCACAACCTACCAAATGTTGGCATTGTCACCCTCACAGATGGACAGACCCCACTGGAGAGATCCTGAATTTCACACGTGAATGGAGTCCACGTAAAAATTGTGACTGTCATATGTAATCATGTGGTAACAGTTAAGATGGTGACTCATTTCTAAACCCAGCTCATAGGCAGGTGAGAACTCTTTTCTCTAGACCCAGCCAATTGGAGAGGTGTTGACTCTAATGCATGAGCCTAGGTCCACAGGTATGATTATGAATTTGCATTAGAAAAAAAAGTCTCAGAGCAAGTTGTGACTATCATGGATATTGTATAAAGCCCTCAGGTAGTACAGAGAGTTCTATAACAGGGCCTAGCACACAGGTGACATTGTGACACTCGTATGCAAACCCAGCCAACAGTAAAATTGACAACTTTTCACATGAACACAGCTCACTGTTGAAGTTCTGAATCTCACACCTGGAGGTGGTTGGAAAATTGACTCTCAAATGTGGATTCGGTTCACATGTGGGCTGGTGACTCTCAAACCAAGATTCAGCATACCTGTGAGGCTGTGACTCCACTAAGGGGACACAGTCCACAGCAAAGATTGAGGCTCTGATGGATGTACCAGTCCACCATTGAGATTGTGACTCGTGTACTTGGACTCAACATACAACACGTGTTGACTCTAATACTTAGAAATGGGATGTGTGAGATTGTTCATTCCTACATTTTTTTGCGACTGTGATTGTAACATACACCTTTGCCCAGCACCTGAGTGATTTGACCCTCCTGCCTGGTGCCTAGTGCACAGATCGGATTGTGACACATTGCTGAGTCCAACACCTAGGTGGTGTGACTCTGTACTTTTGCCTCAGCACTGTCCACAGGGGGGCATTGTGACATATCACTGGACCCCACACCCTTGTTATGTGACTCTCCTGCCTGTGCCCTGTCTTCATGGGCCATTGTGACATTGCTATGTGCAACATCCAGGTGATGTAACTTTCCTTGCTGGGTCCTGCTTGCAGGAAGCATTATAATCTGTCTGTGCATCAATCACCCAAGTAATGTGACTCTCTCTCTACCAGGTTGCTGCTTACAGAAAGAATTGTTACCTATCACTGGGCCAGCACCTAGCTGTTGTGATGCTTCTTTTTCTACCTACATTCAGCTCACAATGTAGATTTTGACATACTGCAGGGCTAAACACCAAAAATGAAGTTACATTTTTCCTCAGCACTTTCCTCATCAGGCATTGTGACATATTGTTTGGCCCAGAACTAAGGTAATGTGAGCCTCCTGCCTGAACCCTGCCCATAGTGGGCATAGTGACATATTTGTGAACCCATCATCCATATAATGTGACTTTCTTACTTGGCTTTTCCCTATAGGAGAGATTGTGACATATATTTGAGCCCAGAACCCAAATAATTTGACCCTTCTTTCCTGCTATGGCCATGCTCCCATAAAAGAGAGTGACTTATCACTGCGATTAGCACACAGGCTATGTGATTCTTCTGCCTGGTTCCTCTCCACAGGGGTTAGTTTGACATATCTCTGGGCCCATTACTTAGATGATGTGACTCTTATTCCTGGGATGTGTTCGCAGTTTGGATTGTAACATACTGCTTAGTCAAGCACTTATGTGATGTGACTCTTTTCTCATGCTTTGGCCTTGTCCACTGGGGTGCTTGTGATATGTAGCTGGGCCCAGCTCTTAGGTTATGTGATCTCTGTTTTGTTTTTTTTTGTTTTTTGCCTGACCTCTGCATACATTTTGTATTGTGATATATATGGCTGGGTCCAACACCTAGGTATGAGTCTCCTGAATGGGCTCTGTTCAGAAATGTATTATGACATACTCTTTTTTCTTCATCACTTAAGTGTTGTGACTCTCCTTTTTTGACTAGAACCTGCTACAAAGGATAATTGTGAAATATCACTGGACCCAGCACCTAGGTGATGTGACTCCTTTTTTCCTGGGTCTCACATAATTTTGGTATTGTGATATATTGCTGAGACCAACATCTAGGGGATTGGAAGCTCCTTTCTTGACCCTAACCACAGGAGCTTTGTGACATATCTCTGCATCCATGACCTAAATATGTGATTCTGTTTCTGCCTGCACCCTGCTAACAGAAGATTATGACAAATGGCTAAGTGCAATGTATCTTGTTTATCTTGTGCTGACCTCCTATCTCATCCTGTGACTAAGAATGCCTAACCTGGGGAGGCAGCCAAGAAGGTTTCAGCATATTTCACACAGCTGCTATTCAAGATTAAGTTGCTCTGGTTTGAATGCCTCCAACATTAAGATCCACTATGAAATTATGAAAAAAGTCTATAGTAAATGAGAATTAAATTAGGATGGGCTATTCTAGCCTGGGTGCAGTGGCTTACTCCTGTAATCCCAGCACGCTGGGAGGCCGAGGCGGGTGAATCACCTGAGGTCAGGAGTTTGAGACCAGCCTGGCCAACATTGGGAAACCCCGTCTCTACTAAATATACAAAACTTACCCAGGCGTGGTAGCACACATCTGTAATCCCAGCTACTCGGGAGGCTGAGGCAGGGGAATTGCTTGAACCCAGGAGGCGGAGGTTGCAGTGAGTTGAGATTGCACCACTGCACTCCAGCCTGGGTAACAGAGCGAGACTGTATCTCCAAAAAAAAAAAAAATTTAGAATGGGCTATTCTGAAAGATGTAGCAATAATTATATTTGTGTTTATGAGTTTTTTTTATTAACCTCTACACTTGATAATGAGAGAGGTTTCCACTGTTAAAGGAAAATAAGTCTCTTGATGCCAAAATTACTAAGCCACTAGAAAAGTCAAGTTGGGAACTATGTCAGGCAAACCTGCCTCCCATTTTATTTCTAAATAAGATAACTACAAAGATAAAAAAGCTACATACTTTACGATTAGCCAACAAGGAAATTCCTTGAGAATAAAAGACAGAACTCAGAGTCATTTCTCTGAGCCTCGCCTGAGACAAATGCACATCTGATTGCTTCCTCTGCACTGCTGTTAATTTAGATATGCAGATTCACTGAGACAGACTAAATTGTGTATTCAGTTGAATGCTTATCAAGGACTCAAAATAATCCAGACTTTTATCTCTTATTTACTTATGACCTGGAAGCCCTCACCTCAAGTTGTCCTGTGTTACTGGATCAAACCAAGAAAGAAAGAGAGAGAGGGAGGGAGGAGGAGGAAGAGGAGGAAAAAGGGAGGGAAGGAAGATCTTATACATATTTATTGATGTCTCATGCTTTCCTAAAATGTTTAAAAGCTGCTGGGCACGGTGGCTCACGCCTGTAATCCCAGCACTTTGGGAGGCCGAGTCGGGCAGTTCACCAGGTCAGGAGACATCCTGGCTAACAGGGTGAAACCCTGTCTCTACTAAAAATACAAAAAATTAGCTGGTATTCATAGAAAATATAATTCTTAATTATTGAGTAATCTGAATAAATGGATATATCATAAAAAAAATTAGCTGGGCGTGGGGGGCATGTGCCTGTAGTCCCAGCTACTCGGTAGGCTGAGTCAGGAGAATCGCTTGAACCCGGGAGGTGGAGGTTGCAGTGAGCCGAGATCGTGCCACTGCACTCCAGCCTGGTAGACAGAGCAACACTCCGTCTCAAAAAAAAATATATATATATATCTATATATAAGTAAGTAGGCAAATGTAGATGCAAATACACATCTGTTTAGACAAATTTCTACTTTCAAAATCACAGAGAATGGTCGCTTTTTAGCCTTTTTATGAATAAAATCCTGGATTCCATTATTATTCTATTAGAACTTCTGCACCTATTTTGAAACTTGAGATTAAATTGTCTTTTGCTGAGTTTGCCCAGTTTATATTTCAGGTAACGCTATAGCATGGGAACAGGTTGGCGATTTTCTATATTTTTATGTTTTGCATCAGTTTCTAAAACCTGGAAATTATCTTGTTTTGAATTTCTTTTTTTTGTTTGTTTTTTGTTTTTTGAGACGGAGTCTCGCTCTGTCGCCCAGGCTGGAGTGCAGTGGCTCAATCTCGGCTCACTGCAAGCTCCGCCTCCCGGGTTCACGCCATTCTCCTGCCTCAGCCTCTCCGAGTAGCTGGGACTACAGGCGCCCGCCACCACACCCGGCTAATTTTTTTTTTTTTGTATTTTTAGTAGAGAAGGGGTTTCACCGTGGTCTCGATCTCCTGACCACGTCATCCGCCCGCCTTGGCCTCCCAAAGTGCTGGGATTACAAGCGTGAGCCACCGCGCCCGGCCTACTTGTTTTGAATTTCTTATGAAAATAGAATACTGTCTACTAAGAATATTCCATTACCATACTGCAACATAAAGTCAGGAGATCTAAACTTTTTCTGGTAATATTAGTTTTTTAAAAAATTTTCTCTTTTTGTATATGCTTTTTAATTTACTTTTAAAAATGTGCATAACATATCCTTGAATTAATGGACCTCAATGCTTTAAAAAATTTTTTTGATAAAATAAAAACTCAATCTGAATGTGATGGTTCATGCCTATAATCCCACTACTTTGGTAGTCTGACTTTGTAGGATTCATTGAGCTCAAGAGTTTGAGACCATTCTGGGCTATCTAGTGAGGCTTCATCTCTACAAATAAAAATATAACAAATTAGCTGAGCATGGGGGCACATGCTAGTGGTCCCAGCTACTCAGAAGGCTGAGACAGGTAAATTGCTGAGGCTGCAGTGAGCTGCAGTCATGACACTGCACTCCAGCCTGGGTAACAGAGAGACTCCCTCTCAAGAATAAGAAAAACAAACCCCACAGAGGATAAATAATAAAATATTCAATGTTTGTAATACTTCCTACTCAAAGGACCAGAAGCCAAGAAGTTCATAAAAGGTGAAATTTAAAAACAATTATTTTCATTTTTTACTAGCCATATAGTATAAGTGCAGATGACCTTATACACGAGGTTAAAGGCAAATACCCTCTGGGTTGGGCCTGCTCAGCTCAGGGAGGAAGCCCTGCCTGAAAAGGCTGCAGCCTAGGCTGTCACTCTTTCTTCATTCAGCCCAACGTCTGATCACATCTTTCACTCGGTTTGCGGGGGCAGGACCTTAGAAGTTATCCAATCAGGGACGCTGGGCTGGAAACCGTCCAATCAGGCACGGGGCAGGAGAGGACAGGGCGGCTTCCGGGATGTGGCGGGGCCTTTGTCTCTGGCTGCAGTTGGAGCTCCGCGTCTCGTTTCCACTCTTCTGTGTCCTCTGCTGCTAGAGGTCCAGCCTCTGTGGCTCTGTGACCTGCAGGTATTAGGGGATCCACAGCTAAGATGCCAGGACCCCCCGGAAGCCTAGAAATGGTGAGAGTGCCGGTCCGACATCCCGAGAGGGGGAAGGGGCTGTGGCGTGACTCAGGCCTTAACGCAGTCAGCTCCACAATTTTCGCGTGCGGGAGTTCTTGCCCAGCTCGGCCTCAGTTCCTTCAGCCATAAGATGGCGCCTGCGCTGGCAGCCGGCCCCGGGCGTCCTGTCTCTTCTCTGCGCAGTGACTGTGTCCCGGCCTGGAGCACTCTGTGGGTAGCTCTGCAGCCGCAACGCGGCGTCTCTCCCAAATTGTGCAGGGGCCACAGAGGGTCGTCAGGGGAGAATCCTGACTCGTGATGCAGTTTCACGAATAGGAAGAGCTTTGGTCTGTGGCATTTCCAGTCCCTCTTTTGGTCTATTAGAAACTTAGGAGAGTCGGCCGGGCGCGGTGGGTCACGCCTTTAATCCCAGCACTTTGGGAGGTCGAGGCGGGCGGATGACGAGGTCAGGAGTTCGAGAGCAGCCTGGCTAATATGGTGAACCCCGTCTCTACTAAAAATACAGAAATTAGCTGGGCGTGGTGGGCGCCTGTAATCCCACCTGCTCGGGAGGCTGAGACTGGAAAATCGCTTGAACCCAGGAGGCGGAGGATGCAGTGAGCCGAGATCGCGCCATTGCACTCCAGCCTGGGCATCGTAGTGAGACTCCGTCTCAAAAAACAAAAAAAAATGAGAGTCATCACAAAAATATTAATCAAAGAGTAATTTAAGACTGTAAGGTTTGTACTTTGGGGTCCATGGGGAATGAAGGCATTTTTTTTTTTTTTTTTTTTTTTTTGAGACGGGGTCTCGCTTTCTGTCGTCCAGGCTAGAGTACAGTGGTGCAATCTGGGGTCACTGCAGCCTCCCTCTCCCAGGTTCAAGTGATTCTCCTGCTTCAGCCTCCTGAGTAGCTTGGAACTACAGGCGCGCACCACCACGCCTGCCTAATTTTTTCTGTTTTAGTAGAGACCGGATTTCACCGTGTTGCCCAGGCTGGCCTCGAACTCCTGAGCTCCGGCAGTCCGCCTGCCTCGGCCTCCCGAAGTGCTAGGATTACAGGCGTGAGTCACTGCGCCTGGCCAGGAAAGACTTTTAGAAGGCGCATGATGAAGAAAACCAAATTCAGTACTTTGTTAGGTAGAGTTATATAGTTTTTTAATTTGTACGGTTAAGGTGGAAATTTCCTGGTTATATAATCGGGTTAATTGGCAGTTTATAGTTGTTTAAAGGCTGAATTTTTTTTCCTCAGTGTAGCAATTTACAAAATACACATTTGAGTTAGATTTTTATAAGGTAGAAACCCTAGCATCCTGCCACTTAATTATTTTCACACTCCACAGAAGAGTGATTTTCCTCTGCATTTTTCTCATATGTTTCAAGCAGGATCTGAAGTCTACACCCTACTCCCCATTCCTCCAGCCTAATGGGTTTGAGTAAAATACTAAATTTTCAGTCCAGGCACGGTGGCTCATGCCTGTAATCCCAGCACTTTGAGAGGCCAAGGTGGGCAGATCACGAGGTGAGGAGTTCAAGACCAGCCTGGCCAACATAGTGAAACTCCGTCTCTACTAAAAATACAAAAATTAGCTGGGCATGGTGGTGCGTGCCTGTAGTCCTAGCTGCTCGGGAGGCTAAGGCAGGAGAATCTCTTGAACCTAGGAGGCAGAAGTTGCAGTGAGCCAAGATTGCACCACTGCACTCCAGCCTGGGCAACAGAGCGAGACTCCGTCTCCAAAAACAAAAAAAATTAGCGAGGTGTGGTGGCGGGCACCTGTAATCCCAGCTACTTGGGAGGCAGGAGAATCACTTGATCTCGGGACGTGGAGGTTGCAGTGAGTCGAGATCGCTCCACTACACTCCAGCCTGGGCCACAGAGCGAAACTCCCTCTGAAAAAAAAAAAAACTAAACTAAATTTTCCTTTATTTCTGACAATCCCAAATGCCACCTTCTTCTCTGCAATTCACGTCATCAACTATTTTTTTTGTTTTTTTGTTTTTTTGTTTTTTCGAGATAGAGTTTCGCTTTTGCTGCCCAGGCTGGAGTGCAATGGTGCTATCTCGGCACCCTGCAACCTCCATCTCCCGGATTCAAGCGATTTTCCTGCCTCAGCCTCCTTAGTAGCTGGGATTACAGGCGCCTGCCACCACGCCCAGCTAATTTTTTTATATTTTTAGTAAAGATGGGATTTCACTATATTGGCCAGGTGGTCTCGAACTCCTGAGCTCAGGTGATCCACCCACCTCAGCCTCCCAAAGTGCTAGGATTACAGCACTTACAAATAGCCACCGTGCTGGGCTATTTTTTGTGTGTGTGTGTGTACATTTTAGATACAGAGATACATTTTAGATAAAGATATTTCAGATATCTGTACCTTTTTGATACAGATATTTTAATTATTTTTTGAAAAATCATTGGATGGACTTAAATTTTTCTTCCTTTCCTTCCTTCCTTCCATCCTTCCATCCTTCCTCTCGCTTTGTTTCCCAGGCTGGAGTGCAATGGTGCAATCTCAGCTCATTGCAACCTCCTGGGTTCAACCGATTCTCCTGCCTCAGCCTCCCAAGTAGCTGGAATTACAGGCACCTGCCACCGTGCCCGGCTAATTTTTTTGTATTTTTAGTTGAGACAGGTTTTCACCTTGTTGGCCAAGCTGGTTTCTAACTGCTGACCTCGTGATCCACCTGCCTTGGCCTCCCAAAGTGCAAGGATTACAGGCGTGAGCCACCGAGTCCGGCATAAATTTTGTTGTCTATTTGAAAATATTTTCCATATTGAAAAGAAAGCAAAAAATAATCCCCTTACACTCTTTGTAAAAAATAAAAATCTCTGTGCCTCTTTTCCTTTTCTTTACTTCTTTACTTTTTTTTTTTTTTTTGAGACAATGTTGCTTTGCTTCCCAGTCTCGAGTGCAGTGATGTGATCTCCGCTCACTGCAACCTCTGCCTCCCTGGTTCAAGCGATTCTTTTGCTTCAGCCACTCCAGTGGCTGGAACTACCGGCACCTACCACCATTCCCAGCTAATTTTTGTATTTTTGTTACAGACAAGGTTTTTCCATGTTGACCAGGCTGGTCCCGAACTCCTAACCTCAGATGATCCACCTGCCTCCGCCACCATGCCTGGCCTCTTTTTTCCTTTTGTTTTCCCTAGGCACAGGACTCTTTTTTTTCCCCCCTCTTGAGATGAAGTTTAGGTCTTGTTGCCCAGGCTTGACTGCAGTGAAGCCATCTCAGCTCACTGCAACCTCTGCCTCCTGGGTTCAAGCGATTCTGCTGACTCAGCCTCCCGAGTAGCTGGGACTACAGGGATGCACCACCATGCCTGGCTAATTTTGTATTTTTAGTAGAGACGGGGTTTCTCCATGTTGGTCACGCCATTCTCAAACTGCCCACCTCAGGTGATCCACCCTCCTCGGCCTCCCAAAGTGCTGAGATTATAGGCATGAGCCACCACGCCCAGCCAGAGACTTTCTCAGAATGTTTTTAGGTCAAGTTTTTCCTTTCAAAAAATGTGGGTGATTTTTCCTCAGCCACACATAATTTTGTTGTTGTTTTTTTCTGGTCCTGGGTTTCAGTACTGTCTAGGGATAAACCAAGATAACCACAATGGCTGTGTGTGCTACAGTGTCACAGGCCAGGCGCAGTGGCTCATGCTTGTAATCCCAACACTTTGGGAGGCCGAGGTAGGTGAATCACCCTAGGTCAGGAGTTCGAGACCAGCCTGGCCAACATAGTGAAACCCCGTCTCAACTAAAAATACAAAAAAATTAGCTGGGTGCAGGGGCAGGCGCCTGTAATCCCAGCTACTTCGGAAGGCTGAGGCAGGAGAATCACTTGAACCTGGGAGGCGGAGGTTGCAGTGAGCCGAGGTTGCAGTGAGCCGAGATCGCGTGAGCCGAGATCGCGCCATTGTACTCAGCCTGGGTGACAACAGGGAAACTCTGTTTAAAAAATAAACAAATAAAATTTAAAAAATTTATCATTTACCTTTCTGTTTCCCAAAGTGAGTTTAGGAATCTTCTCTGGTGTCTTTTATTTTATGGCTGGGTGATTTTCAACAGAATTCCAAGGCTTAGCTTTTAGAATGCTACCAAGGAAAAGAATAGGGAAAATCTCTTTTATTTGGCTGTACAAAATTAATACATTTTTATAAGAAAACGTGGTATATAAGTGGTGAGTTACACAGATTAATAAAAACATCAGTTACTCTTTTTGCAGGGTAAATTTGTAAAGGTGATTATCTGTATTCTATATCCTGTCATCTTGATTTCTCAGTTTAATGCTAAATTTTATGAGATGAAACTTGGTACCTCCTAGAAGTGTTTTCATATGACTAATTGTTTACCACATAATTTTTTTTTTTAATTGAGACGGAGTCTCACTCTGTTGCCCCACTAAAGTACAGTGGCACAATCTCGGCTCACTGCACCCTCCATCTCCCAGGTTCAAGCAATTCTCCTGCCTCAGCCTCCCGAGTAGCTGGGATTACAGGCGTGTGCCACCAGGCCCAGCTAATTTTTGTATTTTTAGTAGAGATGGGGTTTCACCATATTGGCCAGGCTGGTCTCGAACTCCTGACCTTGTTATCTGCCTGCCTTGGCCTCCCGAAGTGCTGGGATTACAGGCGTGAGCCACCGCGTCTGGCTGGTTGTCTGGTTTAGTTAGTCTGTTCATAGTTTTCTTTGCTATGCAGAAGCTCTGTAGTTTAATTAGGTCCCATTTGTCAATTTTTCCTTTTGTTGCAATTGCTTTTGGTATCTCTATCATGAAATCTTCTGGTTCTTATGTCTAGGATGATTTCCTAGGTTACCTTCCAAAATTTTTTTTTAAAATGATTTTACATTCTAAGTTTAAGACTTTAATTCACTTTGAGCTGATTTTTGTATATGGTGTAAGAAAAGGGTCCAGTTTCAGTTTTCTACATAGTAGTAGCTAGTTATTTTAGCAAATTTATTAAATAGAAATTTTTTTTTACATTTCTCTTGTAAGCTTTGTTGAAGATTAGATGATTGTAGGTGTGTGGCATTATTTCTGGGCTCTCTATTCTGTTGCATTGGTCTATGAGTTTGTTTCTATAATAGTACCATGCTGCTTTGGTTATTGTAGCCCTGTGGTATAGTTTGAAGTCAAGTAATGTAATGCTTCCAGTTTTGTTCTTTTTGTTTAGGAGTGCGTTGGGTATTTAGGCTCTCTTTTAGTTCCACATTTATTTTAAAATAGTTATTTTTAGTCCCGTTAAGAATGTTTTTGGTTGTTTGGTAGAAACAGAATTAGGTCTGTACATTTCTTTGGGCAGTTTGGCCATTTTAATGATACCTTTTCTATTCATGAGCATAAAAGGGTTTTCCATTTGTTTGTGTCATCTCTTACTTTTTGAAGCAGCTTTAAAATTCTTGTCATAGAGATCTTTCACCTCCCTGGTTAGCTGTATTTCTGGATATTTGATTCTTTTTGTGGCAAATAGGATTGTGTTTTTGATTTGGCTTTTGGCTTCAATATTGTTGATGTACAGAGATGTTACTAATTTTTGTGCATTTATTTTGTATTCTAAAACTTTGCCGAAGTTGTTTGTCTTTTTAAAAGCTTTCCTGGGGCCGGGCGTGGTGGCTCATGCCTGTAATCCCAGCAATTTTGGGAGGCTGAGGTGGGCGGATCACAAGGTCAGGAATTCGAGGTCAGGCTAGCCAACATGGTGAAACCCCGTCTCTACTAAAATTACAAAAATTAGCTGGGCGTAGTTGTGTGGCCTATAATCCCAGCTACTCAGGAGGCTGAGGCTGGAGAATTGCTTGAAACTGGCAGGTGGAGGTTTCAGTGAGCCGAGATTGTGCCACTGCACTCCAGCCTGGGTGACAGAGCAAGATACCATCTCAAAATATAAAATAAAAATTAAAAAAAAAAATTTCCATTGAGGCTATAGAGTTTTCTAGGTGTAGAATCATGCCACCTGCAAACAAGAGTAGTCTGACTTTCTTTCTCTTTCTCTTGCCTGATTGCTCTGGCCAGTACTTCCAATGCTATGTTGAATAGGAGTGATGAGAGAAGCCATCTTTGTCTTGTGCCAGTTTTCAAATAGAAATGCTTCCAACTTATGTGTGTCCATTCAGTATGTTGGCTTTGAGTTTGTGACAGATAACTCATTATTTTGAAGTATGTACCTTCATTGCCTAGTTCGTTGAGGGTTTTAACATGAAGAATGTTAAATTTTCTTGAAAGATTTTCCTGCATCTATTGAGATAATCTTGTGGTTTTGGTCTTTAGTTCTGTTTATGTGATTAATCACATTTATTGATTTGTGTATGTTGAAATAACCTTGCATCCCACGGATATAGGCTACTTGATCATAGTAGATTAGCTTTTTGATATACTGCTGGATTCGGTTTGCCAGTATTTTGTTGAGAATTTTTCCATCATTTTATATTAAGATCATTGGCATGAAGTTTTCTTGTTTTGCTTTATACCAGGTGTTGGTATCAGGATAATGCTATTATATAATGATTTGGGGAAGAGTTCCTTCTCAATTTTTTGGAATGGCTCTAGTAAGAATGGTATCAGCTTTTTTTTGTACGTCTGGTAGAATTCTTCTGTGAATATGCCTCGTCCTGAGTTTTTATTGGTTTCTAGGCTATTTATTATACTTCAATTTTGAATCTTGTTGGTCTCTTCAGGGATACTTTTTTTTTTTTTTCAGTCTTTGGAGGATGTATGTGTCTAGGAATCGATCTATTCTAGATTTTCCAGTTTGTTTACATAAAGGTGTTCGTTACAGACTTGAATAATTATTTTGTTGTTGTTGGGTCAGTGTTAATGGCCATTTTGTCATTTCTAATCGTGTTTATTTGGATCTTTTCTTCATTAATCTCTCTAGAGCGCTATTTATCTTATTAATTCTTTCAAAGATTTTACTCCTGGATTTCTCCTTTTTTTTTGTTTTGTTTTGTTTTGTTTTGTTTCATTTTGTTTTTGAAACAGAATCTCGCTCTGTTGCCCAGGCTGGAGTGCAGTGGCACAACCTTGCCTCACCGCAACCTCTGCCTCACTGCAACCTCTGCCACCCTGGTTCAAGCAATTCTCCTCCCTCAGCCTCCCGAGTAGCAGGGATTACAGGTGCCCACCACTACACATGGTCAATTTTTGTATTTTTAGTAGAGACCGGGTTTCACTATTTGGCCAGGCTGGTCTCGAACTCCAGACCTCAAGTGATCTACCCACCTCGGCCTCCCAAAGTGCTGGGATTACAGGGGTGAGCCACTGCGCCCAGCCTTCTCCATATTTTTATAATTTTTTGTCTAACTCTCCAGTTCAGATCTGATTTTCATTATTTCTTGTCCTCTGTTAGCTTAGAGGTCAGTTTGCTTTTTCTTCTCTTGTTCTTTTATGATGTCAGGTTTTGTGTTTTTTTGTTTTTTGAGACGGAGCTCAATGAATCCAATGTCTACTGAAATTCAGATGTTCAAGAGTTCAGTATGTCCAGAGACCTGGCTGTTGTAAAAGAAAATATAAATTATAAATCAGAGGCTTTATTATCCTCCCTGAAAATAAGAGAGAATATCTTGTTCAACTCTTTTTTCTTAAAGCATTTAGATTATATGGAGATATTTTTGTTGCTTTTTTGAAATATATTTAAATCATATTAACATCCAAATAAACCTTTTGGCATTCTTTTTGACTCATGATTGTCTTTATTTAAGACCTCAGATTCATTGCTTAACCTTGATTTGGGAAAATTTAATTTTTTTTTAGTCTTTTAAAATAGACACAGATTTGTTTAGATTAAAGCTCATTTTAAGAGCACACAGGAGTTTAGTACGAAGAAAGAATTAAATTTACAAATACAGAATGATAAAAACTAAAAAATACTGAATAAATTTCTTTCACAGAAAACTGATAATCCAAGATAATTATCTAATATTTGCAGGCTGAAGTACTTACACTGCAAAAGCAAGAACAGTTCAGTGTGTAAACTCAACCGTGGAGTCTGTGTAGTTTTTTGTGTGTGTGTGGTGTTTTTTTTTGTTTTTTTTTTTTTGAGATGGAGTCTCACTCTGTCGCCCAGGCTGGAGTGCAGTGGCACGATCTCGGTTCACTGTGACCTCTGCCTCCCAAGTTCAAGAGATTCCCCTGCCTTAGCCTCCTGAGTAGCTGGGACTACAGACATGTGCCACCACGTCCAGCTAATTTTTTGTATTTTTGTTTGTTTGTTTTTTGAGACAGAGTCTCACTCTTTCACCCAGGCTGGAGTGCAGTGGCGCTATCTTGGCTCACTGCAATCTCCGCCTCCTGGGTTCACGCCATTCTCCTGGCTCAGCCTCTCAAGTAGCTGGGACTATAGGCGCCCAGCACGGCGCCCGGCTAATTTTTTGTATTTTTAGTAGAGACAGGGTTTCACCGTGTTAGGATGGTCTCAATCTCCTGACCTTGTGATCCACCCGCCTCAGCCTCCCAAAGTGCTGGGATTACAGGCGTGAGCCACAACGCCCGGCTGTATTTTTTTTTTTCCTTAAATTTACTTTTTTTGAGACGGAGTTTCACTCCTGTTACCCAGGCTGGAGTACAATGGCACAGTCTCAGCTTACTGCAACCTCCGCCTCCTGGGTTCAAGTGATTCTGCTGCCTCAGCCTCCTGAGTAGCTGGGAGTACAGGCATGCATGACCATGCCTGGCTAAATTTTGTACTTTTAGAGTAGAGACAGGGTTTCTCCATGTTGGTCAGGCTGGTCTCGAACTCCTGACCTCAGGTGATCCACCCGCCTCAGCCTCCCAAAGTATTGGGATTACAGCCATGAGCCACTGCGCCTGGCCTAATTTTTTGTATTTTTATTAGAGATGAGGTTTCACCATGTTAGCCAGGGTGGTCTCAATCTCCTGACCTTGTGATCTGCCCACCTTGGCCTCCCAAAGTGCTGGGATTACAGGCATGAGCCACCATGCCTGGCCTAAATAGTTATTTTAACATTCTTACTCATACTTTGAAATATAAAGTGGTTTTAACTGAAATATGGTTACAGACAATTTTTTTAAAATACTACATACATTATGACTAGTACATTAAAGTTGGTTATACTTAGATATTTATATCTAATATCCAAAGAAAAGTCACTACCAAATTGTTACAATAGATGTTAGTCTGACATGCTTATTAATTTATCCAATTGGATAATTACAGGGAAGCTTAATTTTAGTGTATTTCATTTAACTAAATTGGAATGCTGCTATTACAGGACAAATAAAAACAGGTCAGGTGGCCACTCAAAAAACATAGTAGCTCTTCAGAGGCTGGGTACGGTGCCTTACGCCTGTAATCCCAGCACTTTGGGAACCTGAGGCAGGTGGATCACCTGAGGTCGGGATTTCAAGGCCAGTCTGACCAACATGGAGAAACTCCATTTCTACTAAAAATACAAAATTAGCCAGACATGGTGGTGCATGCCTGTAATCCCACCTACTTGGTAGGCTGAGACAGGAGAATTGCTTGAACCTGGGAGGCGGAGGTTGCAGTGAGCCGAGATCGTGCCATTGCACTCCAGCCTGGGCAACAAAAGTGAAACTCCATCTCAAAAAAAAAAAAAAAAAAAAAAGGCTGGGCGCAGTATCTCACACCTGTAATCCCAGCACTTTGGGAGGCCAAGGCGGGCTGATCACCTGAGGTTGGGAGTTCAAGACCTGCCTGGCCAACATGGAGAAGCCCTGTCTCTACTAAAAATAGAAAAATTAGCTAGGTATGGTGGTGCATGCCTGTAATCCCAGCTACTCGGGAGGCTGAGGCAGGAGAATTGCTTAAACCTGGGAGGCGGAGGTTGCAGTGAGCCAAGATCGCACCATTGCACTCCAGCCTGGGCAACAAGAGGGAAACTCCATCTCAAAAAAAAACCTCATAGTAGCGCTTCAGTTAGCAGTGTTGCAAACTTGAGTATATTACACTATATGAATAAACTCAAGATTTCAATACTTCATCGAAAGGTGCATGTGGAAATTGTGAGATGTATTCCAATATGGAACTCCCATCCAATGGCTAGGAGATGAGACAGCAGCAGACATGGAAGAGAAACCTTAGAAAATTCTGCTGAGAATATATATATGTTTTTCATAATGCTCATGTTTCTTGTGCTGAGAGTAGCTGTGCACTTCGTTTAGAGAGAAATTTCTTTAAGGGGAATATTTTTGGCTGACTTGATCAATCTTATATCTAATCTGAGTTTTTTCTTAAGATGCTTTGAACTTCTTTTTTTTCCTCAATACAGTGTTACTCAAATGGAGAGCTGTTTTTCTTTCTAATGCTTTGGATGTCTGTTTCAGAAGCTCTGTTAGTGTCCCGTGGTGCCTGTGAATGCACGATGAAAACTCTTGGAGTTACCATCACCTGAATTCATGCTGAAAACCCAAGGTTTTTTTTTGTTGTTGTTGTTGTTGTTGTTTTGGAGACAGAGTCTCACTCTGTCACCAGGCTGAAGTGCAGTGGCATGATCTCAGTTCACTGCAACCTCCGCCTCCTGGTTTCAAGTGATTCCCCTGCCTCAGCCTCCTTAGTAGCTTGGAGTACAGGCATGCACCACCACACACAGCTAATTTGTGTATTTTTAGTATAGATGGGGTTTCACCATGTTGGCCAGGATGGCCTCGATCTCTTGACCTAGTGATTTGCCCGCCTCCTTCCCAAAGTGCTGGGATTACAGGTGTAAGCCACTGCACTCAGCCAAACCCAGCAGTATTTTTTCCGTGTCACCATTGTAAGTAGAAACTGAGCCTGAATCACTGCTCAGGCTTAGTGAGCCTGCTGAACTGTCTTTCTGTCTTTGCAATCTCTTAAGCAGATTTACTGTGATGTCGCTCACATTCTGGTTTAATTGTGTAATAAACAATTTTATTTCTGTTCTGTCATTTTAGAGTTTGGGGCTATAGAAATTTTTTTTAAATTCCATTTCCAGACACTGTCTTGAATTACCAGACATAATATAAACACATAAGGTGCCAACCAAGCTTTAATCTAGAGGAAACTTTTCCTTTCAGGCTTCCAGTCTATTCACAGTTGTGCTGCAAAGTGTATGATGTCCCCTAAATATGCAGGTGGAATTGTTTTTTTGCCTATTTGGTATATGTAATTAACTGTAGTCACTTCTAGAAAGGATAGACAAGATTTCTACAAACTTCACAGAGAAGGAACCAACCATTTTACCTCTTTATTTATTATTTTTTATTTTTTTTGAGATGGAGTCTTGCTCTGTTGCCCAGGCTGGAGTGTAGTGGCACCATCTTGGCCCACTGCAACCTCTGCCTCTCGGGTTTAAGCGATTCTTCTGCCTCAGCCTCCCAAGTAGCTGGGACTGCAGGTGAGTTCCACCATGCCCAGCTAATTTTTGTATTTTTAGTAGACGAAGTTTCACCATATTGGCCAGATTGGTCTTGATCTCTTGACCTCCTGATCTGCCTGCCTCGGCTTCCCACAGTGCTGGGATTACAGGTGTGAGCCACTGCCCCAGGCTGTTTTACCTTTTTCAATGACTCTTGTATCCTCATACCTGAAAGTGATTCACAGACCATGGGGCCCAGAAACCCGATCAAAGTAACGTGTGCGTTGAGTAGACATGTGGATATAAGGATCTCCACTTTCACTTTCTTCCTCTTGCCAAAAAAGCCCTAAACTGTGTAGGTGAAACCTGCTGCCACTACACCAGATTTAGCTCCACTAAATCTGTGCCCCAAATTCTGATTCTGGGTTTTGAGATTTGAGAAATAAAAAAAAACTTTAATCTGAGGAATGCAAGTCCTTTTTTCAAACTCAGAGACATTAAAATGAGAACACAATTATTTCTTTCTCCTCCCTTTGAACTATATATTTATCTCTTGAAACTATTTGCTATTGCCACAAGTAGCTATAAACTAAACTAATAATGCCACACTGGACACTATAACCCATACCTTAAACCTTAACAATGTATATCCAATCAATAATCAGTGTTATTTCTGTAAATAAATAAGACTTCCTGACAACTTTTTTTTTTTTTTTTTGGTTGGTTGGGTTGTTTGATTTTTGAGACAGTTTCGCTCTTGTTGCCCAGGCTGGAGTACAATGGTGCAATCTAGGCTCACTGCAACCTCCACCTCCCAGGTTCAAGCAGTTCTCCTGCCTTAGCCTCCCGAGTAGCTGGGATTACAAGCATATGCCAACATGCCCAGCTAATTTTTTGTATTAGTAGAAACAGGGTTTTACCATGTTGGCCAGGCTGGTCTCAAACTCCTGACCTCAGGTGATCCAGCTGCCTTGGCTTCCCAAAGTGCTAGTATTACAGGCATGAGCCACCGTGCCCAGCCTAAGTGGACCTGACAAACAACTTTGTACCAGTCCACTCTCTGCCCCTCTTTTTTGCCTTTACAAATCTACTTGTAACTGCTGCTAAAGTTTACATGCCAGACAACTTGAATCATTCCTCCCAGGTTATAATCCTCAAGCTTGGCCCAAATAAATGATTTACTTATATTCATGTTGCCTCAGATTTCTTCTTTCTTTCTTTCTTTTTTTTTTTAGGTAAACATATTATTTAAAATGTGCTACAGCAGCCTCTATGAGGGGATTTCTCTTTTGATTGTACCCTGCTTGCTTTAACACCCAAGAATGCAGAGCCAGGTTGATCCAACATAGAATCTGCACATACAGTTTGGCCTCTGCCTGGGATTCACAAGACAGGGCCAGGTTTTGGATTGAGAATGTACAGAAAATCAGCAAGAGACATTTTCTGCATTGTGAGAAATCAACATAGACATCTTAAAGACCCCTTTGAGAGTGTGGCTTTTTGAACTTTTCAGATTTTGTTCAGTGACCTGCTAACACTTACGTGAGAGGATCCAGGTATAAATAGAATCTAATGGCAGAATCTGTAAGTGTGAACAAGCATCTTAGGATTGAGAGATCAAGACCATAAAATGTCCAGAGATATGACCACAGCTATACCTACCCATAAAATACGATACTGGAGTATTTTTGTCTTTTTTCTTACCTAAGAGCTAGCTAATCAGGACAGATGATGCAGGTTCTGGTGCTCTACCAGGGCAGTTCTATTTTCTTTTTTTGAGACAGAGTCTCACTGTCACCCAGGCTGGAGTGCAGTGGCATGATCTCAGCACACGGCAAGCTCCCACCTCCCAGGTTCATGTCATTCTCCCTCAGCCTCCAGAGTAGCTCGGACTACAGGTACCTGCCATCATGCCTGGCTGATTTTTTTTTTTTTTTTTTTGTATTTTTAGTAGAAACGGGGTTTCACTGTGTTAGCCAGGATGGTCTCGATCTCCTGACCTCGTGATCCACCCGCCTCAGCCTCCCCAAATGCTGGGATTACAGGCGTGAGCCACCGCACCCGGCCGGGCAGTTCTATTTTCTATTTAGAATCAGCCTGAGGCTGGGTGCGGTGGCTCACACCTGTAATCCCAGCACTTTGGGAGGCCGAGATGGGTGGATCACCTAAGGTTAGGAGTTCGAGATCAGCCTGACCAACATGGTGTAACCCCATCTCTACTAAATACAAAAAAAATTAGCCAGGTGTGGTGGCACATACCTGTAATCCCAGCTGCTTGGGAGGCTGAGGCAGGAGAATCGCTTGGAGGTTGCAGTGAGCTGAGATTATGCCATTGCACTCCAGCCTGGGCAACAAGAGCGAAACTCCATCTCACAAAAAAAAAAAAAAAGGCCTGATTCTTTCTTGCCCAGCTTATCATTGGGCAGTCAGCTCTGGGTCACTGGGAATCCTCTCACAATCAACTAGACATCTTTGCGACATTTGAGAATGTCCAGAACAGAATTGTGTCAGGCTGACAAGGATGGTTAATTCTGCTCTGTCTCAGTCCAAGATAAATTAGTCATGCTGTTCTTGTTTCTCATCTTATATAAATTGGTACCCAGATGAGAGTTTTTCCAGTTTTCTTGTCATTGAGTGAAAAACAGGAGATCTGGAGACTCAAACAGATAAACTAATTTCTACCATTTCATATGGCCATTAAAAAAATACATGAAGCAGTCGTCCCTGTCATCCAGGAATTTTTAGTCTAGGCAAGCAGCTGGATACATGGTTGAATTTAGCATTATATGATGGGTACAATGAGTAAATGTGTGCAAAAAAATACTTGGGCTTTATTTGTCCACTTTCTTTGTATTGTTCTGACTTCTGATATCATCACTTAAAGGAATGTTTATTGAAAAAAGTTAATATTACTGTTTCTATTCATCTTACCTTGCTAAGAATACATATTTATCTTACAATAATAAATTCCTCTAGAAAACCTTAAGGGATTTGTTTAAATTGCTTATTGGTATATGTTATGAAATTGACAGGGCAGTGGCTAAAAAAGATTAAAATTACACAAACTGCAAACTCTGGAATTTAATTTCGTCTTAGGTAAGCTTAGGAAAAACCGAACAGGAAATATCCCAGTGGCATAGGGAACAGAATTTTTTTTTTTTTTTTTTTTTTTTTCTCAGATGGAGTCTTGCTGTGTCGCCCAGGCTGGAGTGCAGTGGTGGGATCTGGGCTCACTGCAAGCTCTGCCTCCTGGCTTCACGTCATTCTCCCACCTCAGCCTCCTCAGTAGCTGAGACTACAGGTGCCCACCACCACGCCTGGCTAATTTTTTGTATTTTTAGTAGAGACAGAGTTTCACCCTGTTAGCCAGGATGTCTCCTGACCTTGCGATCTGCCCGCCTTGGCCTCCCAAAGTGCTGGGATTACAGGCGTGAGCTACCGTGCCCGGCCAGGGAACGGAATTCTACATAGTTCGTCTCTGCTTTTTTTCTGTTCAGATTCACCCTTTTTCGAGGCCTTATTTAGGTCAGGCCTGCTTATTGTTCTGTTTATAGTTTGGTTCAGATTCTGGGTGGAAGCATCCATGTTGTTTTAATTAAGTGCCTCATGTGACTCTAAAATGAGGCTAAAATCAAGTATAAGAGGTTCAAGATACATACACAAGAGTTAAGTTTGACTTTTGCACTAAAGGGTGGTTACAGGGCTTGTTCTGTTTGGGTTTGGTAGGGACAGGACAGTGTGGCCCATATTTCCATTACTGTAGCAAAAATTGCTGATGTCCCTGGCAGAGGAGGGCACCTGAGGATAGAAAAGGTGAAACTCATATTAATATCTCCATAGAGCAGTTCATTCTTGCTGAATCTCTTCTGTTATAAAGGACAAAAATAGGTGAACTTTTTCTGCAGGTCTTGGTCGTTCTGCCTGTGGGTGTGGTGGTAGTAGGCAAACAGTGGTGCTGACAGCTTTAAAGGCATATTCTCAAGATGCAGGTGTAATTTATCCAGAGAATCTCTTCTGGAAAGGATTCCCGGAGATAGAGAAAAAAATGGCTTTTTTTCAGCTAAATATGTCTCAGATCAAGAGCTGTGTCCACTCTGCTTCCTAGAATGCCATGTGTTTGGTAGTTGCAAACCTGTACTTCGCTACTTTTGTGTTTTTCCTCCCTAATGAGTTTGTTTTAACTGCTTTTTAAATTTTTATGATAGTCAAGGGTCTCTGCAAAATATTTCTTTTCTATATAACAGAGCCTTCTCTACATTCTTTACATCATGGCTTCTGATATGTCATGCAGAATTCTCACGGTGACTTTATGAACTGCAATATTAAAAATGATCCTTTCATGGTTGTTGAACATGGAAAGGTGTGGATACTCAAGATTTCTATTGGGGAGAACTGGGGTCCTTACTAAAAAAGGAGAACATGTAATGTTGAGTTTCAGTCTGTGTTTTTCATTAGCTCTATGCAGAACAGGATTCAGAAAACGCTTGTTTAAACAAGAAGACATTTTTAAGCAGAAAGTTCTGAAAAATATTATCAGGATATACTTGCTTTATGGGTGCTAAAGATAAACTACTAAAAATTACTATTAAAAATTACAGCCAGGTTGGCTGGGCGTGGTGGCTCACGCCTGTAATCCCAGCACTTTGGGAGGCCGAGACGGGTGGATCACGAGGTCAGGAGATCGAGACTATCCTGGCTAACACGGTGAAATCCCATCTCTACTAAAAAAAAATACAAAAAAAATTAGCCGGGCGTAGTGCTGGGCGCCTGTAGTCCCAGCTACTCGGGAGGCTGAGGCAGGAGAATGGCATGAACCCGGGAGGTGGAGCTTGCAGTGAGCCGAGATTCGCGCCACTGCACTCCAGCCTGGGCAACTGAGCGAGACTCCATCTTTAAAAAAAAAAAAAATTACAGCCGGGTGTGGTGGCTCATGCTTGTAATCCCACCACTTTGAGAGGCCGAGGTGGGTGGATCACTGGAGGTCAGGAGTTTGAGACCAGCCTAACCAACATAGTGAAACCCATCTCTACTAAAAACACAAGAAAATTAGTCAGGTATGGTGGCACATGCCTGTAATCCTAGCTACTCAGGAGGCTGAGGCAGGAAAATTGCTTGAACCTGGGAGGCAGAGGTTACAGTGAGCCGAGATCACACCATTGCACTCCAGCCTGGGCAACAAAAGTGAAACTTCATCTCAAAAAAAAAAAAAAAAAAAATTACAGAACATGGGAGACATCCGTACCTTGAACTTTGCATAAAACTGATATTTCTATATGGTTAAATTTAGATTATAATTTACTTTTTGGGGGCAGTATCACAGCAGTGATGCTGTGTCTTTTTGCGTGCATCAGCACATCTTAAAATTTGTTCTAGTGCATTTTATGTTAATTATTCACTTGATTATCAAGGGCTCTCTGACAGACTGTTTCCCTAAATAGTTATTTTCCTTTTTTCTTTCTTTTTTTTTTTTTTTTTTTGAGACAAGAGTCTTTCTCTGTCACCCAGGCTATAGTGCAGTGGTGCCATCTTGGCTCACTGCAACCTCTGCCTCCTGGGTTCAAGCAAATCTCCTGCCTCAGCCACCCAAGTAGCTGGGATTACAGGCGCCCGCCACCGCACCCGGCTAATTTTTGTATTTTTAGTACAAACGGGGTTTCACCATCTTGGCCAGGCTTGTCTCGAACTCCTAACCTCATGATCTGCCCACCTTGACCTCCCAAAGTGCTGGGATTATAGGCGTGATCCACCATGCCCCGCCACTTTTCTTTTTATTTTATATATGTATATATTTATTTTATATATATATATATTTTTTTTTTTTTAATTTTTTTTTTTTTTGAGATGGATTCTTGCTCTTTGACCCAGGCTGGAATGCAATGATGTGGTCTCAGCTCACTGCAACCTCCACCTCTCAGGTTCAAGCGATTCTCTTGCCTCAGCCTCTTAAGTAACTGGGACTACAGGCATGTGCCACCACGCCTGGCTAATTTTTGTATTTTTAGTAGAAATGGGTTTTCTCCATGTTGGCCAGGCTAGTCTCAAACTCCTGACCTCAGGTGATCCACCCGCCTCAGCCTTCCAAAGTGCTGGGATTACAGGTGTGAGCCACCACGCCCGGCCATATTATTAAGAATCTTTATGCAACTGATGTACGTAAACCATCACATTTAATCTGGCAGCTGCTCTTCTTTCTTAGGATTTCTTTGCATTTATCTGTCTTTTGAAAATGAAAGCTCTTAGGCCGGGCGCGGTGGCTCAAGCCTGTAATCCCAGCACTTTGGGAGGCTGAGGCGGGCGGATCACGAGGTCAGGGGATCGAGACTATCCTGGCTAACACGGTGAAACCCCGTCTCTACTAAAAATACAAAAAATTAGCCGGGCGAGGTGGCGGGCGCCTATAATCCCAGCTACTCGGAGAGGCTGAGGCAGGAGAATAGCGTGAACCCCGGGGGGCGGAGCCTGCAGTGAGCCGAGATTGCGCCACTGCACTCCAGCCTGGGCGACAGCGAGACTCTGTCTCAAAAAAAAAAAAAAGAAAAAAAAAGAAAATGAAAGCTCTGATCGTTGTTTACTGGCCAGAAAACTAGAAAAAAAAAAAAAAAAAAAAAAAAAAAACAGACTTTTCCATTTACTAGATGTTTGACAAAATAGTCTTTCTGGGCCAAAATCATTGTCATTACTGGTAAGCTTGTTAGAAACTTAGAAACTCAGACTTTATTCCACATCTTCTGAAAAAATAATCTGCATTAATAGGATCCTCAGTTTATTGTACACCTTAATATTTTAAAGGTCCCTTCTAACTCAACATGTTTTTATCTGAAAAATATTCACAACTGATTCTGTATGATGCAAATGGAGAACTCAAAAACTTACATGTTTGTGTTCATGCCCTTAATTTTACAGTTTATCATCCAGAAAAGTATTATATATACACTGATGTTGTGGATCTTACACCACTTTCTTTTCTCAGGTGTAGAAAATACATTGGAGAATATTTCCATTTAAAGAATTATTTTATTGGATAATTTCAGTCTCTTCTATAGGTCAGAACCTGTTCTCTTTACTCTCTCATTTTACCTTGAGTCAAATTATAAATTCTGCCTGTGGCCACTTGGTAAATGTGTGTGTTTGTGTGTGTGTGTGTGTGTGTGTTTTTTAGGGACCATTGACATTTATGGATGTGGCCATAGAATTCTGTCTGGAGGAGTGGCAATGCCTGGACACTGCACAGCAAAATTTATATAGGAATGTGATGTTAGAGAACTACAGAAACCTGGTCTTCCTGGGTGAGCATAACCTCAATACTCAATTCCTAATATGCCCTAAAGATTTCATTTTTGTTTTCTGTAGATTGTTTTTTGGTAATTTATACTTTGCATTCATGAGTTTCAGATTCCTGTTTTCAAAAAAATTGAGGGGATTTGTTGGTGCACTAAAGAATTTTTTTCAAGATGTTTCATCTTGACCTGAACTTTCCACATTTCTGAGCTGATCTGTGTCTTTCACTCCAGATTAGTAGTAATTCCAGAAATTAAGTGGCAGAAAATATTGTTGCCCACAACTTAAAATCTAATTGCCAACACTAATTTTTGATTAGTATTACCAGGTAGTGAAATTAAGAACCTACAAAATAAGATATTTTCTAAATATATACAAATTTTTGTTAAAGGCCAGGCATGGTGGCTCACTCCTGTAATCCCAGTACTCTGGGAGGCTGAGGCAGGCAGATACCTGAGGTCAGGAGTTTGAGACCAGCCTGACCAACATGGCAAAACCGCATCTCTGCTAAAAATGCAAAAATTAGCCAGATGTGATGGTTCACGCCGGTAATCCCAGCTACTCAGGAGCCTGAGGCAGGAGAATGGCTTGAACCCAGGAGGTGGAGGTTGCAGTGAGCCAAGGTCATGCCACTGCACTCCAGCCTGGGCAACAGAGTGAGACTCTGTCTCAAACAAGAAGAAATTTTTGTTAAAAATTAGTATTTTGGGGCCAGGTACGGTGACTCATGCCTGTAATCCCAGCACTTTGGGAGGCCAAGGCAGGTGGATCACCCTGAGGTTAGGAGTTTGAGACCAGTCTGACCAACATGGCAAAACCCTGTCTCTACTAAAAATACAAAAATTAATCAGGTATGGTGGCACACGCTTGTAATCCCAGCTACTTGGGAGGCTGAGGCATTGAAATTGCTTGAACCCCAGAGGTGGAGATTGCAGTGAGCTGAGATCGCACCACTGTACTTCAGCCTTGGTGACAGATTGAGACTCCATCTCCAAAAAAAAAAAAAAAAAAAAAATTAGTATTTTGGGATTAATGATTAGGATATTCTATCACACCCTTAATACTTGACACATTACTAGGTTAATAATCGGAGAATATGAGCAAGATTCATGTAACTTATTTTTTATTGAAACAGGTATTGCTGTCTCTAAGCCAGACCTGATCACCTGTCTAGAGCAAGAAAAAGAGCCTTGGGAGCCTATGAGGAGACATGAAATGGTAGCCAAACCCCCAGGTAGGTGAGAGTGAAAGTGAATACAACAAACACAGATGAGAAGTCCAGAGGTTAAGGGGAAAGCCAGTCCTTAAAATGTGACTTGGGAAGCTATGTTCCAAAGGAAACAGTTTCTGGGAAGCCTGAGTTTTTTCATTTTGCTTTCACACGGGTATCTTTTGTCTTATGCTTTTACATTCTCTCAGGATTCTTATTTCACTTTGGTGATCTTCCTTCAAGTTTACTGTGAGAGCCAAAGTCCTCTTCATGACATTTAAGAGACTGAACAATCTGACTGCTTTTCCATTCTTTTGGGGGACATATAAATATCTGCATACTTTTGAGAAACTCTATATTAAACTATTTTTTAAGTTCTTTCTTTGCATCGTGTCTGAAATGTGTGAGTAGTGCTTTCTGTTCCATTGGATTTCTTTGTATATTTTCTGCACAGTTCATCCTGTTTTTATTACTATAACCTTTAAATAATTTGAAATTATGAATTATGATGTTTCTTTGCTTTGTTCTTTTTCCTCAAGATGGCTTTGTTCAAAGTTTATTCTAGTTTCATGTATATTTTAGAATTGCATTGTCCATTACTGTGAAAAAAGTCCCACTGGAATTTTGATAGAAAGTTTATTAAAGTTGTAGATCACTTTGGATACCATGGCTTTTTTTTTTTTTTTTTTTAACACAGAAGTTTGCTCTGTCACCCAGGCTGGAGTACAGTGGCACGATCTCGGCTCACTGCAACCTCTGCCTCCTCTCTCAGCCTCCTGAGTAGATGGGATTACAGGCCCGTGCCACCATGCCTGGCTAATGTTTGTGTTTTTAGTAGAGACAGGGTTTCGCCGTGTTTGGCCAGGTTGGTCCCAAACTCCTGACCTCAGGTGATCTGTCTGCCTCGGCCTCCCAAACTACTGGGATTACAGGCATGAGCCACCATACCTGGCCTGTAGTGGAGAGGGGTCGTAGCTTGGTCACAAGGCTGTTGGTTCTGCACTAGGGTCCACTTTTAGTTGGCTTGTTACAAGGGGCTTGGGTAGTTGTAATTTCCATTTTATTTTTGGACTTTCCTCTGTAGGGCAGAACACTAGGGCAGTTTTTTGCAGTCGGGTCTGCATATGGTGGGCTTTATATCAGGTTGTGGATGAGTGCGGCTTTCACTGAGTACCAGAGAGGATTTCCCCAGGTAACTGTGTGGGTTTCTAGTTAGGCAGAACTGGCCATAAACCGTGGCTCAGGAAGCTGGAACAGTCATTTAAATGCTTCAGGGTCCACAGTAAAGGCCTGCATCGCTATAAACCAGTATCTTCCTCCAGGGCGTTTGAAGAACAGAACCTCTCCCAGACTGTGGCTGGAAGCAGTTTGGGATGGTTACAGAGTAAGTTCAGAATTTTCTGTGGGACCAAGTTGGGTAGGCCATTTTCTGGTCTGTAGTTAAGAACAGGGGTCCCGTAGTTTGCCATCTGAATGAGAGCCTGCCTTCTGAAAAAGAAAACTCCTTAATCTTGGGCTTTATGAGAGTTTTACAACTGCCTCCCTGGATCTCAAAGCTCTTTTAAAGGAACTTATTTTTGAGATGGGGTCTTGCTACATAACCCAGCCTGATCTTAAAATCCTGGCCTGAAGCAATTCTACCTCAGCATACCACGTAGCTGTCATTGCAAGTGTGAGCCATGATACCTGGCTCTCATAAAGGCATTTTTGTCTAGGATGGCTGACAAATTTTCTTGCTCTGCGGGGATAAGCAAGTAGGGCACCTTTTATTTTTCCATCTTACTGTTGTCACTCTCCCTATACATTTTTAGTTTTTATTTTATTTTATTTTATTTTTTTGAGTCAGAGTCTCGCTCTGTTGCTCAGGCTGGAGTGCAATGGCACAATGTCAGCTCATTGCAACCTCCACTTCCCACTTTCAACTGATTCTGCTGCCTCAGCCTCCCAGGTACCTGAGGTTACAGGTGTCCCCCATCAAACCTGGCTAATTTTTTTGTATTTTAAGTAGAGATGGGATTTCACCATGTTGGTCAGGTTGGTTTAAAACTTCTGACCTCAAATGATCCACCCATCTCAGCCTCTCAAAGTGCTGGGATTACAGGCATGAGCCACCGTGCCTGATCCAGTTTCTATTTTTTATTTCCAAATTTGTCTGTAATTTTGGATTCAGACATTTAGGACAATTATACTAGAATTTACATATTATGTCTGAAGTAAATTAGATAATTAGTAAGCACTCCATATTTACTAATATAGTTATAAATTTAAGTTTGCTGTAGGTAAAAGAGAATGATAAGATTTGTACCTACTTTTGTACCCTAATTCTAAATAATATAATTTTTTCCCAAATATTTGTTTTATATATCAGAGGCTCTAACCGTATTCTGCAATATATATATATGTAATTTAGTTGTAAGGCTATTCTTTGCCTCTAAAGTTGGATTACAGCAGTTTCACTTTTTGTAAGTATAGCATCTATTTAAAATATAAAAATTATCTGTAGTTTCTTTTAAATGTTTATTAAAAGTTTCTCATTAGAATCTTGTATTTATGATTATACTGCATTTTCTCTAAAATTTTACTGCTGTACAGTTCATGCCAATGATGCAAAAGTACAAAGTTACTGTCAAATATTGTAGTTATCTAAACAAATTCTTCTTTAATGGTGCATCAATGTTGCATACCAGATTTTTTTTTTTTTTTTGAAACAGAGTTTCACTCTTGTTGCCCAGGCTGGAGTGCAATGGCATGATCTCAGCTTACTGCAACCTCCGCCCCTCCAGGTTCCAGAGATTCTCCTGTCTCAGCCTCCTGAGTAGCTGGGATTATAGGCGTTTGCCATCATGCCCAGCTAATTTTCGTATTTTTAGTAGAGACGGGGTTTCATCATATTGGTCAGGCTGGTCTTGAATTTCTGACCTCAGGTGATCCACCTGCCTCGGCCTCCCAAAGTGCTGGGATTACAGGCGTGAGCCACTATGCCTGGCCTTGCATACCAGATTTTATGAGTAAACGTTTCTCTTATTATTGTTTTCCAGTTTCATATTAGTGTATTTCTTCAGTGTAGGTTTCTTAACATCAGTTTATTGTGTTTTTTGGTTTTACCTATGTATTATAATTTCAGACAATTTTCAATTCTGTATGCTTTAAGTCAATATGGGATTTAATTAAGAGATAAATCACTGGCCGGGCATGGTGGCTCATGCCCGCAATCCCAGCACTTTGAGAGGCTGAGGCAGGTGGATCACAAGGTCAGGAGATGAGACCATCCTGGCTAACACGGTGAAACCCTGTCTCTACTAAAAAATACAAAAAAATTAGCCAGGTGTGGTGGTACATACCTGTAGTCCCAGCTACTCGGGAGGCTGAAGCAGGAGAATCACTCAAACCCGGGAAGTGGAGATTGCAGTGAGCCAGATCATGCCATTGCACTCCAGCCTGGGTGACAGAGCAAGATTCCATCTCAGGAAAGAAAAAAAAAAAAAAAAAGATCAATCACCAAATGTCTATCACAATCATATTATATGTGTGTGTGTTTATAAATATATGACCCCAATTTTGGTGAAAGCTTATCTTGTTTATATTATTTTTTAGCTAATTTTTAATGGTGGTTTTATCTTCTCTAAGTGAGTAGTCATGGAAATAGTCTATTTTCACCATGTGTTTAATGATGAATGTATATTTTCTTTGTATGAGAGAAACACTTTTGTAATTTGAGGGTAATTTTTAAAAAGGTTTATAATGCTGTATTTTTTTGAGTTTTTTTTAATGTTAGTGTGGTAAAAACACGTAACATGAAATTTACCATCTTAAATCTATTGAAGTGTACATTTCAGGCATGGTGGTGACTCACATCTGTAATCCCAGGATTTTGGGAGGCCAAGACAGATGGATTGCTTCAGGCCAAAGTTTGAGACTAGTCTGGGCAATATATGGAGATTCCCTCTCTACAAATAATTTTTGAAAATAGCCAGGCATGGTGGTGTGCACCCATGGTACAAGCTTTTTGGGAGATTGAGGGGGAAGGATTACACAAGCTTTGAAGTTAGAGTCTACAGTGAGCCATAATTGCACCACTGTACTTCAGCTTGGGTGACAAAGTGAGACCCTGTCTTAAAAAAAAAAAATGTACATTTCAGGCATGATAAAAATATTTATATTGTTATTCAAAAAACTTCTAGAAATTTTACACCTGTGAAACTAAATACACATTAAGTAACAAGTGCTCATTTTGCCCTCTTTTCAGCCCTTGACAAACACCCTTTTACTTGCTGATTTTATGAGTGTGACTACTTAAGATATCTCAAATAAGTTGAGTCATATGGTATCCATAATTTTGTTACTTGCTAATTTCAGGTGACATAATATTCTCAAAATTTATCTTAAAATGAGGCAAGATTTTCTATTTGAAAGCTGAATAATATTACATTGTAGGTATATGTTACATTTTTTGATGTATTTATAAATCAAGGGACATCTAAGTTTCTTCAGCCTTTTGGCTTTTGTGCATACTGATACAAAAAATATGGATGTTCATATGTCATTCAGGTCCTGCATTTTCTGTTATGAATATAGATTCATAAATGAGATTTTTGTATTTGATGATTTCATTTTTAATTATTTGAGAAACATTTATAACTTTTTTTTTTTTTTGACACAGAGTTTCGCTCTTGTCGCCCAGGCTGGAGTCCAATGGCATGATCTCAGTTCACTGCAACCTCTGCCTCCTGGATTCAAGCAATTCTTCTGCCTCAGCTTCCTGAGTAACTGGGATTACAGGCATGTGCCACCATGCCTGGTTAATTTTGTATTTTTAGTAGAGATGGAGTTATTCCATGTTGGTCAGGCTGGTCTCGAACTTCTGACCTCAGGCGATCTGCCTGCCTCGGCCTCCTTGTTTTCCACCAACAGTCAACATAGTTTTTTGTTTTTTTTTTAATTTGTAGTTTTTTATTCTTATTTTTTTTTTGAGATGGAGTCTCACTCTGTCACCTAGACTGAAGTGCAGTGATTTGTTCTCATGTCCCCGGTTCAAACAATTCTCCTGCCTCAGTCTCAGAGTAGCTGAGATTACAGGCACCCACCACTATGCCTGGCTAATTTTTGTGTTTTTAGTAGAGATGGGGTTTTGCCATATTGGCCAGGCTGAGCTCGAACTCCTGACCCATGGTGATTCACCTGTCTCAGCATCCCAAAGCACTGGGATTAATGTGAGCCATTGTACCTACCTGGATGGTTTTATTTTTATTGCATCATCAACTGATTTTGTATTTTTAAAAATTTTATAGTAGCCATTCTAAATGGGTGTAAGGTGATTTTGTTTTTCATTGTGATTTTTATGCATTTTTCTACAAATTGTAATTTCGTGTCTTTTTAAATGCTTCTTCCTATTTGTGTATATTTTTGGTAAAAATTTAGTTCAATTATTTGTACATTTCCAAATCAGATTATTCAACTTTATTATTAGTCTTAAGAGTTGTTTATAGGCCAGGCACAGTGGCTCACGCCTATAATTCCAGCATTTTGGGAGGCTGAGGCAGGTGGATCACGAGGTCAGGAGATTGAGACCATGGTGAAACCCTGTCTCTACTAAAAATATAAAAAATTAGCCGGGTGTGGTGGTGCGCTCCTGTAATCCCAGCTACTCGGGAGGCCAAGACAGAAGAACGGTGTGAACCCGGGAGACAGAGTGTGCAGTGAGCCGAGAACGTGCCGCAGCTACTAGGGAGGCTGAGGCAGGAGAATTGCTAGAACCCAAGGCAGAGCTTTCAGTGAGCCAAGATCGTACCACTGCACTCCAGCCTGGGCGACAGAGTGAGACTCCGTCTTAAAAAAAAAAGTTGCTTATATATTATGAATATTAATGAATATCACATGTGATTTACAAATACTTTCACTCATTTTCTAGGAGGCATTGTCTCTCTATTGAATGTTCTTTGATGTACAGAAATTTCGAGGTATAGTGTAGTTAAATTTTTCTGTTCTTTTCTTTGTTGTTCATGCATTTAAGGTTGTATCTAAGAAAATGGTGCCAAGACCAGTGTCATGTCTTTTCTCCATATTTCTTTTTAAAAGATTTGTTAGTTCCTTTTTTCTGTATATGTGTTTGATTTAAAATATTTGTATATATAATTCAAGAAAATTATCCAGCTTTATTAGTGTTGGTATCCACGTTTCAACATCATTTTTTGAAGAGATTTTTTTTTTTCTATTGCTTATTCATGGCAACTTTGTAGAAGTTCATTTGATCATATACAGAAGAGTTCATTTTAGGGATCTTTATTCTGTTCTTTCATCTACTTATCTGTCTTTGTGTCAGTACCACATTGTTATTGTAGCTTTTAATATGTTTTGAAATCAGAAAGTATAATGCCTCTTTATTGTTTTCATATGCTTGGCTATAGTTTTTTTTTTTTTGGAGACAGAGTCTCACTCTGTCACCCAGGCTGGAGTGCAGTGGCACGATCTTGGCTCACTGAAAGCTCTGCCTCTCAGGTTCTAGTAATTCTCCTGCCTCAGCCTCCTGAGTAGCTGGGATTACAGGCATACACAGCCATACCCAGCTAATTTTTTGTATTTTAGTAGAGACAGGGTTTCACCATGTTGCCCAAGCTGGTCTCAAACTCCTGAGTTCAGCAGGAAATCCACCCGCCTTGGCCTCCCAAAGTGCTAGGATTACAAGTGTGAGCCACCGTGCCTGGCTTGGCTATAGTTTTTAATCAAATTTTAAAATTGTGAAGCATATTTAAATTGTATTATTGAATCTTATGTAGAGATTATATTGAATTAGTTCACCACTGTAGCTTGTATTGACAACTTTGGAAAAATTAAATTCTTCAGTCCTTGAGCAAGAATATGTTGAAGAGTGTGTTTCATTTTGATATATTTTTGGATTTGCCAGTTTTGCTTTTAATTCCTAGTTTTATGCAATTTTGGTCAAAAAACACAGTGTATAATTTTGGTCTTCTTAAATGTATTTGTCGTCGTTGTTGTTATTGTTGTTGTTTTGAGACAGGATCTTATTCTTGCCCAGGCTGGAGTGCAGTGACATGATTTAGGCTCACTGCTGCCTCAACCTCCTGGGCTCAAGTCAACCTTAGCCCCTTAAGTAGCTGGGTGTACAGACATGCACTACCATCCCTGGCTCATTTTTTATTATTATTTATAGAGACAGTGTCTCACTATGTTGCCCTGGCTGATCTCAAACTTGTAGCCCCAAGTGATCCTCCTACTTTTGTTTCCAAAATTTTAGGATTATAGGCATAAGCAACTGCACCCAGCTGGTATTCTTAAATTTAATAAGACCTGGTATTTATCATAGCAGAATACACAAGGTGCAAAGAAGAATATTGTATATTCTCTTGCTTTTTACTGGAAAGGTTTGTATGAGTCTGTTAAGTCTACTTTGTCTGTGATATGGTTTGGATGTCCATGTTTCCAAACCTCATGCTGCAATGTAATCTTCAGTGTTGGATGTGGGACCTGGAAAGAGGTATTTTTGTCATGGAGGTGAATTCCTCATGAATGACTTGGCACCATCGTCTTCGTAATAAGAAAGTTTACACTCTGTTAATTCAAAAGAGAGCTGGTTCATTAAAGGAACCTGGTTCCTTCACCTCACACTTTCTCTGTCTATTACCATGTGATATTTCCAGTTACTCTTTGCCTTCTACCATAACAGTAAGCTTCCTGAGACTCTCACCAGAAACAGATGCTGGCACACACTTCTTGTACAGTCTGCCAAACTGTGAGCAAAGTATGCCTTTTTTCTTTATAAATTATCCACTCTCAGGTATTCCGCTATATGCGAAATAATTGGAGTTGGCAATTTACTTCTAAAGGCACTATGTTATGTTGGAGAGCAGAAAAAGCTGTGTTGGGTAAATGTAACCAATTTATATTTTCCTTCTATGTGGCTCTTTGCATTGGGCTCACCTGGGGCACTGCACACACTTATTTATAAATTTTTCACTGATGCATTTTGATCAGTATGTTTTTGTTACATTTATATGTCTGTAAATAAATTAGGGCCTGTGGTATTTTTCTATGACATCTTGCTTATGTAGCTTGTGTGATTTTATATGTTATGTAAAGTATATTTATCTCTGAGTCTAGCAAGTGGAATAATTTGTTATTTTTATTTTTTTCAGTTATGTGTTCTCATTTTACCCAAGACTTTTGGCCAGAGCAGCATATAAAAGATCATTGCCAAAAAGTGACACTGAGAAGATATAAAAACTGTGAACATAAAAATGTACATTTAAAAAAAGACCATAAAAGTGTGGATAAGTGTAAGGTGCACAGAGGAGGTTATAATGGATTTAACCAATGTTTGCCAGCTACCCAGAGCAAAATATTTCTATTTGATAAATGTGTGAAAGCCTTTCATAAATTTTCAAATTCAAACAGACGTAAGATAAGCCATACTGAAAAAAAACTTTTCAAATGCAAAGAATGTGGCAAATCATTTTGCATGCTTCCACATCTAGCTCAACATAAAATAATTCATACCAGAGTGAATTTCTGCAAATGTGAAAAATGTGGAAAAGCTTTTAACTGCCCTTCAATCATCACTAAACACAAGAGAATTAATACTGGAGAGAAACCCTACACATGTGAAGAATGTGGCAAAGTCTTTAACTGGTCCTCACGTCTTACTACACATAAAAAATTTTATACTGGATACAAACTCTACAAATGTGAAGAATGTGGCAAAGTTTTTAACAAGTCCTCAATCCTTACTACCCATAAGATAATTTGCACTGGAGAGAAATTCTACAAATGTAAAGAATGTGCCAAAGCTTTTAACCAATCCTCAAACCTTACTGAACATAAGAAAATTCATCCTGGAGAGAAACCTTACAAATGTGAAGAATGTGGCAAAGCTTTTAACTGGCCCTCAACTCTTACTAAACATAAGAGAATTCATACTGGAGAGAAACCCTACAAATGTGAAGAATGTGGCAAAGCCTTTAACCAGTTCTCAAACCTTACTACACATAAGAGAATCCATACTGCAGAGAAATTCTATAAATGTACAGAATGTGGTGAAGCTTTTAGCCGGTCCTCAAACCTTACTAAACATAAGAAAATTCATACTGAAAAGAAACCCTACAAATGTGAAGAATGTGGCAAAGCTTTTAGATGGTCCTCAAAGCTTACTGAACATAAGTTAACTCATACTGGAGAGAAACCCTACAAATGTGAAGAATGTGGCAAAGCCTTTAACTGGCCCTCAACCCTTACTAAACATAACAGAATTCATACTGGAGAGAAACCCTACAAATGTGAAGTATGTGGCAAAGCCTTTAACCAGTTCTCAAACCTTACTACACATAAGAGAATTCATACTGCAGAGAAACCCTACAAATGTGAAGAATGTGGCAAAGCTTTTAGCCGGTCCTCAAACCTTACTAAGCATAAGAAAATTCACATTGAAAAGAAACCCTACAAATGTGAAGAATGTGGCAAAGCTTTTAAGTGGTCCTCAAAGCTTACTGAACATAAGATAACTCATACTGGAGAGAAACCCTACAAATGTGAAGAATGCGGCAAAGCTTTTAACCATTTCTCAATCCTTACCAAACATAAGAGGATTCATACTGGAGAGAAACCCTACAAGTGTGAAGAATGTGGCAGAGCTTTTACCCAATCCTCAAACCTTACTACACATAAGAAAATTCATACTGGAGAGAAATTCTACAAATGTGAAGAATGTGGAAAAGCTTTTACCCAATCTTCAAACCTTACTACACATAAAAAAATTCATACTGGAGGAAAACCCTACAAATGTGAAGAATGTGGCAAAGCTTTTAACCAGTTCTCAACTCTTACTAAACATAAGATAATTCACACTGAGGAGAAACCCTACAAATGTGAAAAATGTGGCAAAGCCTTTAAGTGGTCCTCAACCCTTACTAAACATAAGATAATTCATACTGGAGAGAAACCCTACAAATGTGAAGAATGTGGCAAAGCTTTTAAACTGTCCTCAACCCTTTCTACACATAAGATTATTCATACTGGAGAGAAACCCTACAAATGTGAAAAATGTGGCAAAGCTTTTAACCGATCCTCAAACCTTATTGAACATAAGAAAATTCATACTGGAGAGCAACCCTACAAATGTGAAGAATGTGGCAAAGCATTTAACTATTCCTCACACCTTAATACACATAAGAGAATTCATACTAAAGAGCAACCCTACAAATGTAAAGAATGTGGCAAAGCTTTCAACCAATATTCAAACCTTACTACCCATAACAAAATTCATACTGGAGAGAAACTCTACAAACCTGAAGATGTAACAGTGATTTTGACAACACCTCAAACTTTTTCAAACATAAAATAAATTATACTGGTGAGAAATTCTAGAAATGTAAAGAATGTGACAAAGGCTTTACATGGTTGTCACACTTGATTATAGATAAGATAATTTATATTGGAGTAAACTTCTACAAGTATGAAGAATGTGGCAAAACTTTTAATTAATGCTCATACCTTATTGTACAGGAAAGAATTTTTACTTGGAAAAACATGTATACACAAAGAATGTGGAAAAGCCATTAATATGTGCTCATATCTTACTCAACATCAGAGAGTCTGTACTTGATAAAACCATTATAGATGCAACTAGTGTCAAAATATCTTTCAGAAAATAGAAGCCTTTAAAGTGAAGAAGATAATTCATTCTGAAGACAAACATTACAAATATTAAGAGGGTTGTAGTACCATTACTTGCATCGCAGATCTTATTGTACACATTTTGTACTAAAGAAAACCCTGAAGCATTGCTCAAATACTGTTCAACATCAGAAAATTTATATTAGAAAAAAACCCTGGAAAATGTAATAAATTTGTAAAAACAGTTTTGAAAAACTACAGCTTATAAAACATGAGGGTCTATAATACTCGGTTGATAGTTCAAAGTTTGTTCAACATCAGGGAATTTATATTGGAGAAAAACCCTACAAATGTAATCAGTTTGGAAAAACATTTTTTTAAAAACCACAGCATAGAAAACACCAGAGTGTTCATATTAAAATATGTTTTCACAGATGCAGTAAAAATGAAAAAAATTTAATCCGAAATTAAGTTTATGTAAATATCTGAGAATACACAGTAGAAATATCTAAGGCACGGACACTTCAGACATTACACTAAATCAGTGCTAAGTACAGAAAACAACACTAAATAAAACTTGGTGGATAAATTATTTGTATATAACATTAAAAGAAGTAGAAGATTTTCAGAGTTATAATTACAATTAAAGTATACTTTTATCTTGAAAAAATTACTGATTTTTAAATTAGTGAATAATGATGTAATTAAACTCTCACATAACTTTATGCTCTTTTTTCATTCCTGCTATATTCACATGTGAAAGCATGTGACCAATTGTTGCTGCATCAAAGATGTGAGAGATTCTTTTATTAGGTGGGCATTATTTAAAACATTTTTTATGGAACAATAAGGATATTAAAGTGTAAGATGCAGCCAGGCATGGTGGCTCATGCCTATAATCCCAGCACTTTGGGAGGCTGAAGCCGGTGGATCACCTGAGGTCAGGAGTTTGAGACCAGCCTGACTAACATGGTGAAACCCTGTCTTTACTAAAAATACAAAAATTTGCCAGGCACCTATAATCCCAGCTACTTCAAAGGCTGGAGCAGGAGAATCACTTGAACCTGGGAAGTGGAGGTCTCAGCCGAAATCATACCCTTGCACTCCAACCTGGGCAACAAAAGTCAAACTCCATCTCAAAAAAAAAAAAAAAAATGTAAGATGCATGATGAAAATATAACTGGAGAGGCTCTTTGTGGTTAACTTATAAAGGAGTGATGCAAGAGGTAGGTTTTCAGAGTAATATTCTTCTGCATTATAGTGAGAAAACAAGTTTTTTATTTTAGTTAAAATTGGTTAAATTAGGAAGTCATTTTACTTATTGTAATTTTATGTAGTTAAATAAAGTACATTTTTAAATTTTTAGATTACATGGAAACATAACTTTTAAAAAATGTGTTAAGACCATTGTACATTCAATGAAGCATTATTATGCTTCTAACTTTAACCTATTCCACCTTACTCAAGGGTGTATGTAAAAGATAGTAACAGTATACTATTTGGTAACATAATGGACTAACATTTCTAGTAATCTATTTCACCAGTGGCTTTCAACTGCAAATAAGTTAAAGAATATTTTTCTATAGGTTAAATATTCCTTTTTGTCTTATTTAAACTTACTGTTCTTAATTTCTGTGGGTACATAGTATGATTTTAATTATCTTATTTTATTCTTTGTGCTATTCATAATTTTTTTTGTTTGGTGTTTTTTTTTGCTTTTTTTTTTTTTTGAGACGGAGTCTCACTCTCGCCCAGGCTGGAGTGCAGTGGCACGATCTCGGCTCACGGCAAGCTCCGCCTCCCAGGTTCACGCCATTCTCCTGCCTCAGCCTCCCAAGTAGCTGGGACTACAGGTGCCCAGTACTTGCTTGGGTTTTTCTTTTGGAGACGGATTCTGGCTCTGTCACCCAGGCTGGAGTACAGTGGCATGATCTCAGCTCACTGCAACCTCCACTTCCCCGGTTCAAGTGATTCTCCTGCCTCAGCCTCCCAAATAGCTGAGATTACAGGTGTCCACCATCACACCAGGCTAATTTTTGTATTTTTAGTAGAGACGGAGTTTCACCATGTTGGCCAGGATGGTCTCGATCTTCTGACCTCGTGATCTGCCTGCCTCGGCCTCTCAGAGTTCTGGAACCACAGGCATGAGCCACTGCATCTGGCCAAATGTGTATATATTTATGCAATATATGACATGTTTTGATACAGGCATATAACATGTATTAGTCACATCAGGATAAATAAAGTATCCATTACCTTCAGCATTTATCCTTTGTATTACAAGCCAATTCTACACTTCATTATTTTAATGTACAATGAAATTGTTATTGACTACAGGGTCATTTTAATTATAAAAATTCTATAGAAGTATAAATAAAATCCATACATTCCTGAGTCATGAATAAACATTGTTATATATTTTTCTTTGAATATGTGGCCACTCTGCCTGAAACACATAGTTTTAGTTTCGACTGACATAGGGTTAAATATACATTACTCTAAAGATAAACCTTAGGTGTAAGAAAATTATGGAGTAAGTAACTGTTCTTGTGAGTATGAGTTTGTACCTATTTTAGGAAGAAAAAATCAATATTGAAGCAAAACAAGTAATTTTAATAAGGTGACTAATTTACTAGAAAACTAAAAACCTCAAAAATGCTGAAAGGAAATCTATACTGTCTGCTTTCTATTGAATTCATTACTGTAAGATCTTATGGTTTGTGGTTCAGAATCTCGCCATGCAAACTTTTTTTTTATTTGCTTGGTACTCATGCTAGACCCATAATTTTTTTATTATTTTTTCTTTTCTAGTTCATGAGGTATTAGGTAAGCTCACTGGGGATTATAAGAATGATTTTTATGAAATTTAGTTGTGCACACAAAATAATTTTTAGGTGCAATTCCACAATTAATGTTTTAAGTTACATTTAGTTAGGACATTTGATTTTGTTTATTTAATTGGATACTTCTATATAAACCTACTTTAGTTATTGTTCATTTCACTTTCTATAATTGACATATGTAAATTTATTGAGCTAATTAGTTCGGGTAAATACTAGGGAGGCTTCATAAGTTCTGAAGTTTTTTTGTTCCGTTTTGTTTTGAGACAGAGTCTCGCTCTGTCACCCAGACTGGAGTGCAGTGGCATGATCTCGGCTCACTGCAACCTCCGCCTCCCAGGTTCAAGCAATTCTCCTGCCTCAGCCTCCTGAGTAGCTGGGACTACAGGCACATACCACCATGCCCAGCTAATTTTCTGTTTTGTATTTTTAGTAGAGACGAGGTTTCACCGTGTTAGCCAGGATGGTCTCCATATCCTGACCTTGTGATATGCCCACCTCAGCCTCTCAAAGTGCTAGGATTACAGCCATGAGCCACTGCGCCTGGCCTTATGAGGATGTTTCTATACATAAATGTAGCGAACAAGCATGACAGTGCTTGCTGTGTAACAGATTGTCCATAATAAGCCAAAAATATTTCTGCTGGAGTTAGTTTGTAACTTCAAGTCAGAGACGGAAAATATCAGTGATGAAATAACACTGATTCTTCCTGTGGAGAGAACATTTTCCTCATCTTTAGTAAAAATACAAAAATTAGCTGATCATGGTGGCACATGCCTGTAATCCCAGCTACTCAGGAGGCTGAGGCAGGAGAATCACTTGAACCCCAGAGGGAGAGGTTGCAGTGACTCGAGATCACGCCATTGCACTCCAGTCTGGGCGACAGAGTGAGACTCCATCTCAGAAAAAAACAAAAAACTGAAGTTTTGTAAGCATCCTCAAAGAAATCTACACCTGTTTCCCAAATACTTGCAATTCAAAATTAAATTTCACAGAATCTTTTCACAAGAGTGGATAGACAGTTGTTTTCTTCAAACTGAGACCTGGACTATAAGGTCTTGATTCTAGCAGATCTGGTAGGACTATCTACAAACCTGCATGCAGGGCTCTGTGAGTGGCTGCTGGAGCACATTGGTGGGCAGAGAAGGGCCATGGAGACATTTATGATCACCAGATGCCTTCAAAGCTGCATTATGCAAATGCTGGGCTTCACTTCCTAATGAGTTCTAGCAGACTAGTGTTTCCACCAGTCCCTGACCCATGCCTTCTGAATCTGCCTTGCCCAGGGTGCCATATTCTAGTTGAACTAATTTGATATTTGTTACAGAAAAAAAGGCAGCAGGTGGATACCCCTTTCCAGGGCATTAATAATTGGATGCTTGGTGTCTCAGGGTTTATTCTAACCAAGATGACTGACAGTAATGGACACAGTTTTACCTTTGCCCAAAAAAGTTTATTTCAAGTGGAACATTTTTTATAAGTTTATTAAATATAACTCTAAGAATATAGAGGTTTTTTTTAATGACTTCTCAAGAACAGGTGTTGGCAAACTTTTTATAAGAAAGCAGAGAGTAAATAATGTATACTGCACCATGTGGCATTTGCCACATCCACTTACTCAGCCCTGAAGCTCTAAGAGGCTGGAACAAATGAAGAGGCTGGAATAAATGAAGGCAGTGAAGGGGTAGCCAGTGGGGCCTCAGCCAGCAGGCCCATGGCTGCTGCTGGTCCCTGATATGGGGGGAGCCACAAGGGAACACAGCAGGTTATGCAGGACACAGACCCTTGAGTTTGCTGAAGTTTCCCATGGGACCAGGCTCTGCCCCAGAAATGCCACTAACAGTACCCACTCATCATGAGGGCTGTATGCACATCTTTTGCCTGCTCCCACTCTTTGCCCAGACTGGGGCCTGCTGCTGCCACTGCCAGGGGAACATGGCCACCTGCAGATGAGGTCAGGCAGAGGAAACAGTGTAAGAGTCAGGATTTCAGCAGCTCCCCATGTTTCTACAGGCAGCTTCTTTTTCCAGGAACAGGGTCCTGTTTCCAAGCTAGCATCTGCTATTGTGAGGGTTCTTATGTGCTGCCTGGAAGGTGCTCTTGGCTGCAATTTTGGGCAAGGGTTTCGGGAGGTCTTCAAAGGCACGGGTCTAAACTTCCAAACATAGCAGCTGTGCCTTGGGGTCTTCATGTCACCATTCTGACTGTGGACATGATAAGATTTCACATTTTTATAACTTTAAAGAATTTTTATTTTTAATTAAAACTTCCATGCCTTCTGTAATATTTTCAGATACTACATTTGAGGCTATCCTGTAAATGTCTTATACTTGTATCTTTTTGTGGCTGTTTGCATGTTGCAATAGTGATGTTTTTATTACTGTAAACATTTTAAGTTTGTGTTTTAGGAGACTTTGACCTATTTGTGGCCTCTTTTTGAGACTCATGTTTATTGTAGAAAGAGGAATAACAGAGATCCATGTTTGAGTCAGATCAATCTCCTTTTGCCATCAAGGATTTAACATCAGAGGCTCCAAAAATGTAAAAGCTGATTTAATCTTGAACAAAAAGTGTATGTATTATTAATACGACACAGTAAAATATTTTTGTTCATATTTTCAATAAATTGAAAAGGAAAAAGAAAAAATAGGATTTTTCTCATACTGGCTTTTTCAGGTCTTTTGATTGAAAAACAGAATCTCCTGTATCAAACAATAAAAGATTATTTATTTTATTTTATTTTTTTCTGAGGCGGGAGTCTCACTCTGTCACCCAGGCTGGAGTGCAGTGGTGCAATCTCCACCTCCCAGGTTCAAGTGATTTTCCTGCCTCAGCCTCCCAAGTAGCTGGGATTACAGGTGCCCACCACCACGCCTGGCTAATTTTGGTATTTTTAGTAGAGATGGGGTTTCACCATATTGGCCAGGCTGGTCTCAAACTCCTGACCTTGTGGTCCACCTGCCTTGGCCTCCCAAAGTACTGGGATTACAGGCGTGAACCACTGCACCCAGCCCAAGATTTTGGTGTTTTTTAAAAAATCTTTTAATTATCACTTTGGCTAAATAAGTGACTATTATTTTATGAGAACTTGTGATTCTGTTTCGGTCAAGTGTTTTAACCCTTTGACATATTTGACAGGCTTTCCAGAATGAAATTTCAGCTTAATAATTGTCTTTTCTTTGACCCTTAACTTTTAGATGTTGCAGAGGGCTAATGCAACATCCAGAAGAGTAATCATCAGAATTATTTGATATGTTAAATTACATGGAAAGCATCATAAAATTAAAAATGATGTCTGACCTTCTTCGACTTATATTTTAACAAATGCTATTAGCATTTATTTGAAAATTGTATGAAATTTCTGAGTATATGCTATTAGTCATAATTATGGTTATTATGATAGGTTATTATAGGACACAGATAAAATCAATTTTTTCATTTGTTTCTTTATAACTATTTTATTTCCACAGTTAATGAATTAATTTTAGCATAGTTTTATGAAAAGATGGAAAGGACTCAGACAAGTTGAGTACAAATTTCTGATAATTTTACAATCAAACTGTTTAGACTGTGTAAGAAGTGTGAGAATTCTAATGAAGAGAATGACTATTATGAAACTACTAATCCAGGCAAAACAAAAATTAATTGAACATCATGAAAATACTCTACCACATTTTTATACTAAATTAGCCAGTACTAAAATTGTTTTAGATATGCCATTTGAATAAACTTTGTGTTCCAAGTCAAATTATGTATGATAACTTAGTTATCCGTGCTATGCACCTGAATTGAAGAAACAAACCAGATATTGAAGAGGACGTAAATTTAATGTTATGTGTGGACTCATGGAGAACCTAGACAGCCAACAGCCACTTGTTCATTTCTGAGTTCTTAAAGCTTCCTCTATCAAAATCACTGCATTTAATTACTCATCACAGAAGAGATAAAAAATAAATTAAGTTAAATTGAGAGAGAGAGAGAGAGTGTGTGTGTGTGTGTGTGTGTGTGGTGACTATTCTAATTACTAAAATAGGTTAGGACCAATTTTTTTTTTGTCAAACAGAATCCTGAGAAGACAATCAAAACTTCATGTACATTTCTGCTACCCGATGGGCTATTTAAACATTTGTGAAGAAATTTTAGGCCGGGTGCAGTGGCTCACTCCTGTAATCCCAGCACTTTGGGAGGCAGAGGTGAGTAGATCTCTTGAGGTCAGGAGTTTGAGACCAGCCTGGCCAACATGGTGAAACTCTGTCTCTACTAAAAATACAAAATAGCTGGACATGGTGGCACTCACCTGTAATCCCAGCTACTCAGGAGGCTGAGGCAGGAGAATCGCTTGAACCCAGGAGGTGGAGGTTGCAGTGAGCCAAGATTGTGCCACTGCACTGCAGCTTGGGCAACAGAGCGAGGTTCTGCTTTAAAAAAAAAAAAAAAGGAATTTTATTTGTCATTTTTAATTCATGTCTCTAGAATAAAAGTTTTCTCAGGCCGGGCGTGGTGGCTCACACCTGTAATCCCAGTACTTTGGGAAGCCGAGGCGGGTGGATCACCTGAGGTCGGGAGTTCAAGACCAGACTGACCAACATAGAGAAACCCTGTCTCTACTAAAAATACAAAATTAGCTGGGCATGGTGGCACATACCTGTAATCCCAGTTACTTGGGAGACTGAGGCAGGAGAATCACTTGAACCCAGGAGGCAGAGGTTGTGGTGAGCCAAGATCATGCCATTGCACTCCAGCCTGGGCAACAAGAGTGAAACTCCATCTCAAAAAAAAAAAAAAGTTTTCTCATGCAAAAAGTTTGATGTTATAACAGTAGTCAAAATAATATTAGGAAATATGTTTTGCTCATGAAACATTTCTGAAAAAGTCTCCAATAATAAATATACTTATTTTACTAGACACGTTATAAAACTGTTAAATAAGGTATTACAGAAACAGTAATATTGAGCAAAGCTAACTAAATTGACTGAATTGCTTTTGTAATTGCAGATTGATGACAATCAGGTTAACTGAGAGTGAAAAAATGTGTTGACTATTATAAAATAGTCATTGAAAGGCTTATGCACCTGATAATAGAACCGCATGTATCTTCTGCTACTGAAGTCTAATATGACTAAATGCAGCAAAGCTTTAATGCATTATGGCAAAGCATATTTTCACTAGGTAAAGAATGCTTTTAATGGTCTACTGATGGAACACTATAAAACCCTTTATAATCTAGAAACCAGAGATTGAGTCTGCCTGCCATCTACATTGCAGCAAGACTTCAGGACTTTAAACCTTGGGTTGATAATCTCATGACTCAGAAGGGCCCCTCCAAACTTGCAATTGTATACCCATCAGAGATCTTAAGGTAAAGCTAACCAGGGAAGCTTCTCCTCAAAAGCAGATGGTAACATTGACATAGATAACTTTTTTTTTTAACAAGATAAAAAAATCAAGAAAGACATCTCTGCTATCATGACACTCTTAGTCCACTGTTTTTTTCTTATGGCTCTCCAAATGACAAAAATAAAAAAGGGGTCAGTTGTGTGCATTCATGAGCTACACTTTCATATGAAAATGATTTTGCAGCCAACCTTCTATATGGACAAACTTACGCCTTGATAGGTAAAAGATGAAGGGCCAATGTGGGTGAGATTTTTTTTTTTTTTTCAGATGGAGTCTCACTCTGTTGCCCAGGCTGGAGTGCAGTGGTGCGATCTCAGCTCACTGCAACCTCCGACTCCGTGGTCCAAATGATTCTCCTGCCTCAGCCTCCCGAATAGCTGGGATTACAGGCACATGCCATCACGCCCAGCTAAGTTTTGTATTTTTAGTAGAGACAGGATTTCACCATATTGGTCATGATGGTCTCTATCTCCTGACCTCGTGATCTGCCCACCTCAGCCTCCCAAAGTGCTGGGATTACAGGTGTGAGCCACTGCCCCCGGCCTGGTGAGAATTTTTAATAGGACATCTGTTGCTTCATAATATCAAAAACAGAATATTTGTCCACTGCTCTTCACCTACTTTATAAGTTAAAGAGAACTTATTCAGAATAGATTATAGAGTGTTGCCAGGAGGCCATTACTCTTCTTAATGGGTATCATTTGTTAGGTCTTCTTTTTCCCCATGGTTTAGAGTAAATGAGGCAATGGTTAAAAATTTATTGCCTATGCTGGGTGCAGTGTCTCATGCCTGTAATCCCAGCACTTTGGGAGGCCGAGGCAGGCAGATCACGAGGTCAGGAGTTCGAGACCAGCCTGGCCAACATGGTGAAACTCCATCTGTACTAAAAATACACAAATTAGTAGGGCGTGGTGGCATGTGCCTGTAATGCCAGCTACTGGGAAGGCTGAGGCAGAAGAATCGCTTGAACCTTGTAGGCAGAGGTTGCAGTGAGCTGAGATCATACCACTGCACTCCAGCCTGGGCAACAGAGTGAGACTCTGTCTCAGAAAAAAAGAAAAAAAGAAATTTATTCCCCATAATAGGGGTCTATAGCAAATTCTATTGTAAAGGCTATGGTTACACAACAGACTTTAATTTTTCTTAGTAAAATTGAGCTAAATAATAGAATTTCTCTAGATTATTTACTGGATAAACAGAGAAGTATCTGTGAAGTTGCTAATACTTATAGTTGCACATAGAGAAATTCACCAGGTATTACAGAGATTCAGTTGTAGGAGATTAGTGAATAGATTGCTTGTTTGAAATGAGGAGAACATTTATGTAGCTAATTATTTGATCTATTTAATTTTAGTTGGTGGGTTCATGGGACCCTGACTAAAAAGCATACTTGAAACTTTTGATATTATCCCCCGGATAGTCAAAATAGTAGACTCCCTACTGCACTGTATTCTCCCAAAAATTATTGCAGTTTGCATGCAGTTATCTCTAGAATGTCAAATGGTCTGTCTTTAACTGGAACCACAAAAAGTCAAATACATATGTGACCATGAGGACACCATAACCTATGAATGACCTGATGAAAACCAAAAATAATGGAACCTGAGAGTGACACTAAGACCCTGAGTTTTAGTCACACTCTGACCTGTTTGAGAACTTAACCAAAAGGGGGAAAATTTTTAAACAAAATTATTGGAGGCCATTATTCTGGACTGACCTTGTGCACTAGGCCCAAACAGACCAAATCAAAGTAAATGGAGTCACTCATGCTAAATGTGAAATAATCCAATTAAAATTTTAAGTAAATAGGTAGATTGTAAAACAGGCCAGGTTTTATTTTTATTTTGGAAACAGGAGATTTCAATATAAGATGGTCCCCTCTACTGTAATCCTAAAAAACAAATAACATGAAGCTCTTGTTTCCACTTTTAAAACCCACAATTCTGCTATTTCACAGTGGGATTTGAGACTAAATAAGTACACTTTTGATGGTGACAGAGTAATATCAATGTCTAAAGTTTTGGTCTATCTCTCAAAATTGAGAACGTGACCAAAAGGGAGAAATTGTTAATTATCTCTAAAGCTGCCCCCTTTCCTGTTTAACTTTGGTCACTAGGTTTTTTTGTACACAGTAAACTGAAACCCAACTGGATATATAAATAGACTGTAACCCATTATTGTACCAAACACTGTGCTTTTGCAAATAAAAGAACATCAAGTGTTCAAATCGTGATTAAATAAGGCAAATCCCAACCTGTAATCAATCTGGCTGTTTCTGAACCTCACTTTCATTTTCTGTATGTCACGTTGCTTTCGCTGTCTATAAATCTGTTTTCATCATGTGGTTGTGCTAGAGTCTCTCTGCGCCTACCCTGGATCCACAGGCTACCCAATTTGCAAATCATTCCATGCTCAATTGAACTGTTGCTCATGCCTGTAATCCCGCACTTTGGGAGGACGAGGCGGGCGGATCACGAGGTCAGGAATTCGAGAGCAGCCTGACTAACATGGTACAACCCCGTCTCTACTAAAAATACAAAAATTAGCTGGTCGTGGTGGTGCATGCCTATAATCCAGGTACTCAGGAGGCTGAGGCAGGAGAATTGCTTGAACTGGGGAGGCAGAGGTTGCAGTGAGCCAAGATCACACTGCTGCACTCCAGCCTGGGTGACAGAACGAGACTCCGTCTCAAAAATAAAAAATAAATTAAAAAAATTAATTTCTCTAAAGGTTTTTTCTTTTAATGGATTTCAACTATTTTCTATGATGAAAAATAAATAATGTGCTGTTGGTCTTTGATTTTCTAAACTCATCCCTCAGCTATTTCCCCAAATTATTTTATATCTTTTCAAAATACTTCTCCAATTTTTTTCTTTTTTCTTTTTCTTTTTTTTTGAGACAGGGTCTCACTCTGTCACCCAGTCTTTTTTTTTTTTTTTTTTTTTTTTGAGACGGAGTCTTGCTCTGTCACCCAGGCTGGAGTGCAGTGGCGCAATCTTGGCTCACTGCAAGCTCTGCCTCCCAGGTTCATGCCATTCTCCTGCCTCAGCCTCCTGTGTAGCTGGGACTACAGGTGCCTGCCACCACGCCCGGCTAATTTTTTTGTATTTTTAGTAGAGACAGGGTTTCACCGTGTTAGCCAGGATGGTCTTGATCTCCTGACCTCATGATCCACCTGCCTCAGCCTCCCAAAGTGCTGGGATTACAGGCGTGAGCCACTGCACCTGGCCCTTGTCACCCAGTCTTGATTGCAGTGGTGTAACTACTCATAGCTCACTGCAGCTTTGACCTTTCAGGCTTAAGCAATCCTCCTGCCTCTGCCATCTAAGTAGCTGGGACTATAGGCATGCACCACCATGGGTGGCTAATTTCTTCATTTTTGTCATGGAAACAGAATCTTATTATGTTGCTCAGGCTGCATTGGAACTCCTAAGCTCACATAAATCTCCCATCTCAGCATTCCAAAGTGCTAAAAATACAGGTGAGAGCCACCGTGTGTTTCTGCAATTTTTGTGAGGATTATTCCCAATGATAAAAAGTACTCTATGAGCACAAATCTAAAAGGAATCTGACTTCTACTATGGAAATGTCACTCTCCGGGATTTCAATAGTCTAGGGCAGGGCAGCTACTTTAGTTGTGTGATCTATGGAGGTGCATGGGCTTTGGAGTCAGATAAAGTTGATCCTGAGTCTCAGCCCAGCCACTTAGTAGCCTTAGGACTTTGCACAAATTTCTTGATGTGGAAGAGTTCTATATACCACATATGCAAAAAAGGTAGAATGATAGTGATTGCAAAATGACATTTTTTCATCCCTCTTGTATCTATGCCCATAGCCAGGTGCTTTTACAGCTGTTTCCATCAAGATCCGGAATCTGTTTTCGAAACCCTATATCTGGCTGCCCTTATTTGCTCAGGTCAATAGAAACCTGTATACATGACAGTGGGCTAGCTTGGGGCCTAGGCTCAAATGGTATTGAGTGGTTCTGTTTTTCTTTTGGAATGCTGCCATCTCCACGAATAATGCCCATGTTAGCCAGCTGGAAAATAAGATACCATGTGGAGGAGAAGCAAGGTGCCCCTGTTGACAGACCCAGAAGCAGAAGCTCACCCCCAGATGCACAGCTGTCTAGTCAAAAAGCAGGTGATGATACATGTCTGAAGGAGCTCAGCTGAGACCAGAAGAATGGCCCCACTCAGCTCGGCCTAAATGGCTGACCATTTCAATTATAAACTAACAAGTTTTGGATGATTTGTTATGCTGCAATAGCCAACTAATACATGCACCCAGTACAGATAGGATGCCAGGATTCAGTGACAGGTTGACTAAGAGTTGGTTTCTAACAGTGGGCACCCTCTAGGTACTGATTTCTTTCCGTGATTTAAAGTTCGATGTTTTGTAAGAGAATTTTGGGTAATGCAGAAATACTTGTAGACATGTATGCATGTGATTGGTGCTTAGACTCACATAGTCCCCCACACCACAGGAGAAAACAGATAAACAGAGCCTGACCATTAGGGCCAAGACCATATAGCAAACTATGTTTGTTTTTAATCTATTTTCTCCATCTCTAAAATACTGGAGTTCAAGTGTGTGGACAGAACTGAAGACATGGTTGTTTTTTCTCCTGTGGCCCCATCATCCTTTGTTCACTATCTGGTCTCTAAAAGAAAGGTGGGCAACAGGTGGCCAGCAGTTGTTTACCTGTGGCTATTTTATTCCTACTGCCCTCAGCTCTTTCTGTGGGCACTATCTGGTCCACCCTAGGAACCAAAGAGAGATGTTTGTAGGGAGAGTCTCTTCTTTCACTCTGGCAGAAAAGAGATGTTCAGGCCCTTCACACCGCTGACATCAGAGCTGCACTTCAATGTGACAGCTATTGTCCATGTGTGGCTACTGGGTTCCTACAATGTGCCTAGTCTGAAATGCGATATGCTAGAAAGGTAAAATACAAATTCAGTTTCAAAGATTTAGTTCCAAATATTTATATACTTCATCAATAATTACATATTTCTCACAAATTAAAATGATAATATTTTGAATATAATGGGTTAATTACATTGTTAACAATCAGTTCAACTTGTTTCTTTTTAAAGTTTGGCTACTAGAAAATTTAAAATCCACATGTGGTTTACATTCATTTTAGATGATTTTCTCTTTTCTAAAATCTCAGGCTGCCTCCTCAAAGGGCCAGAAGCCAGGAAGGTCATAAAAGCTGAAATTTAAAAATAATTGTTATATTCTTTTCTTTTGTGTATAGCTATATAATGTATTATTTATTTATGCATATGACCTTATACACAAATTTAAAGGCAAATACTCTCTGGGATGGGCCTGGCTCAGCTGAGGGAGGAAGCCCTGTCAGAAGAGAGGGCAGCCTAGGCTGTCACTCTTTCTTCATTGAGCCCAGCATCTGATCATATCTTCTGTCACTCAAAGCCTGACGGGGCGGGGATTTAAGCATTATCCAACCAGGGACGCTGGGCTGGAAACCGTCCAATCAGGCATGCAGCTGGAGCGGAGTGGACGGCTTCCGGGTTTGGCGGGGCCTTTGTCTCTCGCTGTAGCGGGAGTTCCAGGTTTGGTCCTCACTTCTCTGTGTCCTCTGCTCCCAGGGGCCCAGCCTCTGTGGCCCTGTGACCTGCAGATATTGGGAGATCCACAGCTAAGACGCCAGGACCCCCTAGAAGCCTAGAAATGGTGAGAGTGCCCGGTCCGACATCCCGAGAGACGGCGAAGGGGCTGGTTGGAACTGGTGGGAAGTAGCTGTGGCGGGACTCAGGCCTCTCCGCAGTCAGCTTCACAATCTGCGCCCCGAGTTCTCCTTGCCCAGCTCGGCCTCCGTCCCTTTCAGCCATAAGATGGCGGCTGCGCTGACAGCCGGGACCCCAGGCGTCCTGTCTCTTCCCTGCGTAGTGACTGTGCCCTGGCCTGGAGCCCTCTCTTGGCAGCTCTGCACCCCGCAGCGCCGAGTCTCTCTCAGATTGTGCAGGGACCACGGGAGGATCGTCAGGGGAAAATCCTGACTCGGGGTGCGGGTTCATGAATGGGAAGAGCTTTGGTTCGTGGCTTTCCCAGTTCCTCTTTTCTCCTATTTAAAAATGTATGGGAGTCACTGCACAAATATTAAAGATTTTTTTTTTTTTTTTTTTTTTGAGACGGAGTCGCTCTGTCGCCCCGGCTAGGGTTCAGTGGCGCGATCTCCCCTCACTGCAACCTCCGCCTTCCGGGTTCTGGAGATCTCCTGGCTCAGCCTCCCGAGTAGCTGGGATTACAGGCGCCTGTCACTGGGCCGGCCTAATTTTTTTGTATTTTTAGTAGAGACAGGGTTTCACCTCGTTGGCCAGGCTGGTCTTGAACTCCTGACCTCGTGATCTGCCCGCCTTGGCCTCCTAAAGTGCTGGGATTACAGGCGTGAGCCAACGCGCCTGGCCTAAAGAATTTAATCAAACAGTGATTCAAGAATCATAGAGTATCCAGCTATGGTTTGTAGTTTGTTGTCTATGGGAGAGGCTTGAAGGAAAATCTTTTATAAAATGCATGATGAAGAAAACTAAATTTAGTAATTGGTTAGTTACAGTAACGTAGTTTCTTAATTTGTACAATACAGGTGAAGATTTCCTGGTTGTGTAATCAGAGGTTAATTAACAGTTTATAGTTGTTTAAGCCTACATTTTCTCTGAATGTAGTAATTTAAAAAAAATGCACCTGAGTTAGATTTTTTTTTTTTTTAAGTAGGAACACAGGGACTAGAGACATCTCAGTCTAATTGCCTGTCACTTAATTATTTTCACACTCCACGGGGAACTGATTTTCTGCTGCATTTTTCACCTGTGCCCCAAGCAGGTTCTTAAGTCTAACCCCCGTCCTCCATTTCTCCAGCCTCACTCTGGCTTGCAGTAAGATACTAAATTTCCAATTTCTTCTGGCATTCCCAAATGCCAACTTTTCCCCCCTAATTCACATTATCACCTATTTGTCTTTTAGTGTACTTGTTTATGTCATTTTTTAATTGTTTTTGACAAAGCATTAAATGGCACTTTTAAGAAGATTTGTTATCCGTTTGTAAGTATTTTCCATGAAAAGGCAACAAAGACTAATCCTCTGACACTGTATTGTAGAAAATCTCTGTGTCTCTTTTCCTTTTACCTTCTCTAGGCACAGAGATCTTATCAGAATGTTTTTGGGTCAAGGTTTTGGTTTGGAAAAATCTGTGCGGTGATGTGTCCTCAGCCACCCTTTAGTTTTTTCCTGGTCCTGGGTTTCAGTACTATCTGTGGATAAACGAAGATAACCGCCATGGTTCTGTTAGCTAGAGTGCCTAGTGAATGTCAGCTTCTGGTTTATTTTCTCCCATAGGATGACCTGAGGTATGGAATGTGCCCTCTCAAGGGAGCAAGTGGATGCCCTGGGGCTGAGAGGAGTCTTCTGGTGCAGTCTTATTTTGAAAAGGTAAGCCCTTGAGACATTAAAATTGTCTTCACCCAACCCAGCTTTCATTTCTTGGAGACACGTTGCTGGTCACCCAATCAGATGCTGGTATTGAGGGGAAAACACAAAAATAATTTCTGCTCCCTGGATCATCTAAGAGGGGGGCAGAAAAATAGTGAAATAAATATAAAGAAAAATATTGGGATAAAAAGTGAAAATTTTGTTACCAAAAAGTATTCCAAAAGACAGACAACAACAACAGAACTGACCCCAGTGAGATGGTGTAAGAGCTTGCAAAGTAAAATGCACCTGGGGCAGTCACTGGGGCATAGTGCAGTGTCTTCTGAGTGGGTGGTTCTTGAGCACATAAGTGAGCAGGGTGGGTGGAAGAATCTCTCCAGTGATTGAATGACCTGACTTGAAACATGAGTCAGATACATCTATTATTTAATCAGCACTGCCACTACCTGGGTTTGTCACCTTGAAGATATTTATCACTTATTTTGACCTCAGTTTTTTAGCTGTAAATTGCATTATATTAGTAGGGCTTGAAAGGTAGAAAAATATTTACAAATGTCATAAAAGAGGTGGGTTTCAGAAAAAAATATCTGATCATATATTTCATTTGTTAAAAATTTGTTACAAATTCTCATTTACCTTTTTTCCCAGAGTGAGTTAGGAATTTTCTTTTTTTTTTTTTTTTTTTGAGACGGAGTCTCGCTCTGTCATCCAGGCTGGAGTGCAGTGGCGCGATCTCGGCTCACTGCAACCTCCGCCTCCCAGGTTCACGCCATTCTCCTGCCTCAGCCTCTCCGAGTAGCTGGGACTACAGGCGCCCGCCACCACGCCCGGCTAATTTTTTGTATTTTTAGTAGAGACGGGGTTTCACCGTGGTCTCGATCTCCTGACCTCGTGATCCGCCCGCCTCGGCCTCCCAAAGTGCTGGGATTACAAGCGTGAGCCACCGCGCCCGGCCGAGTTAGGAATTTTCTCAGGTGTTTTTTTTTTTTTTTTTTTATGGCTGGGTGATTTCAAACAGAATTTCAAGGCTTAGCTTTTAGAATGCTACTCCCAGGCAAAATCTCTCCATTTTAGCTGTAGAAAATGAATACATTTCCAGGCCGGGCGCGGTGGCTCACGCTTGTAATCCCAGCACTTTGGGAGGCCGAGGCGGGCGGATCACGAGGTCAGGAGATCGAGACCACGGTGAAACCCCGTCTCTACTAAAAAATACAAAAAATTAGCCGGGCGCGGTGGCGGGCGCCTGTAGTCCCAGCTACTCGGAGAGGCTGAGGCAGGAGAATGGCGTGAACCCGGGAGGCGGAGCTTGCAGTGAGCCGAGATTGCGCCACTGCACTCCAGCCCGGGCGACAGAGTGAGACTCTGTCTCAAAAAAAAAAAGAAAAAAGAAAATGAATACATTTCCACAAGAAAATGTGGATAATCGGTGAGTTACATAGATTCGTTAAAACATCAGTTTCTTTTTTTTCAGGGTAAATTTGTGACACTGAATATCTGTGTTCAGATCCTGTTACATTGATTTTTGAGTTTCATGCTAAATTTTATGAGATGAAACTTGGTACTGTCTAGAAGTGCTCCCATATGACTCATTGCTTACAAAATAATTTTAAATGGAATTAATAAAGTAATACATTTATTGTCTGGAAGAAATAGATACTTTTGCTTTTTTTTTTTTTTTTTTTTTTTTTTTTTTCCTTCGTCACATGGAGTCTGGTTCTGTCACCCAGGCTGGAGTGCAATGGCACCATCTTGGCTCACTGCAACCTCCGCCTCCCGGGTTTAAGTGATTCTCCTGCCTCAGCCTCCTGAATAGCTGGGATTAGAGGCGCACCACTATGCCTGGCTAATTTTTGTACTTTTAGTAGAGACAGGGTTTCACTATGTTGGTCAGGCTGGTCTCGAACTCCTAACCTCGTGATCCACCCGCCTCGACCTCCCGAAGTGCTGGGATTACAAGCATGAGCTACCACGCCTGGCCTGATACTTTTGCTTTTCTTATTGAGGTATAAAATGTAAGCACCTTAAAATTTCCTTCCCTTATATGAACACTGTTTGAATAATTTTGCTGGATTTTTCAGACACTTAGTTTCAACAACCAAGTGAATAACTCTTAACATGGAAATTAGAGCTTGGTCCCAGTGACTCAGAGCTAAGGCTAATATTGAGCCTGCAGAAGGAGTTTATTAATGGCCTTGTTAGTTTTTTCTGGGGAGTCTCTCCTGCAGATGTCCCAGCCTTCTCACTGCAGCCATGGAAGAAGCCTTTCTGCTGAGAGAAGCTACAGAGTCCTGGAAAGCTGCGGGCCCACAGGCAGATGCAGTTAAGGTTAACATAAAAGGGGATTGGGAGCGTCTCGCTGATGATGAAGTTGTTATTGTTTTAAGGCAGTTTCTAGACTTTGTAATATATAACCAAGTTCGATTTATTTAAAAAATTTGAATTCCAAAAAAGTATTGGAACAGGAGGAATACCAACTATAAAAACTTGAAGAATTGCCAAGTTTAGGCAGACAAGGGCTTTCTTTCATACAGTGGAGCAAACAAGATTAGAGAGAAGGTGGGAAGGGAGTGGCAGTTGGAGATTGAAAAGGTTTGATTTTAGATTAGAGAATGTTTTACCCTGAAGTCAGCATGTTCTTAGGAGGGGCAGAGAATGAAGTTGTAAGTTGGCTCAGATTGAGGGTAGCTCAAAGTTCAGGAGCCCATGTAAAATTTTATTTAGACCACTGAAGATAAATTTAGCTGATTTTTCCCCCCCCCGGGATGGAATCTCACTCTGTCGCCAGGCTGAAGTGCAGTGGCGCAATCTCGGCTCACTGCAACCTCCACCTCCCAGGTTCAAGCGATTCCTTTGCCTCAGCCTCCCAAGTAGCTGGGAATACAGGTGTGTGCCACCACGCCCAGTTAATTTTTGTGTGTTTTTAGTAGAGACAGGGTTTCACCATGTTAGCCAGGATGGTCTCAATCTTCTTGTGATCTGCCCACCTCGGTCTCCCAAAGTGCTGGGATTACAGGCGTGAGCCACCACGCTCGGCCTTAGCCAATTTTTTTTCATGAGAAAAAGAAAAAAATATATGCAGAGATTTTAATGAAAAGGGTCCCAATCCAAACCCCAAGAGAGGGTCCTTGGATTTCACTCAAGAATCAAGGTGTGTCCATAAAGTGAAAGCAAGTTTATTAACAAGAAATAAAAGAACGGCTTACTCTACAGGCAGAGCAGCCCTGAGGACTGCTGGTTGCCCATTTTTATGGTTATTTCTTGATTATTTGCTAAACAAGGAGTGGAGTATTTATGCCTCCCCATTTTAGACCCTAAAGGGTAACTTCCTGATGTTTCCATGGCATTTGTAAGCTGTCATGGCACTGATGGGAGTATAGCAGTGAGGATGACCAGAGATCACACTCATCACCATCTTGGTTTTGGGGGGTTTTATCCCACTTTACTGCAAGTTGTTTTATCAGCCAGGTCTTTATGGCCTGTATTTTGTGCTGATCTCCTGTCTCATCCTGTGACTTAGAATGGTTAACTATCTGGGAATGCAGGCCAGTAGATCTCAGCCCTGTTTTACCCAGGCCCTATTCAAAATGGATTTGCTTTGGTTCAATATGCCTCTGACATTTTCCCCCTCTATTATTATTTTTTTTAAACAAGGAAACCCTTAATCCTAAGGGTTGTAGTGGGACGAAGATCAATCTTCTGTTACTACTTTCTGCTGAGCAGAGGTGATGATATTCTTGCCTAACTATTAGGGTCTTTTGTATTTGAGGTAGAGAGGAGCTCAATCAGAAAGCATCAGTATGAGGAGGGCCATTCCTAACTCCTAGTTCCAACAATAGGTGATATCTGGAAGATTAGTAAGTGTTCACTTTAAGAAAACACCCAATAAGTTTATTCTGCATTTCTACACAAGGAATATAATGGCAATATATTCTACAACAGTAAAGCAAAATAAGCAAAATTATTCCAAGTAAACTTAAGAAAGCTTTTCATGAACTGGGCATTTGTTGGAACCAAGCTGATAGGAAGTTGGTGGCTGACTGTAATGTCTTCAGAATTCAAACAGTGATCCAGATTTTTACATAACCCATCTTATGACACTATTAGTAGTAGAAAGAGAAAAGCTAAGCTTTGTGACTGTTTTGATTAGTAGTGCTTTGTTTTTCTTATTTTGAGACATAGTCTTGCTTTGTTCCCCAGGCTGGAGTGCGGTGGCATGATCTTGGCTTACTGCAACCTCTGCCTCCTGAGTTCAAGTGATTCTCCTGCCTCAGCCTCCTGAGTAGCTGAGATTACAAGTGCACACCACCATGCCCAGCTGATTTTGTATTTTCACTAACTCTTAACCTCAAGTGATCTGCCTGCCTTGGCCTTCCAAGTGCTGGTGAGCCACTGTGCTTGGCCTACTGGTGCTATTTGAAAAATATCTTTCAGATTCATGCTTTCTGACCAGCTCTAGCCACAGACTGAACTCTGTGAACTGTATTGTCTCCAAGACGTGAGCAAAGCAAGATCAGCAGGATGTAGGTTGGGAGTGGGTGGTAGATATTACCTGTTGTGTTAGCCACCAAATTAACATGAAGAAGTGAACTGCTATGGCTGGAAGGTATGCCATCTTCAAGTTCAAAAATAACTGCAAATAAACATAAGACAATGTGAAGTGTGAACATAAAAAAAAAAAGTTTTAGTCTTATACTTGGCCCGATTATTTCTATGAAGTGTAGCAAGAATAATTATTTTTCACATAGGACTTTTAAATTGGCTTTGATGGAACCTTGTTTCATAAAAGGAATCTCAGATAAGAAATTTTTTTTATTTACAACTAGCCAGGAACCCTGTACAGGGGCTGTGTAGACAAGGTATGATACCAGTTTTCCCATGGAGCTTTATTGGTTCTACAAGTCAGGTTTAGTTCATTAAAGCAAAGTATGTCATTCTAGTCAAAAGCCTTGGTAAAATAACAAGTTTCTCTAATTGTGTCCTGTTGTAAAAGAAAACAGTTTCTTATTGCACTTATATAAATAACTAAATTGTTGTTAAGTTCAGAATACTCACAAATATTTTCCAAATTTTTTTCACAGGTGTATACTTTACTCAATTGTTAAAAGGTGTGAATAGTTCAAAAGAATAGTTTTTTTGACTCTGAAAAACAAAACAAAGGATCAGTGATGTTTTAGGCAAAGTCAAAAAATATTACTTCAGTCTTCTATTAGTTCAGTCCACTCAGTTAATTCCTGTTCTGTTTGATAGTTATGACCATTTTAGTTCTCCATTAGTATTGAAAGTTCTTCCTCAGGCCGGGCACGATTGCTCACCCCTGTAATCTCAGCACTTTGGGAGGCTGAAGCAGGCAGATCACGAAGTCAGGAGATTGAGACTATCCTGGTTAACATGGTGAAACCCTGTCTCTACTAAAAATACAAAAAAAAATTAGTGGGGCATGGTTGCGGGCACCCGTAATCCCAGCTACTCGGGAGGCTGAGGAAGGAGAGTAGCGTGAACCTGGGAAGTGGAGCTTGCAGTGAGCCAAGATCACACCACTGCACTCCAGCCTGGGTGACAGAGTGAGATTCCATCTCAAAAAAAAAAAAAAGAACTTCCTCTATTCTAATGTCACAATTTCTAATGTTATCAGAAACTTGCATTTAAGAACATCTATCAGTGTCTTATAGTGGACTACAAATCATCTTTTGAAGAGGATCAACACAAGATGATTGTCTGGATGGCAAAGTCTTAGGGCAGTTACGGTAAAAAAATGATTGACAAGGAAATTTGGTTAGCTTTGTGGCATACAATGATTTTAGGTAACAATTGTAATTATTATTATTATTTTTTGAGATGGAGTCCTGCTGTGTCCCCTAGGCTGGAGTGTAGTGGTGCAATCTTGGCTCACTGCAACCTCCACCTCTCGGGTTCAAGTGATTCTCCCGCCTCAGCTTCCCAACTAGCTAGGACTACAGGCACCTGTCATCACGCCAGGCTAAGTTTTGTATTTTTAATAGAGACGGGGTTTCACCGTGTTGGACAGGCTGGTCTTGAACTCCTGACCTCAGGTGACTCGCTAGCCTCAGCCTCCCAAAGTGTAATTATTAATAACATACACTTAGTCATATTAGAATTATAGCAATTTCCTTTTTTTTTTTTTTTTTGAGACGGAGTCTCACTCTTTTGCTCAAGCTGGAGTGCAGTGATGTGATCTTGGCTCACTGCAACCTCTGCCTCCTGGGTTCCAGCGATTCTCCTGCCTCAGCCTCCTGAGCAGCTGGGACTACAGGTGCATGCTACCATGCCTGGTAATTTTT